>NC_067398.1:36626506-36982756 GCF_016432865.1 Antechinus flavipes
ATATGTACTTTCTACTATAAGGATATGCTATGCAACATTAAATAGATATACTACTACATGGTAAACATCATATTCCTTTTATATGAACTTTTATCACAAAACCATAATGACTAAAAATTACCTCTGGATTCAGGCCATATGATGGATAGATAGATAGATAGATAGATAGATAGATAGATAGATAGATAGATAGAAATAATCACCCAACATTTGTACAGAACTAACTCTATATCTTATATTTTGTTACATACTTTATAACTGCTTTCTCATTTGATCCTCACAACAAACTTGGGAGGTAGGTCCTATTATTATTCCAGTTTTACAAAAAAATGAGGCAAATAGAGATTTTAGTGGCTTGCCCAGAAATATATAGCTAATGTCTGAGGCTAGATTTGAAGGAATCTTTCTTAATCTAGGCCCAGGATGCTATTCACTGCACCACTTAGCTTCTCTGAATATCCATTCATTCCCAGCTCCCATTCTCAGAGGTTGCTTCGTACTTTCCTGAGAAAACTGAGATTATTACATATAGTATCCCTTATCTCAGTTCCTCCATATTTTAGACTATATCATTGTCTTCTCAAACATCTCTTCCTCCTAGATCAAAAAGTGCTTCTCCTTAACAATATTAACTACTCAGCTGTGCCCTTGCTTATTTTACATGATTCTATTTGAACCACAATCCCCTTTTCATTATTAACAAAAATTGCTGTTCATAACCTTTTTAAAATTTCTGCTTCCTGGCATTTGCCATGTCTTTTGTTTCTTTGCTTTATCGAATTATTATCCAAACTTTAAAAACCAACTCATATGTCTTCTGCTCCATGAAACTCATGCTTTCCTCCTCAAACATCACAAAGCAATTTGATATGTATCTCCCTAAAGAATGCTCTACTGTGCATTTTGACTATTAGTACTTGTTTCTTATCAAACTGCTAGACTGTAAGCTCCATGAGGACATTATCTAAAAGTTTTATCTAAACTATCTTTTTTAAAATATCATAATCCTAAATAAAGATACTATTTGATGCATAATTAAGAAATACCAGTGAAATAAATCTATCAATTGAGATTTATACTTCTACTACTTCAAATTTTAGTATTACCATGGGTATTGAGAGAATCTGTAAATTGCCTAAGGTCAAATAACTGGTATATGTCAGAGAACAGTTCTTCCTGACTCCAAAGAAAAGTATTTGTCTACACAAGATAAGAATAGAGTTATAGAGAGTTTATTTTTTAACTTGATTATACATTGAAAACACTCAGAAAAAAATTTATGCAATTTTTTTCTGGCATTTTTGATGAGTCCTAGCTGGGACCTGTGATTTAATTTCTGTGAGTCCTAATGTGGAAATAACCTTCCACTAATAAAAATCAACTACTCAGTTATAACTTAGGACCTTAGGCTTATATCAATGAGTAGTGCAGTAATATATGTGTTGCCATGCAGATAATATATACCTGAAGTCGAATGGTTTTCCTGTCACTATGATTGGCCTTTTTGCTACTAGACAAACTGTTTCCTTATGGCAAATTAAATGGGGGTGTAAGGAGGAAAAATAATAATAACTTTGTCATTCAAGGATTCAAATTAATTTATTCAACAAGTTCTGGTAGTATATTGACTGTTTCCTATCTCTATTATTAAAAAGCCATGCTCCTTACAGATTAAAAAAATATAAAAATGCATCTATCATCCTGAATAAAAGTATAAGTATTATGTTTTTTAAAATGTACAGGTCTGGTCAATAAGTTAAATAATGATTGTGAACAAATTTTAACATGATTATGGACACATTTTTACGGCATATTTCCTCCCTATGTTTGTTCATGATATCTTTCTTGGAAGCATGTAAGTTTTATTGGAAATTTTCATTTCTTTTAGAACTAAAGTAATTTAAATATTTAATTATCTTACCATTGTAAGGTCGTAATTCAATCTAATTTGAAAATCCAAAACTTTACACAAGAATTTAGCAAGATTTAAAAAAAAAAAAACACTAAAACATATTGCCTTTACTTTTAAGGGAGGTAGCACTGTAGAAAGCATATGTGCCCACGAACATACTCACATGCACCCATACCTACCCACACCCACACACCCACACACACACACACACACACACACACACACACAAACACACACACACAAGGGTAAGAGCATGTTATATTGCAATTACTTTTAATGTTCACCATTAATAGGATGGTTCAAAATTAAAAAAAAAAAAAATCAAAGAGAATGCTTATGACTAATTTGCCTCTGGGCTAGAATGAAGTCATTTTCAGTAGTATACCTTCCCTAGATTACATTGTAAGATGTGAGTGTGTGTGTGTGTATGTGCATACACATGTGCATGTGTACATGTGTGTATGTCTTTTTGTACTCATTTAAGACATCAGTGGGCCCTGAAGCCAGGATGACCTGAATTCAAATACAGCCTTGGACATTTAACACATACTAGCTATGGACTCTAGACAAATCACTTAATCCCATTGTCTTAAAAAAAAAAAAAACACTTTGAGAATGGATACACTTTTCCCCCTTTTCTGAGAGAGGGCAATTGAACATTAATTATGTGTCTCTATGCACATAAATAGGGCTGGTGTAAGGACAGATAGGTTTAGAACAAAGCTGCTTCACTTTTTTTGTGATATCAAGGAATTAGAAATTGAATAGATGCCCATTAATTGGAATTGATTGAATAAATTGACTCAAAATATATGTAACACATTACAAAAACACTTCAAAATAATTCTTTGCAAAGTCATGAACACAGAATAACAAACTAGAGCCTCTGAAGAACTTTATGAGTCCTACTGAAAATTATCACAATTAAGAAAAGCAATTAAAAAACAAACAAACCAAAAAAAAAAAACAAAAAAAACAGAGTTTTCACCTAACATCTATCATACTGACAAAGATGAAAAGGAACCAAAGGACAAATGACAGGGCTATGGAGATGTAGACACACTAATGCATCATTCGTGGAATTGTGAATTGAGCCAACTGTTTTGGAAAAATCATCAATAATTTTATTTGAAAGGAAAATAAACTAAACACAATCTTTAATCCAATGATCCTTTTAATAGGCATCTACTCTAAAAAGTCAAAGGTAGGAAGAAAAGTCCCAAAGGATATTATAATTAATGACATATTTTGGAACAACAAAGTAAAAGTAACAAAGTGAGTATTTTTTAGTGTGGGTATATCTGAACAGAATTTTGAAAGTGGCAGATTATTACCCCAAAACACAAGATTATCATGAAGAATTAAAGATAAACTTGGGAAGACCTGTTTCAGTGATGACAAATGAATTTAACATAACTAGGGGTGAAATATATATAGTGATCAAATCATGTGTCTAGGAAAAAGAAAATCACTAAAAGTTATTCTGGATCAAATCAGGGCAATGACAAAACCTGAGTGTTAAAGTTTCCTTCTACTAGCAGAGAGCTGGTACACTAAATGTTTGGAATGCAGCATGTATTGGCAAAAAGGCAGGTGCCTATCAATTTATTTTAAATATTCTTCCTTACTATAAGATAATAGGAAATTAGGAACAGATAGTATTGAAGAAAAGTAGATAGGTGGTACAAGATAGAGTGCCAGACCTGAAGTCAAGAAAACTCTTTTTTTTTTCAGTTCAAATCTGGCCTCAAATACTTCCCAACTAGGAAAGGCTGGGAAAGTCCTACATATATATATATATCCTACATATATATATATATTTGTCTCAGTTCCCTCAGCTGTAAAAGGAGCTGGAGAACAAAATGGGAACCCAATGTAGTATCTTTGTCAAGAAAACCCCAAATGGGGTCACAAAGAGTTAGACACAAAAGAAAATGATAAGTAGAAGTCAATAAGATATTTATTTTCAATGAAACTCATGCAGTTTTTGAAGAATTTATTCCATAATACTTTATTATTGAATTCTAGCTCAAATCATAATGAAACAGTTAAATAATTCATTTTTGAAATGATTTTTGTTTCTGTAGAAAAATATAAATTCTCACAGAAACTACTCAAAATATATGACTCTGTAAAGTTTACAAAGCACAGTTATCCTTTGCTTCTGGATTTGGATTGCCCTGTTTGCTTAATGATGAGATTATCCTTTTCTGCCTAGCCATGGCAGGTCCCTCCATGTAATCCTGTTTGCTTTTCATCTAAGTTATTCCCTAATTTAAAGTGTCAAATCCATCTCATCCTTCTATTTCTCATTTCCTTCAAACTATAACTCAAAGCAAATTTCTGTCAGAATTTTTCAGAACGTTTCTAGTTCTTTTAGTTACTACTTTAGCCCTTGCAATGCTTCAGTAAAGTTTGCTTACTTAGAAATAAATACATAATCAAATGGATCTGTGATCTTAGTAATGTAGATGATCTATCCACAGAACAAATTATAGCACATTTATAATTGCCAATTCTGTTTGACTTTTCTCCATACTCTTTCATAAGTTAACCATCAAGGGTTTACCCAGTATCTTGGAGTCTTTCATTATTTTCTCCTTTTGACTAGGTAACAGTGGAATATATAGAGAAAGACAAAGTGGGTAGATGGTATGTTATCCCACAGTTTTTTTAGTAATCTCTAACTCTTTGTGACACCATTTTGGAATTTCCTGGTATAGGTAGTGGACTACTCAAGCTCATTTTATTTATTTTTTTATTAAATTTATTTTATTAGAGCATTGTATTTACAAAACATATGCATGGATAATTTTTGAACATTGACCCTTGCAAAACTTTCTGTATCAGATTTTCCCTTCCTTTCCCTTACCTCTCCCCCAGATGGCAGGCAGGTAGTCCAATACATGTTAAATATGTTAAAATACATATTGAATCCAATATATGTATAACCTATATTTTTGTAAATATTCATCCATTTCACTTAGGTTATCAAATTTTTGGCATAAAGTTCGGCAAAGTAACCCCCAATTGTTGTTCTAATTTCCTCCTCATTGGTGGAAAGTTCCCCTTTTTTCATTTTTAAGACTAATAATTTGATTTTCCTCTTTCCTTTTTCTAATCAAATTTACTAAATGTTTACCTATTTTGATTTTTTCATAAAACCAACTATCAGTTTTATTTATTAATTCAATAGTTTTTTTTTACTTTCAATTTTATTAATCTCTCTTTTTAGTTTGAGAATTTCAAGTTTGGTATTTGATTGGGGATTTTTAATTTGCTCTTTTTTTTATGTTTAGTTGCAAGCCCAATTCATTGATCTTCTCTTTCTCTATTTTATGCAAGTAAACATCTAGGGATATAAAATTTCTCTTTATTATTGCTTCAGCTGCATTCCACAAATTTTGGTATATTGTCTCATTATTGTCATTCTCTTGGATGAAATTATTAATTGTCAATGAATTGCTGTTTCACCCATTCATCCTTTAGGATGAAAGTATTTAGTTTCCAATTATTTTTTGTTCTATTTTCCCCTGACCTTTTATTGAATGTAATTTTTATTGTATCGTGATCTAAAAAATGCATTTATTTATTTCTGTCTTTCTGCATTTGATTTTGAGGTTTTTATGTTCTAATATATGGTCATTTTTTGTATAGGTCCCATGAACTGCTAAAAAGAAAGTGTACTCCTTTCTGTCTCCATTCAGTTTTCTCCAAAGATCTATTATACCTTACTTTTCTAGTATTCTATTTACTTATTTAACTTCTTTCTTATTTATTTTGTATTTGATTTATCTAGTTCTGAGAGAGCAAAGTTGAGAATTCCTACTATTAGAGTTTTGCTGTCTATTTCTTCTTGCAGCTCTCTTAACTTCTCCTTTAGAAATTTCCATGCTATACCACTTGGTGCATATATATTTAGTATTGATATTGCTTCATTATCTACAGTAACTTTTAACAAGATATCATTTCCTTCCTTATCTCTTTTAACTAGATCAACTTTTGCTTTTGCTTGATCTGAGATAAAAAAAGCTACTCCTGCTTTTTTTTTTTTTTTTTTTTACACTTTACCTGAAGCATAATAGATTTTGCTACAGCCTTTTACCTTTACTCTGTATGTATCACCCTGCTTTCAATGTGTGTCCTGTAAACAATTGTATTCTTCTGGTAATTTGTTGTACTCCCCATATTCATGGATTCTGCCAATCCAGAACTAATTCAGAGGCTGGATTTGGTAATTAGCTGAGGGTCACAGGAGAAGATCATAAAGAAGTGTGTGTCCTCTCCGCCATCTTGGCTTCTCTCCAGTTCATTTTCTAGAAGAGGGAATTGAGGCAAACAGAGTTAGGCAGATTATCCAGATTCAGATAACTAATTGTCTGAGACCAGATTTGAACTAAGGAATATATCTTCCTGACTCCCAGCTTGGCACTCTATTCATTGTGTCACCTAGCTGCCCATTTGGCATATAGCAAGAAGGTTAATAAAAATTGTGTTTATCTGAAAAGGAAGAGTACATATATATAAAATATCCTCACAACAAGGGGGCGGGGGAATGGCAGAACAAGGGATCAGAAGTCTAGAGAGAAAATTTATTTTAAAATATCCCAGAAAAAAAAAGCAGTGGTTAGTGATGCTAATAAATGAATACACAGATGTTGGGTGACTGGTAGGAAACAAGATGATGTTTACTACAAAGAATATTGTATTTAAAGGGAACACAATAAAGGTAGAGTCAAGATGGCAGAGAGCAGCCAAGAAGCTATCTAAGTTCTTCCCAGTTTACCTTGGAAACAACATTAAAGCCTGCCTATAAAAGAATTCTCAAATGAAAGAATACACAAAAATATTAAGGGAAATAATTTTCCAGCCCAAGATAATTTAGAAGCTATTTAGGAAAGATTTTTGAAGGCTCTTAATCATAGAACAGATCAGCAACCAAGTACCTGTGATTCTGGTTTAGCAACCCAGTGTCACAGCAAACCAATTATAAGGTGTCCAACCCCAGCATAGCAGGAATACTTCCAGCTTTGGAATCCAGGACACAACAGGCAAGTAGCTGGTACTAAATTGCTACACTGGGCAAGCTACCAGCTCCAGGAAAAGCAAGGGACCAGAGTCTTGGGTCTCAGTGCAAGAAGCTTTGGACAGTGCCCCCTGAACCTCAGGAGCAGAGTTCAACTTTTATAAATTGGGGGGAAGATCCCTCAGCATAAAAAGATACTATAGCAAAGGGGCAAAATACAAACTCAGAAGAACACAACACTGTCAGAATATGTATAATGCAATACCTCAAAAGAGAATATGAATTGGTCTCAAGCTGAAAAATGTCCTCTTACAAAAGGGCAAAAAAAAGCTTAAAAATAAATAATAAAAGTAGAAGAAAAATTATGACATGAAATTAATGTTATTTAAGAGAATTGTGGGGGAAAAAAAGAAGTTAACAGTTTAGAGAAAAGAAATGGCAAACATTCACCAAAGAAAATGACTATTTAAAAATAGAATTCTGCACATGGAAGCTAATGACTCTATGAGACATGAAGAATCAATCAAATAAAGTTAAAAGAATAAAAAGAAAAGAAAAGAAAAATGTTTGCAAAATAACTAATCTGTAATAATGGATTCAGGAGAGCTAATTAAAAATATTGGACTACCTGAATGTCATGATCAAAAAGAGATCCTGGATAACATTTCAAAGAAATCATCAGGGAAAACTACCCTGTTATTCTAGAACAAGGATAAAAAATCATTGAAAGAATCCAACAACCAACTCCAGAAAAAAATCCGTAAGTGAAAAATCTAAGAATATTATAACCAAATTCCAGAACTATCAGGTTAAAGAGAAAATACAGCAAGCAGCCATAAAGAAATAATTCAAATGTCAAGGAATCATTGTCAGGATAACACAGGACTTAACAAATTCTACAATAAAGAATAAAAGGACTTGGAATATAATTTTCTAGAACACAAAAAACCTTGGATTACAACCAAGAATCAACTATCACGCATAATCTTTCAGGTAAAAAAAGATGGACATTCAATAAAATAAAGGACTTTCAAACTTTCCTGATGAAAATACCAGAACTGAACAGAAGATTTAATTACCAAATAAAAGCCTCATGAGAAGCTTTATAAAGGTAAACAAGAAAGAAAAACAAACATGAAGATATGAAAAACCTTTTACAATACAGGGAAATAAGAAAGAAGGTGAACATTGAATCTTACTCTCATTTGATTTAACTGAAAAAGGAAATGACATACACTCTCCATTGGTAGAGAAATCTACATTACCTCATAAAGAAATAGGAAGGGGAAGAGAAAAAAATAGAAGAGGAGCTCATAGAAGGGAGAGCAGACTATGGGAGATGGCAGTCAAAAGAAAAATCACTGAAGAGAGATAAGATGAAAGAAGAGAAAAAAGTATTAAAAGCAGGGTGGGGATAGATTGAAGAGAAATACAGAGTAATCATAACTGTGAATATATATATATATATATATTTAACTGTGAATATATATATATATATATATATATATATATATATATTTACAAGACATATATCTGAAGTAGGGAGACACACACACAAAGTAAAGAAAAAAAAAGCCTAGAGTAGAATATATTATGCTTCAGTTGAATAATAAAAATAAATGGAGGAGTAGTAATCCAACTCTCAGACAAAGCAAAAAGCAAAAAATAGATCTAAATAAAATAGACAAGGACAGAAACTACATCTTGCTCAAAGGTATCACAGACAATGGCATATCAATGCTAAATATATATATGCATCAGCTGACATATCATACATATTCTGAGAGAAGTTAAGCAAGTTACAGGTAGAAATAATCTTTAAAATTATAATAATGAGGGATCTCAAAAAGTTAGTCATAATAAAAAGCTCATAAACTTAGAAAGGCAGAAATATTAAATACATTATTTTCAAATTGTGATACATAAAAATTCCATGTAATAAAGGACCATGGAAAGATAAATTAAATAAATTGCAAACTAAATAATTCAATCCTAAAGAATAAGTAGGTCAAACAACAAATCAGAAAAACAATCAATTTCATCAAGGAAAATGGCAATAATGAGAAAACATACTAAAATTTATGGGATGCTACCAAGGCAGCACTTAGAAGAAAATATATTTCTAAATGTTTACGTGAATAAAATAGAGGAAGAGAAGATCAATGAATTTGGAGTATAATTTTTAAGATCTAAGAAAAGAACAAATAAAAAATCCCCAATTAAATTTCCAATTAAAAATTCTGGATGAATAAAATTTAAAGTCAAAAAAATCTACTGAATTAATAAATAAAACTATGAAATAGCTTTATGGGGATGAAGATAAAAATTGAAAAGATACACATTTTCTTAATTTGACTAAAATTTTAAAAAAACAAGAAAATCAAATTATCAGAATCAAAAATGAAAAGGGTGAACTTGCTAACAATGAACGGGAAATTAAAATAATAATTAGGAGATTGTAATAGAAATGTTAGATTTATCAATAAGAGAAACTGAAGGAATTAGAATAGGCAATGAAGAAATTAAAGTATCACTTTACAAATAATAGGATGAGATACTTAGAGAATCAGCTAAAATACTTGAAACAATTAACTTTAGCAAAGTTGAAGGATACAAAATAAACCCACAAAATCATAAAGATTTTACATATTAATAACAAAGCTCAACAAGAAGAGACAAAAAAAATCAATTTAACATAATGATAGACAATATGAAATACATTTGAGTCTACCTTCTAGAAAATTCCAGGAACTATATGAACATAATTACAAAACATTTTTCACATAAATAAAGTCAGATCTAAATAATTGTTCATGAGTAGGCTAAGCTAATATAATAAAATTTTTTATGATGGCAAAGAATTAGAAATTGAGGATATGTTCATCAGTTGAAGAATGGTTGAACAAGTTGTGGCATATGAAAGCAAGGGACTACTATTGTGCTTTAAAAAATGATGAGCATGATGATTTCAGAAATATCTGGAAAGACTTACATAAAGTGATGCTGAGAGAAATGAGCAGAACCAGGAGAAAATTGTACACAGTAAAAGCAGTACTGTGTATTGATCTACTAAATTATCTTAACTTTTCTCAGCAATACAATAACCGAAGACAAGTCTCAACAAGCCATGATAGAAAATATTATCCACATTCAGAGAAGGAACTATAGAGTCTGAATGAAGATAGAAGCATGCTGTTTCACTGTTTTTTTTTTTTTTTTTGGGGGGGGGTAAGGTGGCTTTTCTCTTTTATTCTATTTCTTCTTTCATAACATGATTAATGTTGCAATATGTTTACATGATTGCACATGCATAACCTATATCGGTTTGCTTGCTGTTTTGGGAAAGAGGATGAGGGAGAGGGAGGAAGAAACATTTCAGAATTAAAATCTTAATTAAAATCATTGTTAAAAAACTATATTTCCATGTAACTGGGGAAAAGTTTAAAAACTATTTACTTTTTTTTAATAACTTTTTATTGATAGAACCCATGCCAGGGTAATTTTTTACAGCATTATCCCTTGCATTCACTTCTGTTCCGATTTTTCCCCTCCCACCCTCCACCCCCTCCCCTAGATGGCAAGCTGTCCTTTACATGTTAAATAGGTTACAGTATATCCTAGATACAATATAAGTGTGAAGAACCGAATGGTTTTCTTATTGCGCAGGGAGAATTGAATTCAGAAGGTATAAATAACCCGGGAAGAAAAACAAAAATGCAAGCAGTTTATATTCATTTCCCAGTGTTCTTTCTTTGGGTGTAGTTGCTTCTGTCCATCTTTGATCAATTGAAACTGAATTAGCTCTCTTTATCGAAGAGATCCACTTCCATCAGAATACATCCTCAAACAGTATCATTGTTGAGGTATATAATGCTCATTTCACTCAGCATCAGTTCATGTAAGTCTCGCATTTCATTTGATTTTTTTTTCATTAATTCCCTTGAAATTCTTGACCTTTTGCTTTTCCATATGAACTTTGTTGTTATTTTTTCTAGTTCATCAAAGTAGTTTTTTGGGAGTCTGATTGGTAAAGTGCTAAATAAATAGATTAATTTAGATAGTATTGTCATCTTTATTATATTTTCTCGCCCAATCCAAGAGCATTTAATGTTTTTTCCAGTTGGTTAGATCAGACTTAATTTGTGTGGAAAGTGTTTTGTAGTTTTGCTCATAAAGTTTCTGATTTTCCCTTGGCAGATAGATTCCTAAATATTTTATACAATCAGTAGTTACTTTAAATGGAATTTCTTTTTGTAACTCTAACTGTTGGGTTTTGTTAGTGATATATAAGAATGCTGATGACTTATGTGGGTTTATTTTGTATCCTGAAAACTATTTACAAAAGAAAAAGGAATGGAATAGATTCAATCGTTAATTAGGTGTATTGTATCTCAATGTAATATGTGCAATTGAGTTACTCTACAAAATTTCAAGTGCTCATATGTTTGGTCCTCAAATGGATTATTGCTACTCTGTGTGTTAGTTATAACATTATGGTAGTTGTTTTTATCCCTGGACATTAATTTTAGGAAAGACATTTTCTAAGATGCTATATTAAAAACAGTTACTATAAAATATTTGCACTAAACATCAGATAACCCTCTCTTATATGTACCTCCAGCACTTGTAAGAAAAGTAAGATTACAATAGTAAGTAAGGAACATATATAAGATACATGTATGGACAAAAAAAAAAGCAGATGAATATATGGCAACTCACAATGACTAGGACTTCAGGACCTGGAAGTTCCTTCTCTCTATATACAGTCATTTCACAGTTTCCCTTGAACATATCTCACTTGGGTAGTCTTAGGGTCTGCTCCAGTTGTTGAGTTCATGGCCAGCTCTCTTATCTCTTCTCTTCTCAATATAATATTCCTTGGAGTTGCCTTTTTTCCTCTGGTGTCTCATTTCTCATATCTGAATTTTTTTGCAATTTTATGTCTCTGGCCTTTAATGGACCTATTGTCTATTTCAAATCTTGTAGCTACAGTGATCTGGAGGCAATAGAGAAGATTGGAAGAAGATGAAGAAGAGGTATAACTAGGGGCTCTCTATATAGAGAGAGCCCCTAGTTATACCCTTACTGCTTACTGCTCACTAGTATAATCAAGTGATTTACTTCCACAAACCACTTCCAAATCTGCATGCTTCAAACACTGAATAGCCTGCACTTTTATATGTAAGCCTAAGGGATACAACTGAATCTTTTAGTCAATCACAACATGTTTCATGTGCAGTAACAATTCTCTTCCTCTATAAAGGAATATTTTTTTCTCAAAACAAGGGCTTATTCATATATTGATGTAGATTTGGAGGATTTTTTTTTTATATCTCCATGATTCATTCTGATTTTACTCTGTGACTCTGAAGTTAACAGAAACAGAAGTGGACCTTCTCTTGCATTAAGAAGCTATAAATAATCATGTTAGAAAATCCATAGTGGGCAGCTAGATGGTGAAGTAGATAGAGCACTGGCTCTGAAGTCAGGAAGACCTGAGTTCAAATCCAGTCTCAGACACTTAACACTTTAGCTGTGTGACTCTGGGCAAGTCATATAATCCTAAATGCCTCTTTCTCTCTTCTGTCTTCTCTCTTCTCTCTCTCTCTTCTCTCTCTCTCTCTCTCTTTTTTTCTCTCTCTCTCTCTCTCTCTTTCTCACATACACACACACACACACACACACACATTAGAAGAGTATTATGGCGAGATAATATTTGAATAAAGATCAATTATAAAAGAATGTGGAAAATAATATTATTATGAGTTACTTTTATATATAAATGTGAATTGTATAATAAAATAAAAATAATTATATATAAACTATAAAAAGTACACATGTATACTAGCTAACTGTTTGTCTGCTGTGTATTCATCTATCTATCTAGCTAGCTAGATAGCTATATCTATTGTTGATCAATTTATCTATATCTGTTTATAGTATATGGAGAAAAAACATACACATAGAGAATATTCCAGCGTCTTCAGGTTCAAGGATGATAGACTTCTCATAAGGAATTGCCCTAGGTGAAAAGGAGAGAAGAAAGGTTCTTCCATTCCCCCCCACTGATCAAGAGATAATATTGTAGACTTCAAAAGTTTAGAATATTCCAACAATTGTAGGAATAGTGTTCTCGAAGAAGTAGTGGATGATGTCAGTCTCTCCATTTAAAACCAACTGATAAGTGAAAGACAAAATAGAGACACTGAGGAAAGGAAGCTTCAGAGGTTGTGAAAAATCCAGATGAAGAAGAATCTTGAAGGTTATATATCCATAATGTGCTTACACATAAATCTTTGAATCAAATCAAAGAGCCATATTTAAGGTGAACTTCATGAAGACCCTCATAAAAGGAGAAAAATAGACTCCTACTTTTCTGGAGCTATCCATTACTTCTTTGTTATATATGTACCTCACTCCTTTTGAGATTTGTATCTCATTACTCTTGAGTTCCAAGTTTGATGCTTTTTTTTTTCAGGTACTTTGAAATGGAAAGTATCCCATGAGTTTAGACGGAAAGTTTTTGGTATTTCTTTGTTTTGTTTTGTCTTTGGCAGCAAATCTCTTTAACTGCTCAGTGAATAGGCTCCCAACAGGCTAATTTAGTCAATGAAAAAGTATCAGAAAAGAGTACCAATACTCAAAAGTACCAGAAATAATCAAAACCCATCAAGTTTATCTGCTAGAAACATGAGAATAATTGTCATTGTTCTCTAGGGACCCCAAGATTCGAGTAGAAGCATGAGTTTTGGAGGATGAGAACAGTGGGCTCATTATACCATGGTTCATAGGGACTCAGATATCTACATATTGACACTCCATCCAGGCATAGATATTAAGGGAAAAAAATCAAGCAATCATCCTGATTTCACTCATGAATGAAAAGGCACCTAGTCTTTGACTTTAAAAGTATCAGTAAAATTACAGGAACTTAGAACTATAGCCTATTCTCCACATTTTACAAATAAAGAATGAGAAGCTTTGAAAGTCCAAATAACTTAACAGAGATCACATTCTAATAAGTAAAAAAAAAAAAAAATAGCAGAACTGGGAATCAATTCTACATATGATGACTTCTAATTCTGTGCTTTTTCTGTCACATTATTCTCTCATGTTAACTGTTTCTTGCCAAAGTAAAATCTCTCTACTGCATTTGCATGTCCATTCCTAGTGTTATTTTTTGAAAGCTAAATTCTCTTAATTGTATTTAGCATCAATTGAGTTTCATGCTCTGGAGGAAGATTCCTATTATCTATCCCCACTGAGTTTGCCTTGTTTAAAGTCATTCATAGCTCAATCAATATACTAAACATTCAATTCACTGAGACATAGGCCATTGGTATAATTTCAAGACCTCTCCCAAACCCTCTGTGAATTTTTCTGAATCCTTCTAGTAATTTTCAATATCACTGAAATTTATGACATAGCACTGCCATAGTTGCAGTCTTTCTTGGTGACAGGCTTTTGATGAGACTGAGGACAGTCTTCTTCTGAGTGTCAGTCTGAGTCAGTTAAGGTTAATCTATTTAATTGACTTAGCTCATAGGCCTAGAATGATCTAGGAATACAGACCCTTTGCTCTTCTTTTTTAGCCTTTTTTCCTAATCATTGCACAAAATAGATAATAGTCTAGATTAAAAATGCCAAAATTTCAAGAGATATACTCTTGAAATAATGAAAACATATCTCCTTCATGGTAAAAAATCCTAATTTTTGAACAATTTGAACAATTCCTGCATCATATTTACACAGACCTTGAAAGAAAGTTTTAGGTTTTTTGTTTATTGTTCATCTTCAACAACTATGACCTCAACTTCATTGATCATTAATAGTAAAAATTAGAACAGAAGCCACATCCAACCTCTCTGCTCATCAATCATATTCACAGATTAGTGTAGGCAGCTTCTTACAGTGAGACAATTAAGACTTTAATGGGGGGAATGAACCTATTATATGGACTTATTGAGGTTTGCAGTATATGAAAATTATATTTTCTTTGAAATCTTTGTTCAAATGCTTGTTGTCAGTGCACCATCTATGCTCCACAGCCTGAAAAGTAAAAAGCAATTTTTATAGCACCTTTCTACAAGGTGCTCCAGGCATCTACAGTTGTCTCATTATTGCTCACAAAAGCCCTGAGAGAGAGGTTAGCAAGTATCATCCATCATTCTTCCTAGCTAAGGATAGGAAAGTAGTAGGTTGGAAAGGGTCTTTCCAGAGATCACTCAGGGTATTATGGAGAATTTCTGTCTCCTTTTCCACAAGTGCATCCACATCAATGAAATGCATATGGATTCTCCACTGTGATAATTCTCAATAATTTGTTGACAAAGGGAGAAAAAAGAAGATTTGAAGTATGGAATTATCTTGTTCTCATTTAGCTACCCCAGTGCCTACAAAAGGGTTTGAACTATACTTGGAGCTGAACTCATCTGATTAGTGATTTTTTAAAATCATTTTTCACCTTAATCTTGTGTTCATAAAAGGTATATCCAAAAGAGACCTTAACTTCTTTCATTTTCATCATGGAAAAATCCAAGCCCAGATTTAATTAAGCAGTTTGCCCAAAATCACACAGGACTTAAGTAGCAAAGTCAGGAACTGAACATGGGTTATCTTTTTTTCCAAATTTAGTCCTCATTGTCTTATGTTATATTGCCTCTCGAGTTAAAAGCTTGAGCCTTTTAAACTAATAAGGCTCATGGATAAAGGAGTGTCTGTCAGTGAACAAACTTTTATAACCTCAGGAGAGCCAAAGTCTAGAAACACTAACACTTGGTGCCAATGCCAGGATGCATTTCACAATGGGGAAGGCAAAACTATTCCTGACTCCAGATCTCCTCTTTATGGGAATTCAAGCAGAGATCATTCAACAAAGTCAGCAAAAAACCCAAGTTTTCCAAAGACACTTAGCACAGTAATATAACAATAGTGAGAACTAATTAATTTTCCTGAATGTATTCCAAAGTATCTCTTCAACCAACTAAGAATCTTTTCCCCCTCCCTTGTTATTCTATATATTTTCTATATATGTGTTTGTGTGTATATATTTGTATATGTATATGTATATATATATAAAATATATAGTGTATATAAAGTATATGTGCATATATATACACATATACATACACATGTATGTGTGTGTATATTCATGTCTATGTGTGTGTGTAAATAGGATAAGCTTGCCCACGGGGAAACCTAACAGTATAACCCTCACAAATTTATTTAATGGGGAAGTAATAAGCTAAAGTATTTTCCAAAGGATCCATCAGCTATTATTTCCTTACATCTAAAGTGATGGCAAATGTTACATTACATTTCATGTTTCTCCACTGAATCCCTATGTAAGGAGACAGTGCAGAAGATGCTGCACACAGCTAATGTACTTTTTCCTATGGTAGCAAACATTCTGTGATTTTTCTCCTGTTCTAGCATTGACTCAGAAAACAAGAAACATCTTTATTAGAGCTTTCTGTGGCCATTTTGAAATCGCAGCAAAACAGAAAGAAGAGAGACAGAGAGAGAGAAAGAAGAGAGAGGGGGGGTGGGTGGGGGGGAGAAAATGCACCTGGAATTACAGTTTAAATTACATTTATATTAAGCATGGAGAATTATTGCATGTTGTGCTGAAAATGTCAGTTATCACTGATGTGAGGCTTTGATATTGGCAGGGCCTGTTTATGGCACCCAAGCTTCTGGGTCTGTGCTTAGTGCAGAGACGCAGAAGCAACATTCTTGTAAATTGGTCTTTGCCAGCTGCTTTGTCTTGTCGTCCAAATTGCTTGAAACCCTATTAAGATATATGACCCACATAAAAATGGACCGGAGTGTTAGAGTATCAAAGCCTCTAGGGATTTTATTTTACTTTATCACCCATTAACGCAAAAGGGATTCCATCAGTCTGGTTACACATCTCAGGGGGTGAGGAGGAGGTGGCTATAAAATTCTTAAACAAAGAGTCTCCTCTCTAGGATTTAACCAAGGTTTAATTTCCTTCAGCTTTCCCAGGCTCAGCTTTGTTGGTGTTTTAGTAAGGTAAGACTGGCTAGAGAAAAGGCATGACAGGCTGGAAGGACCAAAGGATGATTGTTAATGTTGTTCCTGGCATGGAAAAGGTATACTTAATAGATTTTTTTCTAAAAAAAAATTCCTATTAAAACAGGTCATTTCCTTATTTTTTACGTAGGGGTAAAGGAAAAGTAGACACACACTTGCATTGAAAACCCAGCTTTTCATATCTGTTTCTCTTCTATAATCAGTTTGGCTCTTCCTTTAATTTCAATGTCAGAAAGACAAATAACTATAACCACAAAATAGAAGCAAATGGACACCCTGAAGTTACTGTTTCTTCCAAATTTCAAAACATATAATAATGTTACCTTATAGAAATGCTACTATTTAGAAGCAGAAGGACCGTTATATATTGTCTTATTTTTATAGGAGAGGAACCTGAGGTCTGACAAGTTAATTCTTTTTCTTCCTCAAAGTCTCTTCATCAGAGGGAAAAAAAGTACTTAGATATACTAAGGCATAAAAAATTAACTAGAAACAAGAGTAATTATTTTGTGCATGTAATTTGTGTATATAATCAGTTTACACAATTATAGGATATCCAACCTGATCTGCTTAAGCAAGGTATTGACCTTGTAAAATGAAAAATAGCTGAGACTGAATGCTTTGCCCCTTACTTTTACCATTTCATTAAACATTTTCAGCAATAACCATAGAAAGAGAAATGTGCATGATTAGAAACTTCCTTATTCAGCAAATAATTTCTTCTTGTCTAGCAGAGAGGTATAGGACAAAAATACTTTAAAATATAAATTTATTTGCAAAACATTTGCAAAAGCAGAAAAGTCAAGATTAGAAGCATTAAAGTCTCAACCAAAAAAAAAAATTGAGGAGAAAATGAGAAGGTAAAACTATAAGCAAGAGATCCAGGTAAACTACATCACCCTTAGATAGTAAAAATCTGAAGGACAACAAAGATAACACAGAACAAATTGATCAGGAATTTTATACTATCTAATTTCATTATAACAATGCCCTAAAACTTTAAATTATTGTGTATGTATCTATTGGAGATGAATGTCAGTAAGGTACTTCTGGGAAAAGAAATTCTTACCAATGGAAGCAGTCTCTATTAGCTTAATAGCTGGAACTGGTTACATTTTTAGTCAGAGATTCTCTTTGTTTCCAGTGGTATCCAAACATGAAGGTCTCCTTCACCTATGGCGTGGACACTTTACCCAAAGCTGAGGGGAAAAAAAAACAGCTTTCTTTTCAACTTAGGCCCTAAGAAATTGATTTCAGTGTTGGGTCTTGTTTCATTTTCCCTCTTACATCCCATGTATAGAGAGTGAAATATTTTGGACCTGAGAACTTGAGACGTGGTGACCTTGGAGCCATAAAACTGGGCAGGATCTTGCTGTCTGCCCAACAAGATAAGTTGTATACCTCTGAGATCACTAGAAAAAAAACCTGAATTTGGTTGGATATTGATGTATAGAAATCAAGTTAAATCTAATCTTCTCCCTTACACAGAGATCTAGAAGGTGTAGGGACAATTATACAACCTGAAGTTGGGGAATGTTCATAGGTTTCCTAATACTATGTATTTTAAGTAAATATTCCTTTGCAAAAAATGACTTTAAATAATTAATATACATCTGGGTTGTTTGGACCCCTAACTTAGAAGGAAATTGATAAGTAGGGGCTTGAGATAATATCAGAGACTAGATATCTCAACTCTCTTACCTGCGGTGAGGAGGATCCTGATGTTAGCATGGAATTGTAATACACTTGGCCTTAAGGCAGTGGAGACCAGTTTAAGCTCTGTTATAAAAAAAGAGAATAAACCAAACTAAAATTTAAGGATTGACTTTTAATATATCTGGGAAGGGATGTACAGATAACAAAAGCACGGAAATGATCACAGATAAGATTTTTTAGAAGATGACTGACAGAAAATGTTTAACTTTCTGGTAATATTGTTACTCATTTTCTGATTTATTTGGTGGAATAGCAGCAGTAGTGGGGTAGAAAATAGCTGGGATAAAAATGAAGATGCATGGTCTCAGAGAGGCAATGAATCAGAGCAGTTAACATTCTGAATTCTGAGTCAAGAATCATTCTTCAGACAAATTAGCTCTGGGCAAGTCACTTAATTTGCCTCAATCTCAGTTTCCTTATCTGTAAAATGGGAATAATTATGAGATTATATATAAACATATTATGAACTTGTCAATCCTATAAATGCTAAGTAGTATTTTTGCTTTCTTGACTTTGTAAAACATAAAAATGGTTTATGCTTACATTCAGGATATATAATGAAGAAAATAGGAAGGAATAAGCAATTAAATGGAAATTTTCTAAAATGCAACATCTTTTATGTTAATATAATTGATGAAAAGGTATAAATTATGAATTTTTTTTTGTTTATTGTTTATTGATTTTAGGCAGATACCTTTTTAGGTATGGCAAAATGCAACCTACACTGTCCCAAGGATAACTATTATTTGTATATCAATATTATAAAGAACCTATGACTGGCATGATGGACAAGAACTGAGTAAAATTTGGCATCCTGCAAGGTACTTAAGCAGAGAAATATAGTGGTAGGTTTTGCAGGGTCTTGAAAAAATTTGGTGAAAAGAAAATTCAAGCAAGCTACTTATTTACTACGGATAATAACTTTTTAAAAATGCTGCCACTTAAGAGAACTGTTCAGTTCTGCACACATATATTGTATCTAGGATATACTGAGACATATTTAACATATATAGGACTGCTTGCCATCTAGGGGAGGGGGGTGGAGAGAGAGAGGTGAAAAATCAGAACAGAAGTGAGTGCAAGGGATAATGCTATAAAAAATTACCCTCGCATAGGTTCTGTCAATAAAAAGTTATTATAATAATAAAAAAAGAAAAAAGAGAAAAAAATGCTGCTACTTGTTTATGAAATCCTGCCACCTCCATTGAACAAAAATAAGATATTTTTCATGAAGCTCATGGCAATTCCAAAGAAATTTGTTAATCATCACAACAGAAAAAATAAGTGAATAGAAAAAAATACTGTTCATCAGGTTTTGCCAATTAGGTTGATGTGGATACCATCAGCCTTATTTATTAATATGTATAACTTACATTATAAGTATAGAATAATAAGTAGCTGGACCCATAATTGGTTATGAAAAATATAATCGCAAAGGAATTTCAGAAAGCATTTAATTTAAAACTTGTATAGTCTCTTTCTAAAATATTCCCAACAAGGAGTCATTTATTTTTTGTTGGAATTAATCAGTCAAAACAAAAAGAATTAAACACCAAGCATTTATTAAGTACGTATGTCCAGCGTTATAAGAAGTGCTGGTGATACCAAAAGAAAAAGTTGTTTTCAATATTTTATTGAAGATAACAATATGTATATCGTGAAGCTCTGTATTGGGGAAGCAAGCAACAAATACCAAAACAGGAAAGTTAGTTTGTTTTGAATAGCTCTTATTGGAGCAGGTATGTGAAGAAGTGGCTATAGCCCCTAAGTCTGGAGTCATGAGGACTTGAATTCAAATCTGACCTGACAGTGGATATATGACTGTGGCATGTCACTTAACCCTGTTTATCTTAGTTCTTATTTGTTAAACGAGCTGGGAAAAAATGGCAAATAACTTCAGTATATTTTCCATAGAAAGTAGAACACTACTGAATTGACTCAACAACAACAAAAAATTGGTGTCACAGAGGGCAGATTATTGAACTTAGACTCAGAAAGATTCATTTTCATGGATTCAACTCTGACTTCAGACAATAACCGTGTGATTCTGGGCAAGTCACAAACCTGCTTGTCTTCTGCAAAATAAGCTGGAAAAGGAAATGGGAAACCACTTCAGTACCTTTGCTAAAAATGGGGTCAGAAAGAGTAGGACACAGCAGAATAGTAACAGCTAAACTTCTAAGGCTATTTTTCTTTGAAGGGACCAAAATTAACCTCTTTGCATTTTCCAACCTTTGCTTTCAGTTCTGATCTCAAAGTCAGAATGAAATTCAGAGAGCAGCTATTTTTGCCAAAAACTGAAAAAAACATGTGTTACAATATGTGCATTAATTACTCCATTTGCTCCCTGATATATAAAAGGAAAGAAATGTTTCTGGAGATGGCTCAATTTAATTTTAATAACTCTAAGTAGCAAGGAGTTGCTTATACTTAGTACAGATTTGTATTTTTGTACCTTCTAGTGACTGCTGCTGGTTTTGTTATCTGTGACCAAACAGAGCAGATTGAAAGCTACCTCCACATAATAGCCTTTCCAAATGCTTGAACACACTTATTATGACAATTCAAAATGTTCTTTTGTCCATGTTAAACATCCTTAGTTCCTTCAAATCTCATTTGGCATTAGGGCATGAGGCACTTCATCCTCCACAGTGATATCTCATTATTCTGAACCTTATTGATATGATTGCTACAATGGCATTCTTAGAACGTGGCACAATAAAATAGATGTGATCTGACAAAGATAAAATATGATCATATCATCACTTTTTATTCCTATACATTATTTCACTAATTGCAAGCAGGCTGTATATTGTAGTAACTTTTTTTTTTCCTGAAACATTATACATTTTGAATTTGCAGCCTCCTAAAACTCCTATGTTTTACTACTGTTTTTTAGTCACATCTCTCCAGTCTTGAAGTAGCAAAGTTCTTTTTTAATTGTCATATTTTATCTTTCTCCTTATTAAATTTCACTTTGTTATAGGCAACCTAACAATCTCCTCTCCAAAGATTTTTTCAAAATCTTTACTTGGTAAATAACACTTGCTATTTCTTCCAGTTTCACACCATTAGCAAATTTCATAAACCTTCCATATATTCCTTTATCCAAATCATTGATGGAAAAAATGTTAAATCAGTACCAATGACAGATTCCTTGGATGTTACATTACAAATAGTTTTCCATATTGAAGTCAAACCACTTATAATTTCATATTCATTAATCCAGTTCCTTTATAGATTTTTGTACATTGTAAAAAAGAAAGAAAGAAAGAAGGACAAAAGGGTACTACTGACCCAAGTTCCCTGATTTTTTTAATTTGAGAAAAAAAAAGCAGTTTCCAGGGACATTAGAAGCTTCAAAGTGAAAAAAAGTACATAATAATGCCAAAAAACTAAGCTTTTTTTCTTCCCTTCATTTACCAAAAAAAAAAAAAACAAAAAACAAAACAAAACAAACAAAAAAAAACCTCAAACCTTATTTTAGTGAGCTATAACTATAACATATAAATCTATTTTTACATTTCTCTTTTCTTGATATTATTTACTTTTAGAAAAAAATTATTGTTACTGAGCAGCAGCATCTTTACGATTTTAAAAGTATGATATCCTAGTTTTCAGGTAAGAAAGAAGAAAGCAGAATAAATTTCAATCCTTCAGGGTTTATGCAATCCAACTTCCCTCCTTGTGCTTATTTTTCTTGTTGTCATTCTTGTTTCTCTTGTTCCTCTTCCTTCCCCTACTTCTCCTTCTTTTTTTTTAATACATATATGAAAATGTAAATTTAAGGAACTAATTGCTTTTGGAGGGGAGGCAAACAATTGGAAGGACCAATAATGACTTCATATAGGAGGTCACATTTGACTTGAATCTCCAATGAACTTAGGAGTTTTAAGACGTAAAGATGAGGAGAGAGGCCAGTCTATAAATTTCTGAAAATCTCCAATCTCTTGACCCCTCAGTTCTCTCTCAGGTACTAGTTAATCTCTTCTCCTAATCTCTTCTTCAGCCTTTAATGAAACAGATAAATGCATATTGCCCTCTTCTCTTTAGTCTCTGATCCCCTTGTATTGTCTGTCATATATATGCAAACAAATTTTAGTCTTGGATCACTACCACTATCTTCTCAATTTACTCCTATAAACATGTTGTTGAATGAAGATAGAGAAAATATTGAAACCATGAGTTCACTAGAGGTTTATGTTAAATGGCCTCAACTAATGTTAAATATCCCTTACATTTCCCTAAGCAAGTCTCTCTGCAATGATTTTTTTTTCCAAATTTTTATTTTTTCTCAAACTTCCCATGGCTCCTGTTTCCTCACCACTCAGTTGAGAATTTTATCTCATATTTTGGGGGAAAAAATTTGAGGCAATTTTCAGTTCCCTCTTTGTTTCTCTTCTTCATATCATATCACTCAAATGGTTTCTGTTACCATCTTCCCCTTCAACACTGTCTCACATGAAGAATGGCCCAACTCCTTGTCAAGACAAACTCCTGTACCTGCACAAGTATTCCCATTACATTCTTGTCTCCTCCAAGAGATTGTTCCTCAATCATGTTTACTCTCTCACTTATTTTCAATCTCTCCCTATCCACCAACTCTTTTCCTACTGCCTACAAATATCCCCATATATATCCCCATATTCCCATACTAGGGATAAACATCTCGTTTGATTCTTCAATTCCCACTAACATTTTATATTTTTATTCCATTTGTGAATTATCTCCTTAGA
Organism: Antechinus flavipes; assembly: GCF_016432865.1. Lineage (NCBI taxonomy): Eukaryota > Metazoa > Chordata > Mammalia > Dasyuromorphia > Dasyuridae > Antechinus > Antechinus flavipes. The sequence goes on from NC_067398.1 coordinate 36,649,953, forward strand.
AGGCTATCTGTATTTTACATCCTCTCTTCTCACTCTTAAAACAAACAAAACAAAAACAAAACAAAACTCCAACCATTTGCTTTGTAACCTCATCATTCAAAATAAACTATTTTCTCTAAAGTCACCAAATTATTTCTTAATAACCAAATCTAACAACCTCTTCTCAATCCTTGCTCTCTGCAGCCTTTGGAATTGTTGATCACTCTTTTCTCTTATATAATGTCTCTCCTGTGTTTTTGAGACAGCATTGGCTCCTGATTTACTTCCTACCTCTCTGAACACTCCTCTCAGTATCCTTGGCTGTCCTCTTCCAAGTCATGATCAGTAACAAGACATGTCCCAATGGGATCTGACCAGGACCTCTTTTCTCTCCCTCTAGATTATTTAATTTGGTAATTCCAAAGAATTAATTATCATCTCAATGCTTCTGATTCTCAGATCTATATATCTACTACTTCTAGTTAATTTGCTTTCTCTAGTTTCATATCTCCATCTGCCTTTCAAATATCTCAAAATCTATGTACCACAGACATCTTAAACTCAACATGTCCAAATCAATTATCTTTCTTTCTAAATACCCCCTTCCAATCCCTTTAGTACTTTCAAGGACACCATCATCATCACAGACCCCTATATTTGCCAACTAGATGTAATCTTTAGCTCCTTACTATCTCTCTCACCATCCCCATATCCATTTCATTGCCTTAATTTTATTTTTGCCACCTCTTAAATATGCCACCTTTTCTCCTCTGATATTTCCAACTCTCCAGTGCAGTCATAGACTCATCTTTTCCTATTTGAATTACTGCTGTACAGAGCATTTTACTTGTACTGACCACCAAAAGTCTCTCCACACTCCAGTCCATTTAACATTTATCCTCTAAAGTGATTTTTCCTTAATCACTAGTCAGACCATGTCACTGCTCCTACTCAATAAATTCCATTGGTTCCCTATTACTTCCAGAATAAAATACCATATCATTTGTTTGGCTGTCAAAGCCTTCTAAAAGTCATTTCTACCTTTTCAGTCTTCTTACACTTTATAACCTGCCATGTACTATTTGGAACAGTGATATTGGCCACTTTACTGATACATGAATAAACCCTTCCCTCTCTTGATTCCAGGTACTTTCTTTTTGTGTCCCTCATTCTTGCAATACTTTCCTTCATCTTCATTTTCTAACTTACCTGGATTCATTTAAGTCCTAGCTCAAATTCTACCTTCTATAGGAAACTTCAAATCCTCTTAATTCTACTTCTTTGCATTATTTAACCAATTATTCTTTATCCTGTAAGTTTTGAGGGAAAGATCATGGTTTTTAATTAGACATGAAGAAGTGTTCTATAGAACAGCCAGTTAAAATTTTCTAGTATGTACACACCTGTCAGATTGGCTAGAATGACAGGGAAAGATAATGCGGAATGTTGGAGGGGATGTGGGAAAACAGGGACACTAATACGTTGTTAGTGGAATTGTGAATACATCCAGCCATTCTGGAGAGCTCTTTGATCCAGCAGTGTTTCTACTGGGCTTATATCCCAAAGAAATATTAAAGAAGGAAAAGGGATGTATGAGAATGTTTGTGGCAGCCCTCTTTGTAGTGGCCAGAAACTGGAAACTGAGTGGATGCCCATCAGTTGGAGAATGGCTGAATAAATTGTGTATATGAATATTATGGAGTATTATTGTTCGGTAAGAAATGACTAGCAGGAGGATTTCAGAAAGACCTGGAGAGACTTACATGAACTGATGTTGAGTGAAATGAGCAGGACCAGGAAATCATCATATACTTCAACAACAATACTATATGATGATCAATTCTGATGAACGTGGCCATCTCCAGCAATGAGATGAACCAAATCACTTCGAATAAAGCAGTAATGAACTGAACCAGCTACACCCAGTGAAAGAACTCTGGGGGATGACTATGAACCATAACATGGAATTGCCAATCCCTCTAGTTTTGTCCACCTGCATTTTTTATTTCCTTCAAAGGCTAATTTTACAATATTTCAAACTCTGATTCTTTTTGTACAGTAAAATAACTGTTAGGACATATATGCTTTAACATACTTAACATATATTGGTCAACCTGCCATTGTGGGGAGGGGATGGGGGGAAAGGAGGGGAAAAATTGGAACAAAAGATTTGGCAATTGTCAATGCTATAAAATTATCCATGACTTGTAAATAAAAAGCTATAATAAAAATTTTTTTAATTGTCTAGTATGTTAGTGACATAGCCTTACAGTCAGCAGACTGTCCTTCTTTTGTCCTTTTCTTTCTTTCTTCCCTTTCTCCTTCCTTCCCACACACTACACTGAAGTCAATTTGAGTACTTGGTATTTCTCACAGGAAATTAATGTCTCTATGCCTTTGGGAATTTTGTCATTCTTGCTCCTCTTTTCCTCACCTATTATAATTCCTACTTAAATTCATAGATCACTTTAGTCTTGTCCTACATAATAATATCTTTACCTTATGCCCCACATGCTAGTATTTGCCTTTGAAATGACTTTTTTATTTATTTTGAATATATCTTCTAAATACATACATACACACACACACACATACACACACATACACACATACACACAAGTTATCTGCCTCAATAGAATGGAAGCCCCTTTATGGCAGAAGCAATGTCATTTGACCTTTGTATATGTCACAACTGACATTAACTCCCTCCAACACTTATTACTTGATTGATTTAAATAAAGGCAAGACTGGATAATGGGAAAAGGCCCAGTATTTGATTTATAAAGATCTGAACTTAAGTTCTGCTTTTGACATATTCTTGCTGTGCTTCCCTCAGCTAGGACTTTAAACTCTCAATGTCCCAAGCAATTCTTTAATGTTCTAAGTTTCTAATTTCCTCATAAACAAGAGCTATTGATGATGGGGCTCTGGATGCTCACTGACTAATCTGGGGTGATTCTCTCTTGAAGTGCATGAAATTAAACACTTTTGATAATAATACTAAGGTCAATGATAATAATAAAATGAATAAGCAATCTGCCTTGGTAGATACAACAATCAATAGAATTTCTTTCTGCAGAATATCCATAGAGATAACATCAAAGTACTGGTCCAAAAATGATAATAATTAGGAGAAATATTGAATATAATAGCACACCTTAAGATTTCCAAGATTTTCATTTTCATTTTTCATTTATATAATATATATGTGTGTATATATATATATATATATTCATATATACAAACCTCTGTCATGTAATTGTTTCAGCTTGAGGCACCTAAGTAACACAAAACAAAGAGTTTAGGCGCCAGACTCACAAAACTTGATTTCAAATAAAACTTCAGACACTTGCTAGCTACACAAGTGCCTTACCTCTATTAGCCTTAGTTTCCTTCACTGTAATATGGGAATATTAATAATACCATCACAGAACTGTGAATATTAAATGAAAAAAATAATTGTAAAGTATTTAGTAAAATGCCTGCAAATAGTTAGTATTATATAAATTTTATTCCCTCCTTTCTTCTCTTCCTTTAATACTGGACAGTTTTGATTTTAAACTTAAGTTTTAAAATTTGACTTTGTGACTTATAATGGGTCTTTGAATGACAAGAAGTAAATCCAAAATGAAGATGCCATTTTCAAGCAGCCCTGAAGTGCCTGTCTTCAGCCATCCTTTATGTCTCTAGACATTTTCCCCTTGATAACCTTTATCTATATACAGAGCTTTGACAAAACGTTTTTATGCAGATGACTCCCAAATCTCTATCTCTCCTCCTGCACATTTCTAATTCCCTGACATGCTCTTGGCTTCCCTACTGTTAAACTCAAATTAACTATGTTCAAAACTAAACTCATTATCTTATTCCCAAATTGCCTCCCTCTGTACCTCCTCTCAACAAACTTACCTATTTCTGTTTATCCTGGTGCCTTTGCCTCAGGTTGTCCCTCCTGGAGAGGGGCTGTAATCCCCTCTGCTCATAAGCATTCCATGTCTTCTGATTGTTTGTTAAATAAAATTCAAACTCCTCAGCCTGCTAGGTAAGAATCTGTATATTCTAGTTACCAGTTATATGAAATATTCTTTTTTTCAAACATATATTTCTTTAGGTCAAACTTAATTTCTCTTTTTCCCAGGGGAGGTCCTAGAAATACCTTATATTTTCTCTTTTCCAATATAAGCATATCTAGTTTTTCATTTCTCCTCTTGTATAGCATGATTTCAATGATTCATACCATCTTGATCACTCTCCTCATGGCTGTGTCTGGCTTGTTATTGTCATTAAGTGTGACCTTCTGATCTGATAACTATTCAAGATGTGATTTGGTTAGGACAGAGTAGACTCATCTCTTTCACTCTGGATCCTAAGCCTCTTTTAATGAAATTTAAGTTTAAATTAGTATCATTTATAAATATTATTATTAACATATCACACTATTGATTACATTTAATAGTCAATCTCACAAAAGCCATATTTCCTCCAAACACATATTTAGAAACTGTGAAAACTAGCCAAAAATATATTATTATGTACTTTTACAGTTTATTTTTTATCTTAAGGGCTACCTTTTATTTCTATGATATGTACTTATTTTTTACATTTGATTTATTTTTCTAATATCATGTGTTCCATGGAAATTTGTCAGGCATCCATCATAGAAGGGAAACCCTTTATGGTTTCATCCAAATTTCTGGTAAAAATTCCTGAACAGCACAGAACAAAAGAGAGATACTGTTTTATAGAGATTATATTCAGTTGACTTTTCATTCTTTAATTACCAGCACTTGGTTCTAGTCATTCAACCAGATCTGAATCCAAATGAGTTTATTTTCATTTTGCTCCATTTTTCCATTTTGTTAACAATAATACCATGACATTCTATTAAAATTGGTCTGTTGATTCTCAGATTGGTCAGTCCAGAACTGTGTTTGGAAAATGATCCAATGTTTTCCATAATCCCAAACCATTTTACAATTATAAAATTATAAATTATAAATGATAAAATAATAACATCATATATAGCACAAAATCATAAGCTATCTCATAATAATTAAAATAACCAATGACCCAAAGTCAATAAGAGTCCATGAAGAGTGTAAGCAGGCTGTAACATATTACTAACAATGAATTATGTGAAAGACATGTCACAAAGAAGTTATTGAGGATGTGTAAAAACCATAAAATGAGATGTGCCTCTTCCATTATAGGAATCATAAAAAATAGGTAAATAACTCAAGAGCCATAGTAGTTTCCCTAAGGCGTTAAGGAAAAAAAAAATCACAATCACAACACGGGGACATTTTGTTATATCATCTCTGAAAGATTTGTTTAAAAAGAAAAGATTTGAATTAGAATCAGAACAGATGAGATGATAAAGGTGTCAGTCAATGAAAGGAATATCAAAATTGAAAAAATCACTGATCATTCAAAAACCACACAGTAAGCATTAATATGTAGAAAACACTTTGTTTTAAATATATTAGCAGCTATTTTGATACTTACAGAAAATTTATGAAATAGGTGTTATTATTGATTCCTGTTTTAGAGATTAGGATAGTAAGATTTGGATCAGATGTTTTTAATCAAGGATTCTTTAACATTTTTTAAAAAATTATTTCAATAATTGAATTTAAATATAATAAGCATATTTTATTTTATACATTTAAAAGCATTATCCTGCATACAACTTTGAAGGTTTCACCAAATTGCTAGTGAAGTCCATGTCAAAAACAAATTAATAAATTAAAAACAAAACAAAACAAAAAACAAACAAACAAGAATGCCTGGTTTTAAGAAATATGATTTTCCCAAGGTCCTAGAGCTAATAGGTATAAGAGGCAATATTTGCAACCATTTCTTGTTCAGTCATTTTATTACTATCTGAATCTTTGTGTCTCCATTTGGTTTTTTTGGCAAACATACTGGAGTGGTTTGCCATTTCCTTCTCAGCCCATTTAACAGAGAGAAAATGGAGGTAGTTAAGTGATTTGCCTAGGATCACACAGATAGTATTGGAGATCAGATTTGAACTCAGAAAGGTTAGTTTTCCTGACTGCAGGTCCAGTACTGTGTTTATTGAATCACCTGGAAACCATTTCCTCCTGACTCCAAATGTAAAGTTTTTTTTTTGTTTGTTTTTGTTTTTTTCCCCTTACACAAAGCTGCTTTTCTGTGTGCATAATTAACCAGAGTAATTCTCTCTATTGCAGCAACTGAATGAGCTGGATAACTTTTTCACATTCCCATGACATTCTCCTTGTGTTTATCCAGTTGAAAGGAGGTAGTTTGGAGTCTCAGAAGGATTGTATGGCCCGTTCTGGCAGGACCTGCTTTCAATTGCTAGCTCTGCCATTTCCTACTTGACTGACCATTCACAGATCATTTAACCTCTCTGGGTCTCAGTTTCCTCAATTTTTAAAAATGAGTGGGTTGGACTTAATGACTTGAAAGGAACCTGTCTGTCTCTATATTTGTGATCCCAAATGTTTCCCTTTCTTGCCATCCTGTCTCCACATATACATCTATCACTGCCTTAATTTATACAGCCAATATAATACTGTTCCTCCTTCCCTCCCTCCTTCTTTATTCTAAAGATATCAAGGGAATTAAAGGGAGGCTATTTATCAGATGCTTTAAGCTTCTTGGGAACAAGACTCTTAGGTACCCAATACACAACAATGCATTTGGGTTTTTTTGTTTGTTTGTTTTGTTTTGTTTTGTTTTTTCTGCAAGCTTTGATCTCAGCTCTTTTAATGCCCTTCCAGGCATCCTCTCAGGCCCCGCTGCACTGCACAGCAATGGAAGGTCAAAGGGGGAAGAGCAAAATGGATAACAAGGACTCAGAATATAGCATCTCTCTCTTTAACTCCCTATCTCATTTATTTCCCATTCCACCAGATTGACAGGCCCATCTCCATTTCCTTGCATGTATTAACAGGGAAATGATTGCCCTTCGTTTATCTGTGACTCCGTCTTACTTAGGAAAACTGGCTTCCTGCCAAAATGAACTGCTGTCATAATGAGCCTTAATTCTCAGGGGTTTCAGCACTGGAGAGCACCTCTAGGCTGGGCTATAGCCCCTGGAAACAGAAAAGACAAGAAGGTCAGTGCAACTATATCACTTCCCCCAGTACTTGAGGATTTCATATACACAATGCTGAATGGTTTTTCTTCTTATCCTCGTTCCTGAAAACACTATTCCAGGAACTATAGAGCATATCCAGAGTAATCATCCATCTCTAATTAAACCAAACCACTTTCTTCATAAGGAAGAAGAAAGTCTTCCCCCCACCTTTTAATATATTAATTTACAATATTGAAATAATTACTTCTCAGAGAGGAAACAAAAGAAAGTCTTCAGTATTCAAAGAGCTGAGAGTATCTAGAAGCTCAGCATGCACAATTGCATTTGATTAAAATGAAGAAATTGGGAACCAAAAATATTTCGAGAAATTTTGCAGCACAGCTTGGAATCTCAATCCCTTGGACAATGAGACAGAGGCACGGAATGGGTCCTGAGGTCTGAGTGACTTCATACTGTGTAATAACATGTTGTGGGTTCTGGGGGGAAAAAAAGCCTCAATTGATACTCAGCAAAATATAGTGGCTCCAAAATCCAAATATATGAAAAATGACAGATCTTTAGCTGCTAGGGTGCGACCCTGGAGACTAAGATAGCATTCAGTAAGTTTATATGTTCTTGGATTTACATTTATGGTGCTACATTTTGTCTTAATCGAAAAGTCATGCTAACATTGTCCGTGACCTCAGAGGCAAAGGAGATAAGCTTAGTTCTTCCAGTGGATAACTTACCCACTAGGAAGAAAATTAGGGCGTTGAAAGAACAATTTCCCAAATGCATCCCCTGGGGATAGCAAAGAGTTAATGCAGTTTTTATGTACACTTGATTGACTCCTAGGGAGTAGTTTGCACTCTAAGGGAATCTGTACCAATATGAGTATGTGTGTAAGGAGGCAGGGAGGTGTGTGAGGGAGTAATTTAAATCTCGAGGGATTTTGTTTATTGTTGTAGACAAATTACTGAGCTTAAAAATCAAGAAGGAGAGAGTTCAAATCTTACCTCTAGCCCTTATTTACCTGAGTTATTATGGGCAGAATACTCAACTTTTGTGTGTCTCAATTTCCTCCCCTGTAAAATGTAAGAAACCATAACACTTAACTCATCATGAAATTCAAATGACATGATATATGTAAGCAATTTGCAGGCTGCAAAAACTGTACTATATAAATGTCAGTGATTATCACCTAATTATTTCCCAAGATGTACAAATTATTCTGAATTTGCATATAATTTATCTCCTTGTAGCACAAATTATTTGATCGTTTTGGTTTTGCAAGTGTGGAAAAACAGTTACTGGCCTTGGAGTTCAAGTCTTTCGGCTGACCCTCAAAAACAATGTGATCTTGGCCAAATCTTTTAAATTTTTTGGAATTCCATTTCCTTATTTTTATTTGAAATGAGAGGCTTAGACTTAAATGAACTCTAAGAGCCTTTCCAGACAGAACATTTTATAATTCATTGGTTATAAATTTTATGTAAATAGATTTAATTTTTTCATACCCTATGGATTTTTTTGGTCATTTTTACGTATTGTTGAATTAATATATTTGGTCATCAAATATATATCAAGTGTTTGCTCTTTTCCAGTATTCACCTAAATATTTACAATACAAGGGCACTTCCTACCTTTAAGGAATATAATTCTGTTTTGATAAATACACATGCATATGCATACATATATACACATATATGTGTGTATATATGACATTTATAAGCATAAATATATATTGTATAGCATACAATAAATACAACATATATGTATATATATATGAAGTATGTGTATATGTACATACATAAATGTATATGTGTTTCTATCTCTATATCTATTTGGATATCTCTCCATCCATATTAACTCATTTTGAGCATAATATTGGCTATTTCCAGAAGGTAAGGGTTTGGATAGGAATCCTATAGGATGTAGCACCTCCATCTCTGTATTGATGAAATTCAATGATTCCATAAGATGAAGGCAAGGTTATAGGCATTAGTGAACAGCCAGGTAGCCCATCTGGGATTCATTTTCTTCATCTGGTTCGACTGAGATGGAGTTTAGAGCAAAAAATGAACTTGGTTCATTTTTTTCATTTTGAGGATAAAGAAAATTAGGTCCACAGTGGATAAATGAATTGTCCAAGTCTCTCTTCCACTTCAAACTCCCAATCCTATTAACATTAGCTGTCAAAATATTCATTTAGTCTGCTTTCCTCAAATTACTCGATTTGTTTTGTAAAGAAAACATAGATATATGAGAAGTAATCTGGTATCATGCTTAAGAGCTGTCCTTGAAGTCAGGAAAGCTTGGGTACAAATCCTGCCTCTTATGAGTCGAAGACATATTGTTTAAATTCTATTTGAGTTAAGCAATTTTTTACGATGAAAGCTGTGGAAAAGGCATCAATCTGCTTTGGTCTGAGGAGTTTCCTCAACTGGGAGTTCTTTACATCAATTTGATCATTTTATCCTCTTTTTTTCTTTCATATTTTCTGTGTATGTGTGTGTATGTATATACACATACTAATATTACATATGTATATGCCTGGAAGTGTGTGTGTGTTATATATTCACATATATGTCAGCATAAATGTATATGCATTTATAGAAAATGAGACAGCTAGGTGGTGCAGTATAAAAAATGCCAGACTTAGAGTCAAGAAGATTCATTCATCTTCCTGAGTTCAAACCTAGCCTCAGACACTAGTCATGTGACTCTGGGCAAGTCATTTAACCCTGTTTGGTTCCATTTCTTCAGCTGCAGAAAGAAATGGAAAACCATTCCAGAATTTCTGACATGAGAACATCAAATAGAATCATAAAAAATAAGACATGAATGGAAAAATAACTGCACAACAATGATATAAAATGACCTTTGGAAATGTGTTTCCTTTAGCCCTACTGTAACAAAATAAATAAAATCAATGATAACCTCCAATCACAACATCCTGTCAACCATGACAAAAGAAATAATGATTCCAGAACATTGTTCTGGTCACACATGACCTGTCTCCCCTTCCTATAGCCTTTGTGATTCTTTTCAATTACCCCAGTCTGTCAGAAATCCCTTAAAAGTAAATAGATAGACTGAGAAAGTTAAGTTTTGGTTTTTTTTTTTTTTCTATAAGAAAGAGCTACACTAGACAAAGTTATGTATTTCAAAAAATCCTTATGCAGGATCCATGTGCAGGAATACATGAACTCCCCAAGTTGATATTTTCTGGGAAAAGCAAGAGTAGAGTTTGAATGGGGGTATGGTAATGGGAAATGTACTAAAGGGAAGAAAAATCTCACCACACCCTGCTTATTTATTTCTTTAATGTCTACTTTAGGGACAGAATATTTAAACTATTTCACTACTATTGCAAAATGTCAAGGTTGCTTTCAAAAATAATATTATCAGATTAATACACCTTGTTAAATGATTGCGGCTATTCATTTTGCCACATCTAAGTGTAGACAGATTTTTGTTGGCTGTCCCTATGTATCCAAGGATCTCTGAAAGAATTATCCTGAAATGGCATGGGATATCCTAGTGGGCATCAATTTATTGACAACCAATGCTTTGTCTATTACAACCATGCTTATGATAAGATGTGATTCCTCCATACCATGCTTTATCCTGAGGGAAGTGCAGATATAAAGAGTTTCTATTTGTAATGTATATAGCTAATAGTTCCTTAGGTCATGAATATGGTCCATAAATAGTCCCTTTCCCTAGACCTCCTACAATTTCTCCCAAGAATGAGAGAACTCTCCGGTGCTTTTGCCTGAATATACATAAATGCTTTAGGTAGGTGGATGTGAGTACAAAGAAAGATGATAAAGGAGGGCTCAACAAAGGATAAAGATGATTCTTCATACTATCTTCCATATCACTACCTGGTGAGTCACTTAGTAGACTAAATATTGACTCTATTAAGCAAGCATATCTGGGTGGTAGAGAAGACAGAGCACAGAGCCTGGAGCAAGAAAAACTCATCCTTCTGAGTTCAAGTCTGATTGTAGGCACTTATTTATTGTGTGACCCTTAATAAGTCCCTCAACTTCTGATTGCCACAAGCTAGTTGGAGAAGGAAATGATAAGAAACTCCAGTCTTTTTGCCAAGAAAGTTCCATTGCAATACCAATGTGTTCATGAAGTGTTGGACATGACTGAATGACTGAACAGCAACATATGTCAGGCACTGTGCTAAGTGGTGAGGATTCAAAGAAAGGCAAAATCAAAAACCCAAAAACAACAACAAAAACTATCATCTGCTCTTAAAGGGATCACTATCTAACAAGCAAAAATTTTGAAGAATACATCCACAAATATATATATATATAAATACATAGAATATATAAAACTATATATACACACACGTATGTATATTCATATGATAGCATGTGTGTATACAGATATAAATGTGTATAACTCTCATATATACAAATATATTTATATTATATTTGTATGTGTTTGAGTTAATATATATATGCATAGAGACCTATATAGAAAGATAGAAATTTCACACAGTGAGAGAGGCAGAGACAGAGACAGGCAATGAGGTGGATAGATTATGTTAGTTTTAAATGGAAGACACTAAGAGTAAGGAGAACTGGGGAAGGCTTTATTGCTAAAGATGGCACTTTATTTAAGATCTAAAGAAAGCCAGTGAAATAAAGGCATGGAAATTAGGAAGGAAATAATTCTAAGCATGGGAGATAGCCAATGAAAATATCTGGGTTTGGCGAGTTGAGGTCAGCATACTTTGAAGGAATAAGGAAATAAAGTAATATTATAAGGGGTTTTTTTAAGTGAACATAACTGATATTGAATCCTGAAAGGAAAAGGGAAATACTGGAGTTAACTGAATGGGGATGACATGTCTAGGCATGATCTTTAGGAAGATCAACTATTAACTGTTGAAACAAAGAAATTGTCAAGTGAAATATGGAAAAAAGAAGAAAATCCATGACAGAAATTTAGGGGACACTATTCATGGTTAAAGAGTAAGAACTGGATGAAGGTTCATCAAATTGTTAAATGAGTAAAAGGAGAAGCAGGAGTGAACAGCATGATGAAAACCTAAAGCAAAAAGAGTATCAGGGAGAAGAGGATGATCAATAAAATCAAAGGCTGCAGAAAAGTCAAGAAGGATATGGACTGAGAAGAACAGGTTATTTTTGTGGCTGTCATTATTGCAGATTTGATCTTATCACATAGTAGAGGAATGCTGAATGAAACATCCAGGATCATAAGAACAAGTTGAAGTAACACTGAGCTGGCAGTTCTTAAATGACTAGCACCTAAAGCAAGCTGATTAGATTGTAATGGAGGCAATATGAAAAGGAAGAAAATGGATAGAGATTACAAAATATGTATTAAATTTACTTAGATTTTTTTAAAAATCAAATCTATATCTTCAAGTTTTCAATTCTAGAACCACTGAGCAATGTTCTCTAAGATATTCAGAGGAAGAACGCAGGTTTTAACCTCCAGAGCCATGAATTTGGAGAAGTCTTAATCCCAAATGACTGAAGGAGAAATTTGAAAGGATATTGTTCTCATTAGGAGATGTGAAATATATTGCTTTTTAAAAAAAAGTATTTCAGGGCAGCTATATAGAGCAGTGGATAGAGCACTGAAGTCAGGAGAACCTGAATTCAAATTTGTCCTCAGACACTTAACACTTCCTAGCTATGTGACCCTGAGCAAGTCACTTAACTCCAATTGCATCAGAAAAAAAAAAAATATTTCTCTTCTGATTAAGTGGCCTTTATCAAAGTTCTTTGTTTAGATTTGTTAAGATAATAAGATATAGGAACCTTGGGACTGAGTTAATTTCAAAATTTTTCAGTTTTCCAGTTGGATGGGGACAAATGAGTTACAACAAATTACCTCTAAAATCCTTCATTTTTGGAAACAGTACAGGAGAAAAGCAGACACATTCATTAGCATTTTGGTAAGTTATCTCACTGATCTCTAATTCCTTCCCTTAGTATCAGTTAATTAAAAACAAACAAACAAAAAGCAACAAAACAATAACAACACACAACAACAACAAAATCATTCTAAGGAATGGGAATTTCTCTAAAAACTGTGTCAATATCCTTGACCTTGACAGAAATTCAAATATATATATATATATATTGTTAACAAGCTCAATTCTGTCTTTAAAGGGTTTTATATGTCATGATTAAAACTCATTATTTTTTTCTCCATAATTCTAAAAATATAGAAGGAACTCAAGTAGAAATAGACAGGCAATGAAATATTAATCATTTAAAAGTATTCAATTTCAGGATCAGAATTCCAGATCAAATTGAGAGAGAATATAAAGTAGATTAGTCCAACCTTGTTATTTGACAGATGAGAAAACTGAAACCCAGAAAGGTTACATGGGTTGCCCAAAGTCAATACAGCAAGTAACACAGTTGGACTAGGACCCTGATCCTCTGATTCCAATCTCTGTGTCTTTTTCATGAATTCTATTGTGACTGTATAAACATGATAGTGATATGATTTAGTACTGCATGGGACCTTCAGAGCCATCCAATCCAACTTGCTGATTTTGTAGATGAAAAACTAAGACCTGAAGACATTAGATGACTTACCCAATGTCACTCATAGGAAAGAGCTGATCAAATACTTTCCACCAGTATTTGGATCATTATGACCTTATGAAATCTTATAGCTTTGAGCAGAAATTAGGAAAAAAAAAACAAAAAGGAACATTTTCTGTTATAAAAGCTGTTTTATAACTAGACTGAACCCGAGAGGTCAGTAATTCTCATTTTAGAAATAAGGAAATTCAGATTACACAATTTGTCCAAGATTAAAGTTATTAATGACTACTCTGGGATTATAATCCAAGTGCAGTGGCAGCTAGGTGATACAAGAGAAAAAAAGTACAGATCCTAGAGGACTCATATTCCTAAGTTTAAATTAGCCGCTGATACTTACTAGACATGTGACCCTGAACAAGTCATTTAACCCAGTTTCCCTCAATTTCTCTCCTGAAAAATGAGCTGGAGAAAGAAATGTCATGTCACTCGAGTATCTTTGTCAAGAAAACCTCAAATAGTATCACAAAGAGTTGGGCATGACTGAAATAACTCAACAATGGCAATAAGATAACAACACAGTAATGACACAACAAGGGTTTTATTAAATTCAAGGGAAGTAATTGTTGTAAAGCGCTTTGTAAATCTTAAAATACTACAGAAGTACGTTATCTGCATTGACCTCAGTGTCATTACTGTTACTATTAACTTAGAGTATGAAGTCTCCAATGGGCTATTAATTTCACTAAGTCTTCTATTGTACTCCTGCAGAATTGGAATAATATTTATAGAGAAATAAAGGGATGTCCTGGTAAAAGGTTAACAACTGGGCTCTTAGAAAAAATGCAATATATATTTTAAAGTTTAATTTGAATTATTAATACTTTCTTAGGTTAAATCAGTCAAAGCAATAAATCAATCCTTAATTGGAAGTGATAGATATTTCGGTTATAAATGCTTGCTTGGAAATTTTAATAATTGGTTCTTCACTATAACAAGTCAGTTAGAAATGGTTCTAGTATACTACCTGACCTCAAGTCTTAAGATTGTAAACCCACTGTTCTTTCTATAAGCTACATTTCAGATCAAGACTGAGGATTAGAGAAACTGAGAGTAGCATGCCATCAAATTTCGGGCAATTGAGTGGGAATCAGGAAGTCACAGTTTTAAGATCTATATCAAATCCTTAATAGCAGTGCTAACTTTCAGCTTCCTCACCTGTAAAATGACGGTCTTGTAACCAGTGGTCTCTGAAGTCCTTTCCAGTCTTAATTGATGATGCTATGATTTTGACAGAACAAAAGCTACCCATGAGGAAATCCTCTGGAGCAATGCAGAATAGAAGCCAGAGTAACTGAAACAGATTCCTGCCAAAAATCAAGGACCATGCCATTGTTATTCTTGCCTTTCAGTTTACTGAGATTGGATTTTCATCATTTTGACAAGGATTCTCATTCCTTCTAAAGGCTCAAGGTATTAATAGACCAATTGCTTAAAGAACAAAAGAAAAAAAAAAAGGATGTTAAAACTTGAGTTTGAGTTTTGCATTCATAATCACTTGAGTTTAGGGAATTAGCAGGGTAGAAGGTGGTGGGGCTTAGTATATTTTGCAGCCAAGATCCTCTCAGACCTACCAGGTAGCAATGAGCTTTGGGTATTTGATATGCAGTGTGCCTCTTCTTTCTGAAACAATTCAACTGAGAGTGAAAAATTGCACTTCAGACATCTATACGTTTTATCTCTTGGCAACCTACAGTTGTGATGTTACAAACAGTGAGACTGTTAGACTAATGGAAGTAAACACTGCAAAAACTGTGAAAGCTGCTTTAACATAATTATATTTCACTATGTGGGTCTTTAAGTAGAAGATGGTCTGCCTCTGGCTTTCATTTAAAAACCTGGCTGATGAAGCTTAGAAATAATTTAGGAAACTGTACACACCTGCTTCTCTACTTACTCTGGGAATGCCATCACCTACTGTGGTCCAAGGCACTGATTCCTGAATACTGTATATGGGTGACTTCCAAGAATTACCTGATTCATTATGATATTCTCCTGAGTAACCATACAGCAATATTCCAATAAACAGTAGGCCTTTGTCTATATAAGCAACAGAAATTGGCAAGTGAGATCTAGTAATATTGGAAACAGTTTTCTGATGATGGCAACAATCCATACATGTCTTGATTGTGTGTCCCTTGAATTATTTTTCAGGGCCTTGGAGATGCTGAATTGATGTGATTAAAATGTGATATTCTGAAGTACCACACTCCAAAAGAAAAAAGGCATATTCTATGACTTTACATCCATGGTTAATCTAAACAAAGGAAATGTGTCATTACAAATAAAAGCTTGGCACAAAAACTCAATTATGACTGCTAAGCCAAATGTGAAATTGCTTTGAATAATTATAAACGGCTTTTGACACTCTATAAACTATATTTTTTTATTATTTTTTAAAAAGTGCAATAATACCTAAAAATCTAAATAAATATAATCGCTTTACCATGTACTTTTCAATAATTTTTTTATTGATTGGGTTATAACAAATAAATGATGTGAAAGCTACTTATCATGACATCTACATAAATTAACCCTGTATGTGTATATTATAGCATTTATTGATTATAGTTCATGGAACCTTTTCCCTTTAAAAACTTATGAAGGAAACCCTTCTTATTTTAATCTTTGAATTTTTTTGTTTTTAATATTATAGCAGTAAATGATAATTGTAGAAATATGTTTATACATGTTTAACCTGTATTGGTTATATATAAACTATATATAAACTTAAACCTTACTTGCTGTCTAAGGGCTCAAGGAGGGAAAGAGAGAGAGAGAGAGAAAAAGAAAATCTTTCATTTTTTTAATCTGTGAATTTTTTTATTCTTTTAATATTATAGCAGTAAACAATACATGGGAAATATGTTTAGAAGAATTGTACATATTTTACCTATATTGGATTATTTGCTGTCTAGGGGCCCGGGAAAGGGAAGAGAGAGGGGGAAAAAATGAAACAAAGTTTTACAAGGGTGAATGTTGAAAATTATCTTTGCATGTATTTTGAAAAATAAAAAGTTATTACTATTTTTAAAAATTATAACAGTAAAGGAAGAATATGAAGGCAATCATTTCATGGCTAGTGTTTGAAAAGAGAGAAAACAGTCAAAAAGAATGACAGAAGAGAATAATTCTAAAGTTAGTTGTCAATGAACAAATTCAGCAACAGATTTTAAAATATATTAGAAAGCAGAAAAGGCTATTTCAGGAGCAGAAAACAACATAAATGTCTGTGTCTTTTTATTTTGTTGAGTAATCATTCTTTATAAAAGGATTTCTAAAACTGAATGGGCCAATAATAATAGGAATACATCATCTCCACTATTCATGTCATCTAAACAGTTTTAATTTCCATAGATGTCTAAAATAGCAGAATATATTTTATTATATTATATACTCTTTAGGAATAGAGAAAAAGTTGAACTATGAAAAATGATTGTTGCTTGTGTTAATTGATGTCAACTTTATATGACTGAGATCTAAATTTTGATCATTAAGGATGATCAAATTTGAATCTCCTTCAAATATATTTCAGTATTTTCCTACTATGGTAGATAATTTACCTATAAGCCATTTTTTTCTTCTTTTTTATTTTTACCAACTTTACATCTATTCTACCTATGTTTAAATAAGTGGCATTTTCTCTTACATAATTGAAAAAACTTCAGTTCAAATAATTTGTTAATGTCAGGTACTGTTCCAAGTATTTGAGATACAAAGAAGCATACATATATACAAGGCATCTATGATGTGCCAGTTCTAAGAGGTTTACAAATATTATTTGATCCTCAAAATAGTTGGAAGATAGGTGTTACTATTGTCTATATTTCACAACTGAGGAATCTGAGTTAAGCAGAAGATTAAATCACTTGTCTGAGGTCATACAATTAATAAGTGTTTGATTTGAAGTCAGGTCTTCCTGACTTCAGGCCTAACTCTAGTAATTACATCACCTAATTGCTCTAGATTAAATAGAACTATCCCTGCCCTTGAGGTTCTTCCATTCTAAAGTAGGATGTAATATGTACACAAATAATGCTCCAGCAAACCCTCAGGAAATTCATCATCTGGAAACATTCTGCCACTTCATCAATACTCTTTGGCCTTTTGATTGTATGATGGAGGAATGATCTCAACTTCTGTTTAAGGAAAGGAGATACAATGGGTTTTTCAAACATTCACCTTCAACATTCATTTTTTAAAGTTTTTTATTTTCAAACCACATGCACAGATAGTTCTTTTTTAATTAAAGCTTTTTTAATTTTCAAAAAATATGCATGCATGATTTTTCAACATTAGCCGTTGCAAAATCTTGTGTTCCAATTTTTCCTCCTTCCTCTCATCCCCCTCCCTAGATAGCAAATAATTGAATATATGTTAAACATGATAAAATGTATGTTAAATCGAATATGTACATACATATTTATGCAATTATCTTCCTGCAAAAGAAAAATCAAATTAAAAAGGAAAAAATGAGAAAGAAAATAAAATGGTAGCAAACAGCAACAAAAAGAGTGATCCAACTCAGGCAGTTCCCGCAGCCTCTCTCTGGTTGTATATGGCTGTCTTCATCACAAGATTATTGGAACTAGTATCAATCATCTCCTTGCTGAAGAGAGCCAGGTCCATCAGAACTGATCATCATATAATCTTGTTGTTGCTATGTATAATGATATCCTGGTTCTGCTCATTTTACTCAGCATCAGTTCCTGTAAGTCTCTCCAGGC
The DNA here is from genome assembly GCF_016432865.1 of Antechinus flavipes. Classification (NCBI taxonomy): domain Eukaryota; kingdom Metazoa; phylum Chordata; class Mammalia; order Dasyuromorphia; family Dasyuridae; genus Antechinus; species Antechinus flavipes. The sequence goes on from NC_067398.1 coordinate 36,668,339, forward strand.
TTCTCTGAAATCATCCTCCTGATCATTTCTTAAGGAACAATAACATTCCATAACATTCACATACCACAATTTATTCAGCCATTCTCCAACTGATGGGCATACAGTCAGTTTCCAGTTTCTTGTCACTACCAAAAGGGTTGCCACAAATATTTTTGCATATGTGGGTCCCTTTCCCTTCTTTATGATCTCTTTGGGATATAGAACAGTAGAGACACTGCTGGGTCAAAGGGTAATGCACAGTTTAATAGCTCTTTTGGGCATCATTCCAGAGTTTCAGAATGGTTGGATCACTTCACAACTCCACCAACAATGTATTAGTGTACTAACTTTCCCACGGCCACTCCAACATTTGTAATTATCTATTCCTGTCATCTTAGCCAATCTGACAGGTGTATAGTGGTATCTCAGAGTTGTCTTAATTTGCATTTCTCTAATCAATAATGATTTAGAGCACTTTTTCATATGACTTAGAAATGGTTTTAATTTCTTCATTGACTATTCAAATCCTTTGACCATTTATCAAATGGCAAATGGCTTGAATTCTTATAAATTTGATACAATTCTCTCTCTCTCTCTCTCTCTCTCGCTCTCTCTTTCTCTCTCTCTCTCTCTCTCTCTCTCTCTCTCTCTCTCTCTCTCTCTCTATATATATATATATATATATATATATATATATATATATATATATATATATATATATTAGAAATGAGGCTTTTATCAGAAACCTTAATTCTAAAAATGTTTTCCCAGTTTATTGCTTCTGGTCTAATCTTGTCTGCATTAGTTTTGTTTGTCCAAAAACTTTTTAACTTAAATAATCCAAATTGTCATTTTTTTTTTAATTCAATAATGATTTTCAGTTCTTCTTTGGCCAAAAATTCCTTCCTTCTCCATAGATCTGAGAGGTAAACTATACTTTGTTTTTCTAATTTGCTTATAACATCACTCTTTATGTCTAAATTATGAACCCATTTTGACTTTATCTTGGTATAGGATGTTAGATGTGGGTCAATGCTTAGTTTCTGCCATACTAGTTTTTAATTGTCTCAGCACTTTTTATCAAATAGTGAATGTTTATCCCAAAAGCTGGGTTTGGGAGTTTGTCAAACACTAGATTATTATAGTCATTGACTATTTTGTCCTGAAAACCTAAACTATTTCACTGATCAACTGTGGTGTTTCTTAGCTAGTACTAAATGGTTTTGATGATAACTGATTCATAATATAGTTTTAGAGCTGATACAGCTAGGTCACCTTCATTTGCATCTCTTTCATTAATTCCCTTAAATTTCTTGACCTTTTGTTCTTCCAGATAAAACTTTGTTAAGACTTTTTTTCTAAATCTATAAAATAATTTCTTTGAAGTTTAATTAGTACACAGGACTAAATAACTACATTAATTAATTACAAAAATTATCATTTTTATTATATTAGCTCAGCCTAGCCATGAGCACTTCATATTTTTGCAGTTGATTAGATCTGATTTTATTTGTGTGAAAAGTGTTTTGTAGTTGTGTTTATATAGTTCCTGACTTCCTTGGCAAGTAGATCCCCAAGTATTTTATATTATCAACATTTATGTTAAATGGAGTTTATCTTTGTATGTTTTGCTGCTGGACTTTGTTGGTAATATATAAAATTGATGATGATTTATGTAGATTTATTTTGCATTCTACAACTTTGCCAAACTTATAAATTGTTTCTAATAATTTTTTAACTATTCTCTAGGGATCTCTAAGACCATCATATCATCTGCAAAGAGTAATTATTTGGTTTCTTTATCATCTACTCTAAGTCCTTTAATCTCTTTTTCTTCTCTTATTGCTAAAGCTAACATTTTTAATACAATATTGAATAGTAGTGGTGATAGTAGCCAATCTTGTTTCACCCTGATTTTATTGGAAAGGGTTCTAGTTTGCCGCAGCATAGGAATATATTTGTTCTTATATTCTCTAGTGTTTTAATAAGAATGGATGTTGGATTTTATCAATTTTTTATGCATCTATAAGATTTTTGTTAATTTGGTTATTGATATAATCAATTGTGCTAATAGTTTTCAAAATATTGAACAGCCCTGCATTCCCGGTATAAATCCTAGTTGGTCATAGTGTATTATCCTGGAGATTACTTTTTATAATCTCTTTGCTAATATTTTAAGATTTTTGCATCAATATTTATTAGGGAAATTGGTCTATAATTTTCTTTCTCTGTTTTCACCCTACTTGGTATCAGCACCTTATGCACAGATAGTTTTCAACATTCAGCTTTGCAAAATCTTGTGTTCCAATTTTTTTTCTCCCTCTCATCTCCTCTCCCCCTCCCCTAGAGGTTATTCACTATATGTTAAACATGCGCATTTTTTTTATACATATTTCCAAAATTTCATGCTGTACAAAAATAATTCTGATCAAAAAGGAAAAAAGATAAAGAAAATAAAATGCAAGCAAACAACAACAAAAAGGTGACCAATACTATGTTGCGATCCATACTCATTCCCCATAGTCCTCTCTGTCACCATTCATTTTTGATGTATATACCTCTAAAATTTCTTCACCATACCTTTACTCATTTTTCAGCTAGGCTTCTTTTATGATGTTTTTAAATTATATTGTAAACTCCTTGAGGGCAGGGACCATATCTCTTTTTCATATTTGTGTCCCTATATCTTAGCACAGTATCTGGCAAATAATAAGCCCTTAAAAACTTAGTGATTATTGACTAATTTTCTCCAAGCTCTCCAATTCTTCGCTAATACCATCACTGGCTATTAATCCTCTACCTGATCTTTAATGTAAGTATTTTATTAGAGACTTTTCATCTCCCTCCACATCTTCTTTTTTCTCAATTAGCATTGACTTTCATGGATTTACTTACCATCTTCACACAAATTACTACTAAAATTCTCTCTCCCTCTTTCCCTCTCCACATTAATATCTCTAAAATTAAACTCATTTTCTGACTTGATCAAAGTTCTTGAAAAAAAAATTTTTTAAGTTTGTAAAGACATGTGAATACTGTAAATAAAAAAAAAATACTTTTTTTTTTTTGCAAACTGGATTTTGGGGTTTTTTTTCACATCACACAGACAGGATTCAGCAATAGAAAGGTAGGAATCAGAGAGGCAAATATGAAGACCCCAGATTTGAACAACTTCTAATTCTATATGAAGCAATGTTACGCCATTTTGAATGTCTCCTCTTCCTCATTTCTCATTTCTAACACTCATCAGGATCTTTGATTCCATATTCATTGCTGTCCTACTTCAGGCCATCAATTAGCCTCCATTCAAATATTTTATTATATTACTGAAATCTTTTTACCCTCCTTTCATGTAGTCATACTTAACTTTATTGCCCTTGAGAGTAAGAATTGTGTGTTATTGAAACATCATATTTTCAGCAATACCTAGCAATCGATGAAGCAATTCATGTTTTTAATTATCTGCTACATGTCAGGTATTGGAGCTAAGTATTGAGGGTAAAGGGATCTGGATATAGCAAGTACTTTATAAATATCTGTTCATTGATAGATTTCTTTTAGCACCAAAATAAATCTCATTGGGACATGTAACCAGGAAAAACTTAGAATCATAGTGAAGGATCTGGAAGTAATATAAGGGCTCATATAGTTATGCTGCTCTTATGTCTCTATGTTGTTGGTGCCTTATCATTGCTTTCCGAGGAAAGAGCAAAATCCATTAACTATTAGATTTGGTTTTTGAAAAGAAGAGGAAAAAGAATGAGGCCCTATTCATAAAAGAAAAGAACAACAACAACAGCAAAATCAAGTCATGGGAGTACCATATAATATTATTGTAACCTCCCCACACATACAGACACACAAAATGAGGATTTCAGTGAAATTTGAAAAATGTGTAGGGATGAATATAAAATGAAATAAGCAGAAAAAAAATAATAAGCACTGACTATAGTAATAATAGTAATTAGCAGTAATAATATAGTAAGTTGAGATCACTAAAAAAATTAAGCTTAAAAAATCCAAAATTTGACAACAACAACAAAAAAAAATACATAATATATTCCTTTTCATGACAACAGGATGTTTGTTAAGTAAGGAAAAATGGTGTATACTTTGTAAGGCAAAGGTATTTGAGAGATATTTCTAGAAATGATTATTATAATAATAAAGGCAATAGTGGACTTTTCTCTTTCCCTTACATTCAAAGATCTCTAAAAGCCAATGCTACAAATACCATTTCAAATATATTATTTGTCATCTCTTTACATACCCTTTATTTCTGCTAAATTGGACAACTAAATATAAGTAAATACTTCACTCTTATGCCTATGTGTCTTTCATTAGGGTTTTTTCCATGTCTAAAATGCTGTCCCTCTTCATATTTGTCTCTCTGATTCCAACTTCTCTATTGCTAAATCCTTATCCCTGTACATATGATGTGAAGACCCCAACGTTGTAAGAAAAAAAAATCCTATTTATGAGTTCAGGGCATATGAATAATATGCCTTAACAAACTTTTTAAAAATTTTCTTTCAAGAAAAAAGCTCTACAACTAAATACATAGGTGGGGAGAGTAAAAGTTGAGTTCAGCAAAATTGGATGATGATGATAAATGATGCAATACAAACTTGTAGCCTTTTGGAATGCTTATTTTAGCCTGAAGAAGAAAAACCATGAAGAGGATATGGTAGCTGTCTTCAAATATTTGATGGGCAATCATGTAGAAAAAGAATCAGTAGGCCTATTCAGCTTGGATCCAGAGGGCAAAAGTAAGAAGAAAAGGAGATTAATCTAGGTTTGATGTGGGAAGGAACATTCTTGGCTGGACTGGATCATGCTGACTTCCTCCTTATTGGAGGTCTTCAGACAAAGACTAGATAACCACTTGCTAGTTTTTCATCTGGGGGTGAGGCGTTCTTGTTCATTTCTCAGTTGCATATGAGGTGACTTCCAATGCTGAAAATCTGTACTCTGCTATTGTGTGTATATATATGAAATACTTCTTTTATGGAAATCACATAGGACACTTTAAAGGCAACCAGTGACATGGTCTAATTATTGAGAGATCTGGGATGAACATTCTTTGTAATGTCTAGGATTAATTTCATCATTTCATTTATTTATTTATTTATTTATTTATTTACAGCGGTATAAATCAACAACCAGACTTTATTCATAATTTCTTTAGACTGCCCTTTTAAGTTGCTTCATTTGTGTGTGCTTTTGCTTACTAATCTCTTCTTTTCATTGTTTTCTTAAACTTTTGTTATCTTAACAGATGTACTTTTGGTAGTCTTTAAAACCTTCCATTTAGAGGAAGAGAAAAAATAATTGAAATCAAATTGTGGTTCATTTGTGGAAGCCTCTATAGGCATTTAGAGCTGACAATTGAATGCATCAGCTGCTTTAAATAGCCTGACTATAGTCATTCATGACAATAACAAAGGGGAACAGACTGATTAACTTTCCCTAGAGTTGAGGAGAGTGGAATAAGCATAAATGTTTTGTAGTCCAAGTTGTTGTTGTTTTCTTTTCTTTTTAATACTTATCTTCAATACAAATGAGGAAAGAAACAAAAAAGAACCAAGCAATTTAATCCATTCTGTTTTAAATACACTTCCTTCTCCACCTAGAAGTGATAGTATATTCAGCTATTTCCTATGATGCTATTAATTTTTCAATTTCATTAATGACAGTTGAGAGCTGGATGAATTCTTCAGACATACAGATTCAATTTAATTTGTCTCTATTCTCTGAACCCAAAGAAATAGGAACAGTAGGACTTGTTTTAAAGATATTTGATGCTATAAAACTCTATTTTCCCTTTTCATCCCCTTTAAGTTTGAAATGGGATTAAGCCATTAAAACATTTCTTTTTAATTTTGATAACATTATATTTTCATGATTGTGTGTGTGTGTGTGTGTGTGTGTGTGTGTGTGTGTGTGTAAATAATAATGGGGTATCATTAAGATTGAGACGATCTGATTGCTTGTGGTGTTAAGTTCTCTGAACTGGAAATCTTTCAGCTTGAGCAGTTTTTGACCATGAATTCACATTTCAGAAAGAGAATGCATTCAGGGTTAGCAAAGCTGCAGGCATGGATTTAACTACCCAAGAGAATGCAGCTGCAATGGGAAGTGATAACTCCACCTCCATTTATCATCTGGGACAAAATGAAAATGTGCCATGATGGACCTGGTCATTTTATGCTTTTCCATTTGTAAGGGTAATTATAACAAATAACATGAATTCATTTGAAATTACCAGGAGTTTTCCTTTTTTTTTTTTTTTTTACTGTGATGCTTCAGATGGAGAATTATGTAGAAAATGTATTGTTACAAAAACTGTTTAACATGACATTTGGTCAAATCCAGTAAATGAAGCTTTAATAATGATCCATTTATGTTTTCTCCTCTGATGGAGGTGCTCAAAATTTCTTGTTGAAGAACGTTACTGCCTCGCATTTTTCCCTCTCTTACCATCTTGTTGCTACCTTTGCTAAAGTCAGATGGCTGATCAGTGTAATGATTATTACACTCTTGTGACTATAACTTACTGGTTAAGAATAGAATGATAACTGTAATTATAATGAACAAACATAACTCCAAAGACTAGGTAAATTCGTTCTCTGCACAGATTTTTGACTAATGGATATGATGCAGCTTATAAGTTAATATACTCTCCTGACTTGTTCATTGACTTTACTAATTTACTTTTTTAAAAACTTCTTTAAAATACTTTTTATAGGAGGTGGCTGGTTCACTAGATAAAAAGAGAAATGAGTGGGAGAAATAATATATATCAGGTGCATTATGAATCTCAATGTATTACATAAAGTTTAGCTATTATATTCTGAAATAAGGGTAATGTAAAAATGAAAGATATTACCTTACATCTAAAAATGAAAGTAACAATAATAATAATAATAATAATAGGATAATCTAACTGAATGAGACAAGTACAGCAGAACAATGTATTAAAAATGAGTCAGTCATACAATATCTGAAAAGAATACTGAATAAAAAAGAAAAAAATGAATTAGGAAGGAGAGTTTTGTATAAACTGAGAAAAACTTTTTATTTTTTTTACTTTATTATACAATAGCCCTCATTATGAGGCTAGTGGATAAGGCGCAAGGATGGGAAGACAACTTTCTAAGTTCAAATTTGGCTTCAGACACTTATTAGTTGTGTGATCCTTGGAAATTCAGTTAATTCTATTTGTCTCAGTTTGTTCATCTGTAAAATGACCTGGAAAAGGAAATGGCAAACCACGTTAGTATCTTTGCCAAAAAAACTCCAAATGAGGCCACAAAGAGTGGGACATGACTGAAATTACTGAACAAATAAAAGAACAGCCAAAGGTTAAAAAAAAAAAAAAGCTATACATTAAGCCCTAGCAATAAATTAATATCATTTTATCCTCACAAATCCTTTCAATGAATTAGATATTGTTATCTAATTTTTCAGGTAAGAAAATAAGTCCAGGAACATTGTAGATTGCCCAAGATCACATGGCCGGTAAAGTGAGTAAGCCAAAACTAACACACTTTCCTCTTCTAGAATAATCAAAACTATAGCAGGAGTTGCCAGTAACTATGGTGATGAGAATAGCTGATAGAAACATTTTAAAACAATAACTAAAAAAATATACATACAGAAAAACTAGAAAAGGAAAATAAAACTTAGAACAAGAATAAAATAGACCAGTGGTCTCTACCTTTTAGAGTTGTAATCCTATGGAAAGCTGAAGAAAGGGAGAAAGAAACTTCAAAGAAGTGAACAAATCCATTGGGAGAATAAGTACACATGTAGAAGGGAAGAGATGAGCTACCATTGCTTCCAGGACTGAAATGAAGAAAGAGAAATTTGAAAGAGTGACAATTAAGGGATTTGGTCCTATAAAGTATAAGACAAGGTCCTCTCTCAAGGTTACTATATAAAGTAAGGAGATTGTGGGATGATAGAAATTGAAAGGTATACAATTCAGAAACTGAATTTCTCTTTCACTACAAAGCTTTCAGTAAAGACATGATAATTACTTCCCAGATATTCTTGTTCAGGTAACAATTCAGGTAAGGTGAGAGTAGCTATTTCTTGTGCTCCTTTCTGACATTGAGATTTTATGATTCCATGACACCTAGGAAAGAAGCATGAGATAATGCAATGGATATATCATTTTAAGTCTAGAACTTAAGATGAAGCTTCAAGTTTTCCAGAAGTAAAAGACCTCTTTTGTGGCTAATAAGTGGTCTTTAATTATGTAAATCTGAAATTTTAAGAAATATTTTAGAATAATTTTATTTAATGAAATTTGGTTTTTGAAGATGTCAATGTGAAAGTGAATTTGGACACATATGATGTGTCTCATTGTGAGTTTAAGTTCATAACTTACTTGATGCAAGGCAATTATGGATGTCAAAATTTCAAAAAAAAAAAAAACATCATTGCATAGGTCAATTTGGTATAATATTAATTTTCCTGGAATCACAAATATCTTATAGAAATGTTCCTTGGAGCTGAAAAACAAAACTCAACAAAATAGACAAGCAAACTAAATCTCCTACATCTTCTATATTAATTAAAAGCAATTCTTTCACCCTGAACCAATAAGGACAAAAAATAAATGATCCTGTCTCTCACTGAAGATCTACAGGAACTAAAAAATGGTTTAACCTATATGTGATCCCTCAAAAAATGAAAAATGAAAGAACAGAACAGAGCTTGAAGAGTTCAGCAGCAATAACATAAAGGATATTAGTGTAACCTTGGAAATAACCACTTGCCTGGATGTTTGCCTAGAAATAGCCACTTGCCCAGTAGGCAGTCACTATGTCAGTTTTTACTATTTATGCTAAGAGAATATGTTATCCAGATTTTAATAAAGGTGTTTATAAAACCCATAAATCTGATCCATCAATGTGAGTAACTTCAGCAGGAGCTAAATATGGGCAATAGATTGAACCTGTATTGTAACTGAATGATAACAAGCTGGCTTAGGAAACTTCAAGGCTTCTGGAGGCAGGTAGTTGACTTAATGACAGCAGTAATATTTCCTAGAAATAGGAAAACTTGAATTCAAATTTTCTCTCAGATACTGACTTGTTATGTAATTCTTAACAAGCCATTTAACCTCTGTGTGACTCAGTTTCCTAAATTGTAAAACAAGAATAAAAGTTGCACCTATCTCATAGAGTTGTTCTTATAATCAAATGGGAAAATATTTATTAAAGCACAGAGCACTTGGAACATAGTAGGCAGTTGAGAAATTGTTATTCCTTTGTCCTGGTACTTAAATTTTTTCTCTGAAAAAGGCCCATCATTTTCACACTATATCCTGTGACAGGATATAGAGGACTAAACTTTTTTGTAGTAAGTTTATTTATTATTAATATACATTGCTTTATGAATCATGTTGGGAAAGAAAAATCAGAGCAAAAGGGAAAAATTTGGCGGAGATAAAACAAACAAACAAAAACAAAAACAAAAAACAGAAAAAGAAATGAACATATCATGTATTGATTTACATGTGGTCTGCTTAGATTTTTTTTCTGGATACAGATGGCATTTTCTGTCCAAAGTCTATTGGAATTGCTTTGGATCACTGAACCACTGAGAAAATTCAAGTGTTTCATGGTTGATCATTACACATCCTTGCTGTTATTGTGTACAATGTATTCCTGGTTCTGCTTGTTTCATTCTGCATCAGTTCATGTAAATTTTTCCAGACTTTTCTATAAGGCTTGTTCATCATTTTTTATAGAACAATGTACTATAGTTTGTTCAAAGAAAAAGGATTTATTTAGTCCCTGCTGGGTAAGGCCCAAGCACACCTAGGAGGCATTTCAGCTTCCAACATGTGCCTGATCTGGGAAGCAAGAAGTAGTAAAGTTGGTTAAATAGCAAAAGACACAAATCTTTTCATTGAATAAGAAATAAATAAAGAAAGAGAAAGACTCTAATTTAATTTAGTGTATTTTCTGCAAGTTAGAGTCATGGTGAATGCCTGGGGCACTGAAAGATTAAGAGACCAGCCCAGGATCACATAGCCTCTATGCCTTAAAGGGAGTCCATGAATCCAAGTCTTTCTGCCTCAGAAGCAGTGAATACTAGTCTATCATACCTACTCTGTATCTCACACATTAAATGAAAATGTATGCTACAGTAATATAATAATAAAGTGATCTTTGCTGTTGTTTAATCATCCTTTTTCCATCATGTTTAGATCTTCACAAGTCATTTGGGGTTTTCTTAACAAAGATATTGGAGCAGTTTTCCATTTCCTATTCCAGTTAATTTTATAGATGAAGAAACTTAGACAAATAGGGCTAAGAGACTTGCCCAAGATTACACAATCAATAAGGAAGCCCAGATTTGAACTCCAGAAGATTGTCTTCTTCATTCCAGATTTGGCTTTCCATCTGTTGGGCTACCTAGTTGACCCACAATGATCTCAAATGAAAATTATTCAGTTCATTTATTAATCATCCACTATGTGCAGATACCCACAAAATCAATTTGTCATTTCTTTTCATTGTGAAAAATGATCTTAAATATAGAAGAAAAAAAGGATAGTTATCATAGTTATAGAAAGAATAGCTTAAATTCTAAACAATTCCTTGATTGCTGCTCATAAGGCACTGTAAATCCTCCCCTGATGTTTGTCATTTTGTCGATTTTCATTTGGTCAAAATGAATTCTTAATCCTATCATTTTAGTGCTTTGCCTCCATCCCTGGATGCAGTTGCTCCTTCATAAACAGACTCATAATACTTAGCTGAACAAAGAGCATTACCATGTGGTTTGGCAGGTAGGAAGTGTAATTTGTAGAAGAACTACTAAAAGGTACACCTTCCTCTTTCAGTCAGCTGTCAAGAGAATTACTTTCTCCTCACATCCCTCTTATTCCCATCACAGGAGACACTTTTCTTGGACTTATCAGAGAGGAGGAAAAAGAGCAATCCAGAGTCTGAGAATAGAGGAACTTGTATTTCACTGTCTATTTTTATGTTGCATGATCCCAACTCTTGGAACTCATTTTCCACAGTAAGATATAAACATTGCATTGCTAAGCAATCAGGCAGGAAGATTTGAAGTGTTTTACTCAGAATCAAATAGGTAACGTATAGGGAAAACTGAGTGAAGACTCTCTCATGGGTCTTATGCTCTAATTATGATTTGAGACTTTTGCAATAATAAATTGAGCTGTAACTAAAAAACTGTAGGTGTTCTATTGTCTTGAATGAACATTACCCTCTAGTGACTTAAATGACTTACATTTTCTGGTATCATTTCTTTCATCTAAAAAATAAGAGAATTTGACAAAAAGATCCTTAAATTCTCTTCCAGACCTTTAATCAAAAAAATACCCCTAGAGTCTAGAGGCATAATAAGCAAAAATGAAACAATCTCTACTCCCAGTTAATTTACATTCCAATAAGGGAAACTCAAATACAGATAATAATCGCATATCTAATCCCACAATCTTCATCAACTACTAGGATCCTCCTTTTCCAACTATTTATATAAAAAGTAGTTAAATGCAAGGAAGTTGCTGTAGGGGCCTCTGCAATCACACACAATTGTTTCCTGTTTTGATTGAGAGAGGAAGTATTTGGGACTTTCAAAGCATAAGGAAATCCCAGTGTGAAAACTCCCTTGTAGAAAAATGTAAGTCCATAATATTGTGAACATGCCTACTATGTGCTTAGCTTTGCTAAATAGAAATGATGTTCCCTTTCCTCAACTATACTTCCCCAAATATCTACGGGTCATGCTGTTCAATAAATTAAGGATAAAAATGTTTAGAACAAGTTGCCCTTAATTCTTTATTACAAGAACTTTTCAAAATTCAGAAGGCAAATAAAGAGCTCTCATGAAAATTTACATGTGTCTTTGAATAAAAAAAAAAATACTTTAGTGGATTCCTGTTTAATACAGTAGAGATTTTAAAAATATGCAGACTCATGCTGTTGCTCAATTTTGGTTGTCATCTCTACTGGGAAATCTAGAGGAGGAATTTGTATAATAAAAGAGGAATATTGCATCTAATTACTTTAAGAAGATGGAGAACTTGGAATCAAGTTATTGGATGAGATTAAAGAAATAAAAGTTGGAGATGTAGAAGATGAATTTGACCCCATGTATTTGATTAAGTTATACTTAGTAAGCCCCTATAAAAGAGAATAACAATGCAGAATTGGGGCTAGAAATGAAAGGAGTTGGAATGAATCCTCACATCCACCATCAGTAACTCCAAATGTTGCTCCATTTCACAAATGTTACTATGGATTGTGGTGAAAGAAAAAATCACACACACAATCACTTTCATAATTCACTTCACTGTTTATAAAGTGATTTCTTCACAAATTGTCACTGAAAATCAGTTGGTGCAACCATTATCATTTTGATTTTATAGATGAGAAAAACAGGTCTCAAAGACATTGAATAATTTAGAGAGAGTGATGAAGCTAAGGGTTGATATCAGTGATACTCTTGGCTCTTCCTATGCATTATTGCCCCTAGTTTCTTTTCCTTGACTAAATATATTTAGGTAGATAGATAAATTTTTCACTGATAGTCACACTCTGATGCCTGGGCAAGATTAAGAAAGATAAGAATGATGATAATGAAGAAGATGATGGTGATGACAAGTGGAGCGAGATTTATTGCTGGCCACATATACATACTAAATTGGTAGAGGAGGAAAATTTGGCCTTATTGGCTTAGATTTTATGCATCCTTATATTAAGTTTCATGAAGATTCCCAGAGAATTTTGGAAGTCTGAAAAAACCTTCAGAAATATATTCAGGTGCATTTAAGATGGCAATAAGGAAATAATAGGATTTAACATGGACTTTGTAACCATCTTTTAGGAAATTTCTTAAAATACCTGCTAGCAGAAAGAAGTAATTTTAAAGATAAATTAAATGTCTATGGGCATGAATTAAATGACTTCAGGCTCTAATTAGCCAAGTGGTCTATATTCTGAAAGCATTTGGCCATTGGACTAAAGGGAACTAGTAGATCACCTTTCTTAAGGAGAAAGAAAATGGAAAGAGAAAGTATTTGCAACTAATATAACTAGGTTTGTAAAGGCTGGTCTCTCAAAAAGAACTGAAATGTAAACTCTTAGGGCTAAGGCAGAAAAAATGTAGGAGCATAGTTGCATCAGAGATTTGAGTTATCCCTTTCATGTGCATGCTTTTCCATCCAAATGCATGACTTGAGAGGATGTACTTGTCCACAAGTCTGATGGCCCACCATGTTTGATCTTTATGAGTATTTTCCTTACTATGTCATTTCATTAAGTGACTTTGTTCAAAACTGTGTGGGACAAGACTACTGGCTTAAGTAAATCAGAGATTTCTCAAGGTAAAAGCAGAAGCGAGTTTTATTACATTCTCATGAGAAAAGGGTGTCTCCCTCCCAACAAGCAGTTAGATAAGGAGAAGCAAGACCCAGTTAATAGACAAGAATTATATTAGGGCCTGAGGTAACTCTCCCTATAAGCCAAATTTTTGCCCTGATTAGTCAGGACAAATGACCTCATATTTTAAATCAAAAATGAGGAAAAAAGTTCCTAATCCAACCACATCTTTAGGATTACTAAATTACCTTATATGGGAGTTTAAAAGCCAAGATGGCCCCGACTTAGTCTCACAAAGAAAAGGGCTATCTGGCCCCACTCCGTGTAAAGTAAGTGATCTCTGGAGAAAGAAACTTGGCCCTAGGGCACAGCCGACTTTCACTCAGTTCTTAGAACACTCTCTCCATCTTGTGAGATAGCCTTCACAATTCTCTTCATTCATAAACTATTGTTTTTCTGTGATTTATTAGCAAAACTATACATATTGCTGAAGTTTCATGATGATGGTTGAGTGACTTTATAGCCAAAAGGGTATCTTAAAACTTACATAACTTCTGAGGCCTCATGTTTCACATATAATAACAATGCACAATGAATAAATACATACTCATCTATATACATATATGTGTACATTATCATACTTTTAACACGATCTACTTTTAAAATCTTTCTCTCCCCAAACCTCTCCCCAGAAGGCCATCCTTTCTAGCAAAGAGGGGGGAGGAAAGCAGTTCAGCCAAATTAACCAAACATCAACCAATTTAATAATAAACATTATGCTCTATGACCCATACAAAGAAGAGAAAGAGGTATATTTTTTTCTTTCTTCTTCAGAACCAAAATTTAACAAATACTAATTATCTGCTATGATTTGATACTGGGGATTCAAGCACAAAGTGCTCTCAAGAAGCTTGCACTCTCCTTGAAAGTGTCTAAAATGATTATTTCTCTCGCCTACAAGACAGTAGACTGTTCAACTGTTTTAGTAAAATGACAGAACAATATAGTGAGAGAATTATAAGTAAAGATGCTATTTAGACAAAAGTTAATTCATTTATTAATTGATGATTAATCCTCTTTAAAAATAATTCATTAATAGAGTGACTTTACTCTGCATTCATCATGAAATAAACCAGATCAGGAATGAAATGATTTCTTAGAATGTACCAAAAAGAACACACACAGCTTTTAAGCAAGTTCTTAGATTGTGCAGATTCAAGGACTGAATTGAAAAGACTTTTCCGTAAAAACAATCTTTAAATCACAAAAAATAAAGATTTCCTTGTTAAGATTTTATATGCCTAGTTTGGTAAAATGTAATGAATATCCCCATCAAACAGATGGAGGAAACAAAACAAAAACTACTCAGAATGACTCTTGTCAATTAATACTTTAACTGATGACATCTGCAAGTCTGAAAGGTTTATTTCCAGGACAAAGCTTGTTTCATAATGAAACTGTGTTCCTGGAAGGAAGACAATAAATTATTTTATCTGACTGGCTGGGAATAGTTAAACTAGTAGGAGGAAAACCCAAACAGGAACATCTCAGAAGTTACAGGAGAAAGATTGTCTGGGAAAAGAATTGTGTTGAATCCCACAGAAATATTACAGAAGATGAGGATCAGGCAAAAGCCACTGCATTTTGCAATATTAAGGTTTTGAGTGACCATTGTGAAGGCAGTTATAATGAAGTACCCAGCTGTCCTGATAGATATCTTGCTACTAGATTCAGAGCACTAGAAAAGAGAGGGAGGCTAATTGACTTTGCACAGCTTTGACTCACTTAAATCCAATTCACTTGAAATTCAAGACATCATGCTACTGATGTTATTGGTCCTCTTTGAGATGGGATAGACAAGAACAAAAACAATAATAAACTACTGGAGTTAGAAGCCAAAGTACCAGAGATTGAAGAGATACTGAGGGCGAATTGGCAATGAAGGTAAATTTTACTGGGCCTTGTAAATCTGCCTGAATGAATGGCAGACTCAAAGACAGGTATTTATGAGGATAATTTAGAGAAGGTCTGAGTCTGGTTTTTGGCAGCATGAGAGAAAATAAATATGAAAGTATTAGAGACGAACCAATCAACAAGCATGTAAGGGCCTACTGTGTACCAGCCTGTGTTAAGTTTTAATCAAGCTAAAGAATAATAGTGATCAATAGAACAAATGCAAAAGTATTGGGGAAATGAAATTCTAGGTACAGGTGGAATGTTTAGTTTAAACAAGCAGAAAAAAAAATTATTGAGAAAAGGGGGAAAAACAATATAACTTATGGACTGAAGGAGTTTATATTCTTTGGGGAAAATATAACGTGACAAAGCTAAACAAATTTTGTCGTTGGTCTTCAGTCATCTTCAGGCATATCTGACTCTTTTTGACTCAATTTAAGGTTTTCTTGGAGAGATATTGGAATGGTTTGCCCTTTCTTTCTTTAGCTAATTTTATAGGCAAACAAGGTGAAGAGACTTGCCTAAAGTCAGATAGTTAGTGTCTATAGCCAGAATTAAAAATAAAATTTGAAGAAGGAAGAATTATTAACAACTAGGAAAACAGGGAATGTTTCACAAAGAAGGTAACATCTGATCATTATATATTTTAAACTTTTATTGCTGCGTTTTGTTTTTATATCACAATTGTTTAAATATTATACCCATTTTTGTGAGAGTTCTCTTTTAACAAAGTATAACAACTAAGTAAAACTAATAATAGTGACCTCATTTTTCACTGCATTTTACATGTATAGGACTTCCATCTCTCTAATTTTTAAATGAAATTCATTTTCTCTCATCACTTTCATCACTCACTGAATCAATAATAATTTATTAAGTATCAGTAAGTCCTAAATGGGTCAGGAGTCCAAGTAGGTAGCACAATGAATAGTTCCAAAAGTTAGGAAGACTCATCTTCCCAAGTCCAAATCTGATCTTAATTACTTTCTGGCTGTGTGACCCTGGACAATTCATTTAAACCTGGCTGCTTCAATTCCTCATCTGTAAAATGAACTCGAGAAGAACATGACAATTCATTCCAGTGTCTCTGCCAAGAAAACCCAAAATGAGATCATGAAAAGTTGGACACAACAAAAAAGCAAAAATATGTAGGTACTGTTCACTTCAAGAAAAAAAAAAAAAGTAAACACAAAAATAAAAACAGCTCCTGAGATCAATATAAAAAAACAACAACCAAACACCATATATAAACATATCTATTTATCTATATTTATCTAATCTATATCTATTTTGAAAAATATATCTATATCTATCTAAACGCATATAAATAAGTGAAAAATTGGAGATAATCTCAGATAAAATGAATTAGCCTTAAGGAAGATTAGGAAAAGCTTCCCATGGATGGTAGGAATTTAACTGGGACTTGAAGGACTGTAGGCAGAGATAAGAAGGATCAACATTCGAACATATATGGGGAAAAAACACAGGAAATGGTTCAAACAAAACATAGTTACTTGTTTATGGGATGAACAACAAAGAGAGCAGCATCACTGGTTAGCTGAGATATTGGGTGAGGAGGCACTGTAGAAGAAATAGGGATAAAAAAAACTGGAAAGTTAGAGAGAAGGCAGATAGCAAGGACTTTACATAGCAAACTAAGAATTTTATTTTTGATTATGGAGGTGATAGAGAGATACTTGGGATTTGTGAGAGACATACTAAGATCTGGATATTAGGGAAACTCTGTTGACAGTGGAGCAGAGGATAAACTGGAGTGGATAGAGATTTTAGGGCAGAAAGAAAAATACTACTAGGTTAGAGTAATACTCCAAGAGGGAAGTAGTATTAGATTGTCCTAGGGTGGTGGCAATTTTGAAAAAGAAGGAGGAGTATACAAGAGCTATTAACTAAAATAAAATATACAAGACATGAAAACTTTTCTTTTGAGTTGTGTGGAGTCACATTGCCAGTGACTGTCTACTGAGGATTGGAAACAAGATATTTCTGAAATTAAATGTAACACTTTCATCACTGGAGAGCCTGATGAGAAATTTAGTGCCAAATTCATTGAATGAAGAAGGGGGGTACACTTCATGTCAGGAGCTGAAAACAATAAGAATCTCAAAGGAGTAATGAAACTATATAAACATAGTTGATGTTTATGCAATATTTTTTAGGTTTGCAATGTACTTCACACACATTATCTCATTATGATTTTGTGAAGCTAGTGCTTGTTATGTTATTATTTCTATTTTATAACTGACAGTGTAACCTAAATTTGGGGAAAAAAAACTGATGGAAAAACCACATGAAACCAAACTCCTGAACACAGTCTAAATAAATTCACTCTCCCAGTTCAAGATAGAATAGAAGGATTTCAAAAAAGGTTCATCTCACTGGCATGAAAGGGGTGTTCAGAACAGTTCAGATGGTGTCTGGGAAAACCAGTGAGAGGGTCTTAATCACAGGATATCAGCAACTGAGACCCTTGGTCCTGGCTCAGTAGCATAACAGATTAGTGGGGAAGCCTCTAGTACCAGAACAGAAGATAAATTTCCAGCCAGGAAACCATGTTGTTGACTGGAAAGAGCAGGTAAAGTTATTTCATGCTGTGAATGAGACACCAAATACAAGAGGCCCCTGTACTCTAAGCCAAGGCTCAGAACAGCACAAGAAGCTTGGTACAGAGGCCCCTGTAATTCAGGAGCTGAGCATGACCTTGAAAGTCACAGAATAGAAAAAAAGAATTGGGGGAAAAAAAGGTAAAGAAAATGAGGAAGAAAAAGAAAACCATAACCATAGAAAGCTACTATGGTAAGAGGGAAGATCAAAACACCAACTCAGATGAGGACAAAATGCCCACAAAGGAAACCTCAAAAGATGATATGAATTGGTTTCAAGCCCAAAAAAGATTTCTTGGAAGCACTCATAAAGGATTTTAAAAGGCAAATAGGAGAAGTAGAAGAAAAATTGGGGAAAGAAATAAGAGGTATGCAAAAAAAAAAAGTCAACAGCTTGAAAAAGGAAAGAAAAAAATCCTTTGAAAAAAATCAATTCCTTAAAAACCGCAATTGGCCAAATGCAAAGGAAATCCACTGAAGAAAATAATACCTTGAAGTAGAATTAATTAAATGGAAAAAGAAATACAAAAGCTAAGTGAAGAAAACTATACATTAAAAAGTGGATGAATAAAAGCCAATGACTCTACAAGACATTAAAAACCAATGAAAAACAAATGAAAAAGAAGGAAAAAAAGAAGAAAGTATAAAATACCTCATTGGAAAAACAGTGGACCTGGAAAATAGATCTAAGAGAGACAATTTAAAAATTAGTTGTCTACCTGAAAGGCAGGAAGTATAAAGAAAGGTTGGATAGAATTTTTCAAGAGATTATCAATGAAAATTATCTTGATATACAAAAACTAGAGAACAAAATACCCTCACCTCTGGAAAGAGATCTCACAAGGGAAACCCAAAGCAAAAATGTTGCAAAGCTCAAAACTATAATCTCAAGGAAAAAAACTGAAAGCTATCAGAAAAGGACAATACAAGTATTGAGGAGCCATTGAGGAGCCACAGTTGGTATCACTCAGGATCTGACTATTTCTATAATAAAGGATCAGCGTGTCTGTAATACCATATTCCAGAAGGCAAAGAACCTTGAATTATAACCAAAAATCAAATATCCAGTGAGAATGAGCATCATCTTTCAAGAGAGTAGATGGATTTTTAATGAAGTAAGGGACTTTAAAATATTTCTATGGAAAAGACCAGAAATAAACAGAAATTTTTTTCTTCAAACACAGGACTCAAAAAAAGCATAGGAAGGTAAAAGAGGTAAGAAAAAAAATTAAAGATTAAATTGTTTATATCCTTAGATGGGAGAAAGGATACTTGTCACTCTTGAAAACTATATCTTTTATTAGGGCAGTTAAAGGAGGCATATTCAGACAAAATGTATGGGTAGAAATTGGTTCTGATGTGATGAAATAAAGCAAAAAAAAAAAAAAAATACTAAGGGGTAAAGAGGAAATGGGAGATAAAATGGGATAAATTAGATCACAAGAAGGGGCCCAAAAGATCTATTCCAATAGAAGGAAAGAAGGGAGGGGGATAAGCATTGTCTGAAGCTTAATCTTATCAGTTTGGGCTCAAAGCGGGTATAGTATACTCACTCAGATGGAAATAGAAATTTATCTTACCCTATAAGGGAAATAAGAGGAAAAAAGGGAAAGAAAAGGGAGGGACTGAAAAGAAGGGAGAGCAGAAACACTAGGAAAAAGGAGTAAGAAAAGAAATGAGTGTGATAGAAGAGAAGGCAGATTGAGGGTATAGTCAGTCAGAAAGAAAGCACTACTAAGAAGGGACAAAGTAGAAAGAGAAAACAAACGTATAAACAATAGGATGGAGGGAAATACACAACAGTTGGTAATCAAAACTGAGAATGTGAATGGGATGAACTCTCCCATAAAATGGAAGTGAATAGCAGAGTGGATTAAAAACCAGAATCTTACATGTTGTTTCCAAGAAATTCATTTGAAACAGAGAGATACATAAAGAGGAAGAGTAAAAGGCTGGAGCAAAATTAATTATGCTTCAGCTGACAAAAAAAAAAGAGGTAGTAATTATGACCTCAGATAAATCAAAAACAAAAATAGATCTAATTAAAAGAGATAATGTATGTATGTATCTATATATGCTGAAGCATACCATAGACAATGAATTACTACTGATACAAAATGTACCAGAATAGAAGGTAAATTTCCAGCCGGGAAACCAGGCTATTGCCTGGAAAGAGCAGGTAAAATTATTTCATGCTGTGAATGAGACACCAAATACAAAACTCCACCACCTGTGGGATGTCATAAGTTTATATCAATATATCATATCAGACACCAAGGTAATTGCCAAATGGATAAATGAATTCGATTTCATATGTCATATAATTTTTAAAAAGACCAACACATAAACTACCTTTTGGTCAGATGGATAAGGGACAAGTTCATAACTAAAGATACTAAATGTATATGCACCAAGTGGTAGAATATCCAAATTCTTAAAAAAGTTGTCAGTTACAGGAAGAATTAGATAACAAAACAATACTAGTAGGGAAACCTCAACCTCCTCTTTTAATGCAAACTGTATGAAAAAAAAATTGGCAAAGGAGTCCTGCCAAATTCCTTCTATGATATAACTATGATGTTGATATTTAAACCAAAAAGTTACACAGAAAGACAATTATAAATCAATCTCCCTGTGAATGTTGATGCAAAAAATTTAAATAAAATATTAGCAAAAAGATTACAACAATTTATCAGCAGGATAATACACTATGACCAAATGAGATTTTTACCAGGAATGTAGAGTTGATCCAATATCAGCAAAATTATTTACATAATGGACCATATCAATAACAAAACTACCAGAAATCGTATGATAATAGATGCAGAAAAAGCTTTTGACAAACTACAACACTTATTCCTATTAAAAACACTAGAAAACATGAGGATAAATAGTTTTCTTTAAAATGATAAGCAGCATCTACCTAAAACCATAAGTAAGCATTATTTGTAATAGTGAGAAATGAAACACAATTCCAATAAGATCAGGAATGAAACAAGGATGCCTATTATCATTACCATTATTCAAAATTGTCCTAGAAATGTTAGCTTTAGCAATGAGAAAAGAAAAATAAATTAAAGAAATTAGAGTCGGCAATGAGGAGATAAAATTATCACTCTTGTTGAAGATTTGATGATATATTTAGAAAATCCTAGAGAATTATGCAAAAACATACTTGAAACAATAGCTTTATCAAAGTTGCAAGCTATAAAATAAACCTACACAAATCATCAGCATTTCTATATGTTATTAACAAAGCAGCAAGAGACAGAAAGACAAATTCCATTTAAAATAACTATGGACAAAATAAAATATTTTGATGTCTACTTGCTAAAACAGATCCAGGAATTATATGAACACAATTACAAAATGATTTTCACACAAATAAAGTCTGATCTAAACAACTGGAAAAATAGCAATTGTTCATGATTAGGCCAAGGTAATATAATAAAAATAATTTCATTTTTACTTAAATTGCCCACTTTTCCAATGCATACAAATCAAACTGCCAAAAATTATTTTATAGAGCTAGAAAAATAATAACAAAAGTCATCTGGAAAAAGAAAAGATCAAGAACATCACGGGAATTAATAGGGAAAAAAATACAATAGTTGCCTAACACTATCAGATTTAAAACTCTATTATAAAGTGGTAGTCATCAAAATCATATGGTACTGACTAAGAAATAGAGTAGTAGAATAGGTTAGATTCACAACACATAGTAATCAATGACCATAGGAATTTATTATTTGATAAACCTTCAAATTACATTTCTGACATAAGAACTCACTATTTCACAAGCATTTTCCTTTACCAATTACTCCTTACATAAAAAAACTCTGCCAACCAGTGATGCTTCCCTCTTTGCTGTCCCTCCCACAATAAAGTAACAACAACAAAAACAACAATGTAATGTCCTGATTTAAAGCATTTCCTTTGACTCTTTTCTAAATACAGAAGAATGGTCTCCCACTCATCTCTGTCTCTCATCTTGCTTCAAGTCCCAGCTAAAACTCCACCACCTATAGGATGTCATAAGTTTATATCAATATATCATATCAGACACCAAGATAATAGCCAAATGGATAAATGAATTCGATTTCATATGTCATATGATTTTTTTAAAAGACCGAGGCATAAACTACCTTTTAGTCAGATGATTAAGGGGCAAGTTCATAACTAAAGAAATAAAATAAAAATAAAATAGATAATTCTCATGATGTGAATATAATCTTTTCACATCAATTAATCAAATGGAGTAAAAATCAGATCAATCTCTTCTCTTCTCTCTCTGTCTTTTGTCTCTGTCTCTGTCTCTCTATACTATGTTAATCAATCCAGAACATATTGACATTATGTGTGTGAAAAAATATATGTGCATTTATGTAAATACACATATATATTTTAGAGCAATAATTATTAATCTCTCTCAGAATATGTTTCTGGAAAATAGAGAGAGAGATGTGAATTAAACAATCTAATATTTAGCTGTAGAACTACTTAAATAGCTCAAAGAAACTAGTCACTATGAGTTGATATTAATTTATTAGGAGGTTCTTTGGAATGCCTCAGGGATATTTGATTGCACTTTTTAAAAAATCAGTTACTTGCACATCTTATCAGCTTGTCAAGTGAAAAGTGAAGAGGGATAATTTATGTATTATGTCCCAGAAAAATATTTTTTTTAAAAAATTGATAAGCTAGAACATTGCAGAAAATGTACTTGTTTATCCTTCATTTTCAAAGAGGAACAATAACATCATGAGGATAATGTCTTGATTGGACATGAATTGGGGTTTAAATGAGGCACAAAGACATCATTTTCATGCACAAGATCACTGAAGTTTAGTGGAAAAATAAAAATCAAGATGACTGACAATGGCCCTAGGTACAGTGGAACACCCTGTTATCTTCGGTGTCTGACCAAACTAACCACTCCACAGCATCTCTTTCAATCATCTTCATAGCTACTGGAATAAACTGTTGTTCTTTTCTGCCCATTTCTGTGGGTTAAGTCTTTAAATGCTTGGGGTAAATATCTCCTTAACTTACCTACAGGCCTATTCGTTATCCTCAACCTGATTTAGCCTATTCTCCAAGACAAGTTACTAGGGAGTGACAGCTATGCACACTAAAGCTTCTTTTAGCCACAATGAAGGTTTGGTGACAGGTAGATATAAAAGGTACATGAGCAGTTCTGAAAAGAGCTCAGCTAAACCTCATAGCAAAGGTGCTCCTTCTTACTAAACACCCCATACATCAGAAAAAATCATTTTAATAAAGGAATAGAGAATGGACTGGTGGAGTGAGGAGAAAGTTGAAGCAAAAGAGTGATAAGAATGGCTATTTTTTTTTAAAAAAACTTGTATCAACTTGTATCAACTCTGATGACTTTCTTCAAAGAAATGTTTATTTTTTATGAATGATTTAATCAATAGAAACTTTTTTTTCTAATTTGATTTTAGAGGTTTACAATGTTACTGACAATATTGCTGCTAAATGAATTCTGAAAATCTGTTGGTTTAATGTTATGTAATCAGCACTTTCCTCTGCTCCTGCAACTTAGAAAAGTTATTGTCAAGGTACTCAATGCTGCTTTTTTTTTTTCCATTCATTTTGTACAACACATGTTATGGTGTTCAACATTCTAGACATTGGATTCTCCTTTTTCCCCTAAATCACCATCCCAACACCCCAAAAATAAATTAACATGAAACACAAAATATCAACAAACAATAGTGCATCTTATCCTTCAATAAATGACCAAAAATAAATAAAAAGGATTAATGAAAGCAATTTTTATGACAAATGCTCAGCAATCATTTCTTCATTCTCTCTCTTAAGTATTTAGTTAGCCAACAGAAAATGTCATACTAAATTGAAAATTGCATGAATAATGAAAATCAAATGGATGTCAGAAGCACCAGTGACTTGCAAACTCTCTCCATTTCTTTCCATCATCCTAACTCCAATCTGTAAGCTTTTAGTATTGCCCTAGTTGGCCACAGTTACATTTATGTGTTATTGTGTGGACAGATAGTCCTTAACTGTGACATTGGGAAAGGACCTCCAGGAATTTCATAAAAGGCAGTCTTAATTAATGTTACCAGCTGTATGGAAATTTCTAAGCCCCAGGCAATAAGAGGGGACATTCTGGAGGGACCCTTTAATGCTGTCTTCAGTCACTCAAGCAGAATAGCTTTTGATCTTTCTCCTCTCTTCTCACACTGGGGCCTTGAACTTGAAGCACTAATGTCTCAGTAGGCCAACACCTCTTCACCCCATCATAAATCATTGCTCTTTTCAGATGATATCATAGAGAATTTCGTGAAATATAGTTGGTACAAGATTTCTGTATATTCTAACAAAGAATAGTAAACGCCATAAGGTAGAAGAGAATTTGAAATCCTGTCATAAAAACTGAAATTAGGACACCAACTACCTGTAGTGTGACCCTGAAAAAGGAAAGTTTCTTACTTGATTTCAGGTTTTCTTGTTTACAAAATCATTCAGATGAACTAAATTTCCTCTAAAGCTCCATTCCATGTCATGATTGTATAATAAATATTTTCAGAATTGTTACTAGCACAAGGAAAATGAGGCTTTTACTCAGAAACTCAAGGTAGAATATTTCTTCCCCTTTAATAAAAACATTCCTAGATTTTCCTGTGGCAGCACTTGCTGGAATTCCCTAAAGGCTGACTTTCTATATCCCTTTATTGGTGGTGAAGAGGATAATCCATTTTCTTTCTTGGTGTACCTTCTCTGCAAGTAAAATTTCTTTGCATATCACCCTATGTCTAACTGACACTATCTGAATTTGGTCCAGGCATGGGAATTCTTAGTTAGAACTATGGACACTTTTAAAATTTTGCCAAAAGAAAAAGAATACATTTGGAATATCAAGAATGAAATTGAAGGCCTGGAGGTCAGAATGAATTGCCTAGAGTGGTATTTCAGCTTAACAGTAAGGTATCAGGCCAGTAGGGTAGAGATGTATTGCAGTAGATAGAGTTCCAGGTCTGGAGTCAGGAAGACTCATCTTCCTGAGTTCAAATTTGACCTCAGACATGTACTTGTTCAGGTCACACAGCAAGTCACTTAAACCAGTCAACCTCAGTTTCCTCAATTGTAAAATGAGCTGGAAAAATAGAAAATTTTGGAAATAGCAAACTACTCTAGAATCTTTGCCAAGAAACTCCAAAATGGTATCATGAAAAGTAGGATGGGAGGAAACAATTGAACAACAAAACCTGTTCTAGGAGATCTTCTAATCCCATATGTGTGTGTGTGACTTGCCTAGAATCATACAACCAGAATGTATTAGAAATGATATTTGAACCCAAGCTTTCCTGACAATGAGGCCAGCTTTTTAATCTATTACACCATGCATTCAGTGTGAGATGATAAATAGGAAAAGTGCTTCAAAAAGTTCAAATTATTCAAAATATTCTGATTACAATATTATACCGATGTAAAGTGAAGAGCTTTGAACTGGAGTACTAATGATGAAATAGGCTGCCCATCTGACATAGAAATGTCAAAACTCAGACAGCAGAAAGGAAAACTTTTTTTTTTTGGAGGGGGGTACTTGGTCATTGCAGTAATTTGTGAATATACATATTAGTTACTAGGGTTTGGTTATTCATGGATACATATATATATGTATTATATATGTGTATATGGACATATGTCTGTCTATCTATCTGTATAATTGATCTGAATAGGAGGAAAGGGAGAGCAGAGAGAGGGTTCTACACAAAGAAAATGAGAAGGGAGATACTAGAAGAAGTTATAAACAAAGTATCTTTTTTATTATAGCTTTTTATTTACAAGATATATGCATGGGTAATTTTTCAGCATTTACAATTGCAAAACCTTTTGTTCCAATTTTTCCCCTCCTTCCCCCTACCCCCTACCCCAAATGGCAAGTTGACCAATACATGTAAAATATGTTAAAGTATACGTTAAATACAATATATGTATACATGTCCATACAATTATTTTGCTTAAACAAAGTGTCTTAATGAAGACTTACCAAGGTTGTGCATAGCAAGATTTAATACAAATAAAACCAATACAGCAGAGTTTTGAAATTTATAAGTTGAATTTATATATACTTTAAAGAGTGTTACATAATAGAGACCTACAGTTTAATATACAACCTTCTCCTGTTGCACAATAAACATGGAAATGCTTATATTATTTAATGTTTATTATATGCAGAATAAAAAGAAGAGAAAATGGAGAAAATATATTCTGACTCACCAAAGAATTATATTTGAAATCTTCTCAAACACTTGAAAGAAAATGGTACCTTGTGATTATCATTTAGCTCTGGGTTTATTTGTTCAAACTGTTCCCAAGACAGAGTCATTAATACATAATTATCATCATGATCATTACTTGGATTAATTCAGCAACTTCCCCCTGAAGAGTACATCTCCTCCTGCTTTAGCACTATGTCTAATATTTGAGTTCTGTTTATTATCCCCCCAACTCTGAAGCTATGAGTTCTTCTCTCATTAAGAATCATGTACTGGTCCAGTTATTTCTTCATTCTTGATTGGCAGAATCAATCAGAGAGAATGACTGAAATTTGGAAACCAAATAATGTTTAAAAGAAATTCCTTACTATTAAAGTAATCTTCCTTGACTTTAAAATTTGTTCAGAAAAGTCTAGTCTTTAAAAATGAACAAAAAGAATCATGTTAAAAATAGAAATAAAAAGTGTCTTATTTGTTTGTTTAATCTTTTTCCCCATCATGTGCCATTTTAAGTATGCATTGAGCTAGAAAGGCAATCTTGATTCTACATATCCTTACTTAGTTTGTAAACGAACTGACTTTTATCTAGTCACTGAGACTTTTATCACCTATTATTTCTACTACATTTGAAGTAGAGTGTAAGGGAGAGGAGGGGTAGCTGATGAAAGGTCATAGTTCTTGTGTTGGTTTGTCCTTCATTCTTGGAGAGGACCACAATATCTGGGAGTTAATGCCATGACATGCAAGTTAATTTGATTTAAATGAAGGAAGGGTTGTGCAAGGTCACCTGCCTCACTTTCCCCTCCAGAACCATCTGGTTCAAGTGGCAAAATATAGATCCAAATGTCTGGAGATGATTCTGGATGAAATGAGAGGCCTTGGCCTGTAACAGGACTTAGTTTGAAGCCATTCAGTTGTAATATTCTCTCTAAAATGTAGTGTTCGCTTTCTTGTGGTCTCTGGAGGTAGCCTTCCTTTCAGTTCAGTAATCACTACAAATGCAGCCAGGGGTTAAAGTCCGAATCCTTTATTATCTCTTTTAACGTCCTATCTCCTTCACTTGGGGCTTGGCTAGTTTTCTGGGGACCTTCCGGAGTCTTGGTTTCAGTGGAAAAGTGAAAGAGGAGAGCTTGCCACCAAGGTGATGTGAGATGGGATGAATCTTGTCTCTGAATCTCCCTGGCTGAGGCTTTTAGCTTATAAACTCCACACTGAGTACAAACCAATCATTATATTACTAGGAAACCATTATTTGTTGCAGGAGTACATCAATGCTAAACTAGATTTAACTATTGTCTCCTCAATTCCACCTAGTACCTTGTTTCAAGTTCTGGCCCATAACATCTCCTTGTAGGTTAAATCAATCATACCAAATCATGCTAAATTAGATAGCTATTGTCTCTATCAATTCCATTGACTTAGTACCTTGTAAGAATCCTTTATTTCAAGTTCAGAGTTCTGGCCCATAACATTCAGTGAATAATGGCTGCCTAGCCATTGAGGCAAAGACTCTCTCTCCTTTTTTACCTAGTCCAGAAAAAGATCTAAATAAACAAATGAATGAAAGAATGAATGAATCTGGGAGGGGAAGACCCTCAGGGTTTCTGGCCAAGTCAGAAATGACTGTTATTTATAATTCAATCTGAATCAATTAGGACCCAAACAATTACCAAATGGGGCTTAGCCTAGGATCCATCTCCAGAATTCTTTATCTGTATCTTGACACTGGACCCAGATGGCTTTGGAGGGGAAAGTGAGGCATGTGACCTTGCACAGCCTTTCCTCTATTAAATATAAATCACTTGATTGTAATGTGATCACCTCCTTGATGTCATTGTCATTTTCAAGAACAAAGAACCAAAACAATTCTGAGAGTAAAAATGGCCTGAAATCGGTCCTTTGAAAGATTCCTTCCTTCCAGCTTCCTGCCTTCCTGCCTTCTCTTTCTTTCTTCTTTCCTCTCTCTCTTTCTTCTGCCCCTCCTCCCTCCTTTTCTTCCTTTTCTCTCTCTGTCCACAGAGGGCATAATAACTTTATCTACAGATGCTCGTAAAAGCATTTTTTTTTCTCTTTTGGACCTCTGAAGCCTCTCAAGATATCTATCTTCGAGTTTACTGGCTAGATTTCCTTAAATCCCAAACCAATCTGATTCTAATTGGGAGGAGATGCATATGGGTACTGATGGAAAATGTTAAATTTCAGAGTTGTTGTTTTTTTTTCTTTTTTTTTTTAACTTTGTGATCACACTAATCATAGATGTGATATCACTAATTCACAGATGTGATATCACTAATTCTCTCTACTTCAGAATATCTGCAGCCTTGCCAAAATGGACTTTTCCACTAATCTAGCTTTTAAAGCTGACTCACTGTAATTAGATTGCTCCTTTCAGTAGGAGCAAGAGTCCCCAGTTATCATTTATAAAACAGGACACAATGGCAAGGTACTGGAAATTGAGGGATACTTATCAGGTAGAGAACCACTGAATAAGTTATAGCATATTAATGTAATAGAATACTGTTTTACTATAAGAAATAAAATACAGGCTGATTTCAGAAAAGTCTGGAAAGATTTGCATGAACTAATATAAAGTAAAATGATCAGGATACAATAGCAACAATATTGTGTGAGATCAACTATGATTGACAGCAATTTAGTAATTCAAGACAATTCCAATAGACTTTGGATAGAAAATGCTATCCTCATTCAGGGAAAGAACTATGGAGACTGAAGGTGGATCAAAGCATATTATTTTCACCTTTTTTGCTTAGTTTTGTTTGTTTTTTCTTTCTTATAGTTTTCCCTTTTTGATCGGATTTTTCTTTCCCAAAACAATCAATATGGAAATGTATTTAAAAATTATTGTACAGGTATAACCTCTATCAGTTTGCTTGCTGTCTTGTGGATGTAGGTAGAAAAATATTGGAACTCAAAATCTTACAAAAAAGAATGTTAAGAAATATCTTTACTTGGAATTGGAAAAATAATACAACATTAAAATAAAAAGAAAATTAAAAAAAAAAGAACAGAGTACTATCCTGTTTGCCTGTGTACATAAAAGAATCTTATCTGGTGGACTTCTGAGGATGGAGCCAAGATGGTAGAGGAAAGCCAGGAAATTGCTTGAGCTTTCCCAGTTTCCCTCAAAAATCATATGAAATCAAGTCTCTGAACAGAGTCTGATATAATGAAACCATTCCCCAGTGGAAGATAGATTGGAAAAACTTCAAGAAAGGTGAAAAGGGTGTTCAACCCAGCTCAGATAGATTCTGGGAAAGCCAAGGAGAGTATCTTAATCCTAGCAAATCTGCAACTAAGACCCCTAGGCCTAGCTCAGGAGGGGAGCAAATCAGTGGGGGAACTTCCAGTCCCAGCTCAGAAGACAAACTCTGGGAAACCAGGATGTTTTCTGAGAAAGACAGAAAAAGCTACCCTCTCTAAACACAAGGGGCCCCTGTGCTCAAAGTCAAGTCTCAGAGCTGCACAGGAAGCTTGATACATTGCCCCTTTTAGTCCAGAAACAGAGCTCAACCATAAAAGTATAAAAAGAGGAAATACCAAAAAGAAAAGGGAAGAAAATGAGCAAGGAATACAAAAGAACCTTGACCAAAGAAAGCTACTATGGGTACAAGAAAGACCAAATCATGAACTCAGAAAAGGACAAAATATGCCCATAAATCTCAAAGAGTGATATGAATTGGTTTCAACTCCAAAGACCCTTCTTGGATATGCTCATAAAATACTTTAAAAGGCAAACAAGAGAGGTGGATTAAAAAAAAATGAAAAAGAAATGAAAGGTATGCATAAAGAGTCAACACCTTGGAAAAGGAAATAAAAATTGCCTAAAGAAAACATCTTCAAAACCAGAATTAACTAAATGGAAAAAGAGAATCAAAAGTTAACTGAAGAAAATCACACATTAAAACTAGAATAGGGCAAATAGAAGCTAATGATAATTGTGAGATAACAAGAATCAATCTAACTAACTAAAAAGAATGAAAAATGAAAGAAATTGTGAAATATCTACTTGGAAGAACAGCCAACCTGGAAAATAGATCCAGAAGAGACAATTTAAAAGTGATTAGCCTACCTGGAGGCCATGACAAAAAAAAGGGGGGAGCCAAAGTAGCATTCTTCAAGAAATCATTAAAAAAAATTACCCCTATATTCTGGAAACAAAGGGAGAAATACTCATTA
Source organism: Antechinus flavipes (assembly GCF_016432865.1). Lineage (NCBI taxonomy): Eukaryota > Metazoa > Chordata > Mammalia > Dasyuromorphia > Dasyuridae > Antechinus > Antechinus flavipes. The sequence goes on from NC_067398.1 coordinate 36,698,729, forward strand.
AAAGGATCCATCCATCACCTTCAGAAAAAAATGTCACAAAGAAAACCCCAACGAACATTGGTATGAAACTCCAAAGCCATAATCTTAAGGAAAAAATATTGGAAGCTGTCAGACAAAAACAATTCAAATGTCAAGGAGCAACAGTCTGTATTACCCAGGATCGCCTGGCTACTTCTACAATAAAGAATAGGAGGGCCTGGAATACCATATTCCAGAAAGCAAAGGACCTAAGGTTACAACCAAGAATTCCCTATTCAGCGATACTGAGCATCATCTTTCAGGGGAGGCAATGGACCTTCAATGAAGTAAGAGATTTTCAATCATATTGAGAAAACCAGAACTAAACAGAAAATTTAATCTACAAACACAAGACTCAAGAGAAGCATAGAAAGGTGAATAGAAGAAAATATATATTATTTAAAGGTAAACTGTTTACATCCATGCATGGGAAAATAATATCTGTAACTCTTGGGAACTGTATCTGTCACTGGAGCAGACAGAGAAGAGCATCGTATGGACTGAGGGTGTGGTTGTGAATGGACTCTGATGTAATGGCATCAAAAAAAAAAAGACATTAAGGGGTGAAAAAAAGTCTATACTGGAAAAAAGAGAAAAGGGGAGGCATAATGAGACACTAAGTTCAAATGAATTATTGAGGGAAAGAAGGAAGGAGGATGATCATTGACTGAAGATTGATCTCATCAGTTTTGGCTCTAAGAGAGAATAATTTAATCATTTGGTTGGGTATAGAAATTTATCTAGCCCTATAAAGAAGTAAGAGTGAAAAGAGGAAAGGAAAGGTATATAGGGACAGGATAGAAAGAAGGGAAAACATATAGAGGAAAAGGTAAGAGAAGGGGGGAAGAGATAAGGTAGTGGGTGGGGTGCATAAAAAAAACACACCATTAAGAACAAAGTGGAAATAGAGGACAAAGGTATTTACAGGGAAGAAAATGGGATGGAAGGAAATACAGAGTGGGATGCAAACAAAGATGCAAATGGGATGAACTCTATAATAAAATGTAAATGAATAACAGAGTGAATTAAAAAAAAACCAAATCCTATAAAATGTTGTTTACAAGAAACACATTTGACACAGAGAGACAAATACAGAATAAAGGCAATGGGCTAGAACAGAATTTATTATGCTTCAGCTGAAGTAAAAAAAAAAAAAAAATCAGGGGTAGCAATTCTGATCTCAGATAAAGCAAAAGTTAACATAGAACTTATTAAAGGAGTTAAGGAATGAAAATACATCTTGATGAAGGGTCCCATAAACAATAAAGTAGTAAGTATACTAAATATGTAAGCATCAAGTGGTAGAGCAGGCAAATTCTTGGAAAAGATTCTATGTCAGTTACAGGAAGAAATAGACAGCAAAACTATACTAATAAAGGACATAAAGCTTCCCCTCTCAGAATCAGACAAATCTAATCACAAAATAAAAAAGAAAGAAATTAGGAGGGTTAAAGAATCCTAGAAAACCTAGATATGATAGACCTATGGAGAAAATTAAATTGAGAGAGAAAAGTAAATAGGGATTACTTTTTCAATACAGTACATGGCACCTACACAAAAAGAAGGACCATGTATTAGGGCATAAAAATCTCACAATCAAATGCAGAAAGACAGAAATAAAAAGGCTTTCTTTTTAAACCACAATATAATAAAAATATATTCATAAAAGGGCCAGGGAAAGATAGACTAAAATTCAATTGGAAATTAAATAATCTAATTCTAAAAAATGAGTGAATCAAAAATCAAATAACAAACAATTCATAATTTCATCCCACAGAATGACAATAATGAGACAAAATACCAAAACCTATAGGATGCAGACAAAGCAGTTCTTAGGGGGAATTTTATATCTCTAAATAGCTACATGAATAAAATAGAGAAAGATATTAATGAATTGGGCATGCAACTAAAAAAAGCTAGAAAAAGAACAAATTAAAACCTACCATTCGAATACCCAATTAGAAATTCTGAAACTCAAAGGAAAGATTAATAAAATTGAAACTAAGAAAATTAAGAAACTAAGAGTTGGTTTTATGAAAAAAACAAACAACAAAATAGAAAAACCTTTGGTTGGTTTGATTAGAAAAAGGAATCACCAAATCACCAGCATCAAAAAATGAAAAGGGTGAATTTATCACCAATGACAAAGAAATTAAAGCAATAATTAGGAGACATTTAGCCCAACTGTATGATAGCAAGTCTGACAATCTAACTGAATACTTACAAAAATATAAATCGCCCAGATTAATAGAAGAGTAAATAACTTACTTTAATAGCCCCATTTTAGAAAAAAGAAATTGAACAAGCCATTAATGAACTTCCTAAGAAAAAATCTCCAAGGCAATATGGTTCACAAGTGAATTCTATCAGAACAATTCATTCCAATAGTATGTAAACTATTTGGAAAAATAGCCAAAGAAGGAGTACTACCAAGTTCCTTTTATGACATAAATACAGTATTAATACCTAAACCAGGAAGAGCCAAAACAAAGAAAATTACAGACCATTATCCAAGTAATGGATATTGATGTAAAAAATTGAAATAAAATATTAACAAAGATATTCCAGTAACTAATCAGCAGGATAATACACTATGGCCAAGTGATATTTATAACAGGAATGGCTGGTTCAATATTGGAAACATTATTACCATCATTGACCATATCAATATCCAAACCAACAGATACGATATGATAATCTCAGTAGATTCAGAAAAAGCTTTTGACAAAATAGAGGCCCATTCCCATTAAACATGCTAGAGGGCATAAGGATAAAGGAGCTTCCTTAAAATAATAAGAGATATCTATTTAAACCCAACAGCAAGCTATAATGGAAAGAAGCTAGATGCACTTTCACTAAGAAAAAAAGGATGCCTGTTATCACTACCATTATTTAACATTATACTAGAAATGATGGCTTTACCAATAAGAAAAGAAAAAAAGAAATTAGAATAGGCAATAATGAAATAAAACTATGCATATATTTTGAAAAAAAAAAAACTAAAAAATGGAACCTTATTTCATTGTTTTTAATAGCTAGAATTTAAATACTGCTTTAAGGTTTGCAATGCATTTTATGTATGTTAACTCATTTAATTGAAAAAAAAATTGTAATTTAGCTATTATTGTAGCCCCATTTTATAGATGAGTAAACTAAGACATATAACTATGAAGTGTCTGAAATAATTTCAGATTAGGTGAACCTGAGTTTAACTCCCTGTGTTCTTTTTTTTTTTTTTTTTTTTTTTTTTTTAGTTTATTTTTTTTATTTTTTTTTTAAATTTAATTTTATTTAATAATAACTTTGTATTGACAGAATCCATGCCAGGATAATTTTTACACAGCATTATCCCTTGCAATCACTTATGTTTCATTTTTTCCCCTCCTTCCCTCCTCCCCCCGCCCAAGATGGCAAGCAGTCCTATATATGTTAAATATGTTGCAGTATATCCTAGATACAATACATATTTGCAGAACCGAACAGTTCTCCCGTTGCACAGGGAGAACTGGATTCAGAAGGTAAAAATAACTCGGGAAGAAAATCAAAAATGCAAATAGTTCACATTCATTTCCCAGTATTCCTTCTTTGGGTGTAGCTGTTTCTGTCCATCATTTATCCAATGAAACTCAGTTAAGTCTCTTTGTCAGAGAAATCCACTTCCATCAGAATACATCCTCATACAATATCGTTGTCGAAGTGTATAATGATCTCCTGGTTCTGCTCATCTCACTTAGCATCAGTCCATGTAGGTCTCTCCAAGCCTCTCTGTATTCATCCTGCTGGTCATTCCTTACAGAGCAATAATATTCCATAACATTCATATACCACAATTTGCCCAGCCATTCTCCAATTGATGGGCATCCATTCATTTTCCAGTTTCTAGCCACTACAAACAGGGCTGCTACAAACATTTTGGCACATACAGGTCCCTTTCCCTTCTTTAGTATTTCTTTGGGATATAAGCCCAATAGAAACACTGCTGGATCAAAGGGTATGCACATTTTGATAACCTTTGGGGCATAATTCCAGATTGCTCTCCAGAATGGCTGGATTCGTTCACAACTCCACCAACAATGCATCAGTGTCCCCGTTTTCCCGCATCCCCTCCAACATTCATCATTATTTTTTCCTGTCATCTTAGCCAATCTGACAGGTGTGTAGTGGTATCTCAGAGTTGTCTTAATTTGCATTTCTCTGATCAATAATGATTTGGAACACTCTTTCATGTGAGTGGTAATAGTTTCAATTTCTTCATCTGAAAATTGTCTGTTCATATCCTTTGACCATTTATCAATTGGAGAATGGCTTGATTTTTTTATAAATTTGAGTCAGTTCTCTATATATTTTGGAAATGAGGCCTTTATCAGAACCTTTAAATGTAAAGATGTTTTCCCAGTTTGTTGCTTCCCTACTAATCTTGTTTGCATTCGTTCTGTTTGTACAAAGGCTTTTTAATTTGATATAATCAAAATTTTCTATTTTGTGATCGGTAATGGTCTCTAGTTCATCTTTGGTCACAAATTTCATTCTCCTCCACAAGTCTGAGAGATAAACTATCCTATGTTCCTCTAATTTTTTATAATCTCGTTCTTTATGCCTAGGTCATGGACCCATTTTGATCTTATCTTGGTATGTGGTGTTAAGTGTGGGTCCTTGCCTAATTTCTGCCATACTAATTTCCAGTTATCCCAGCAGAACTCCCTGTGTTCTACTGGAGAAATATATTTTTTCTTTTGTGGAGGCCTTTGTCAGTTTGTTAAAGCCTATTGACAAAAATATTTCAAATCTTTAAAATAAAATAGAAAAATTTAAAAGAAAATCAGTTACAAATTAAAACTATAGGATTGAAATTAAATAAGTTATATAACTTAATAAAATTTTCCCTTCCAGTTTAATAAACTCCCAGAAACAACTGTCTATGGAACCTAAGATAAGAATACCTGTACTAAAAGAAACCATTGATTCAATGATTGAATTAATGTCCTGAACCACTACCATTCCTCCTTCTCTTTCTCCTCCTCCTTCTTCTTTTCTGAGTTGCTGACTTGATGGCTGTATATTATTATTGCCAAAACCACATTTGGTTTTCCAATAAGGGAATTATATTCAAGAAGATATCCCCCTTCATACATAGCCTTTTCAATTGTCATTAAAATGATTTTTTTCTACCTTCTGCTTCCATTCCCAGAGTGATGCATGAGCTCTCAGCACCTAATCTTGGATTCTACTTAACAACCTTGGAAGCTGGCCAGGACAAATTGTCATTCTTTTGTCAACTACAAATACTCAAGATACCCAAAGCACTTGGGAGGAAGTACAATTATTAGAAGCTGCCCAAGATAATATTCCCAGTGTCATTCCTGACTTACTGGGTGACCTTTGGAAAATCACATGTGTAAGAGGGATATGATAAATGGTGCTGCAAGTCTACCATGCAAATTAGTCATGAAGGGGGAAAATGGGCAATTGGTTAGAACCAAGGACAGCAAGGACCTGAAAGTTGATATACAAATGAAAATTAAAATACTCATTTGTTTTACTTTTTTGTTGATATATGAAAACAAACTATATTCATTTTGGTTATTTTTTTATTTTATTTTGGTATATATATATAAACATTTTGGTTATACTATGTATTTTGTAACATTTATTACCTAACATCTAGATGAAGAAATAATTTGTTTATAAGTAATAGTAAATATGTGTTTATGAATAAATAAATATGTTATTGATTTCACATCACAATTAATGATAATTATATTTTTATTTTCCTTCTATAAATTTTAGGAGGGGGAAGTCTAGAACAGTAATTTCACTTGCTAAATGGTGTTAATCCATTAATGCAGATTGACAACTAGCATTTTAATTATAATTTTAGAGAGTTTGCCTGGCACACTAAGAGTCTAAGGAACTCACTTAGAGTCACATATCTAATTTGTATTAAAGGAAGAAATTGAAACTTTTTTACTCTAAAACTATCTAAGTTCCATTTCAATATACAGATTTTATTTCAATTGTACTGAAACACCCCCAAAATATGTGATTACATCAATTTTGATTCTCCCTTCAATGATTCAGATTTTAACTTATCCATGAGTGTTATCCTCTATGATTCTAGTCAATGGATCTTTGCTCCATAATTTCATCGTAGTATTTTGACCCCAAATGCCTGTTAAAATAGGGCAAATTATGGGCTTATGTGCAGCATTTAGCATGGAATCGCATTAAGAAATTTATCTATAAGTTAGAGAAACTCAAGAATAATATGCAACTGATGGATGAATCTATTACAGATGGAAGACATTTCTTTCATGAAGGGTCTCACATACTCTCTGGAGAGGCCAGAGCATCTCTTACATAATGGTAACCCTGTTTGAAAAAAAAAAAAAAAAAAAAAAACATGATTCCCTAACAATACTACTATTAGGCATTTATCCAAAAATGATTTTAAAAAGAAAAAGGACCTATATCATTTATAAAATATTTATAGCAGCACTTTTCACAGGGCAAAGCACTGGAAATTCAGATGATGCTCATCAATTGAAGAATGACTGAATAAATTGTGGCACATGATTATGATGGAATATGATGTTCTCTAAGAAATGATGAGAAGGATGCTCTCAGAAAAACCTGAAAAGTCTTCCACAAGCTCATGCAAAGTGAAATGTATTATGTACAGAAAAATAATAATAATGTGAGATAAATGACTGTGAATGACTTTGCTATTCTCAGCAATACAGTGACCCAAGATTTCCATGGAGGACTTATGATTTAAAATGCTATCCACACCCAGAGAAAGAAATGATTGTGTCTGAATATAGGTTGAAACATACTCTTTAAAAATCTTTATTTTCCTTGAGGGTTTTTATTGGGAAGGGGAGGAAAGGACAGGGAGAAACTATGTTTTCTTTCACAACATGACTTTTACATAAATGTTTTGCATAACTTCACATGTGCCTTTTCAGTGGAGGTGTGGAGGGAAGAGAGGCAGGGAGAGAATTTGGAACTCAAAGTTTTAAAAACAAATGTTAAAAATGTTTTACATGTAATTGGTGGAAATAAAATATTAAATAAAGAAATGTTTTTAAAATGCAAGAATAAAAGTGTGATTTATACAATTCAAATAATGAAGACAGGAATGTGGGACTTATCCAAGCCTCTTAAACACACACACACACACACACACACACACACACACACACACACAGACATACAAGCAGTCTTGCAGAAAGAAAGACAAAGGCCTTCTTTCTAGACTGTCCTACTGTGAATGTGAAATGTCCCAGATTTTAGGAAACAAGAAGGGTCTGATCTTGTTTCACAAATAGGAACTAAAATTAAAATATAACAAAAAGCATATTTTTAAAAAACTTGGCACAAGACACAATCCAACTGTTTATAATGCATTCATTTCCCAAAGTTGAGCTATGTATTTTATGCATTATTTGTGCTTTATGCGGGTTATGTATTATTTGTTATGAGCCTCTCTTACTTTATCTTGACATCATAAGGCTATCACATACATATCGATCTACATGCTATTCCTTATCCTCATCATGTAACTAGTCCATTTTTTCAATCATCCACTTTTTGATGACAGATTTATTCAAGCTCTTCTTCAGTTTCTTTAACGGTTGCAGCCTACTTGCAATCATCCACCTGTATATTATCCTTTAATATTTTCACTTTTTTCAACCCTGTAGAGATACAGATTTCCAAGTCATACAAAAACACAGATAACACACTGGCATTTGTATCATCCCAAATTGTGCTGCATTTTCTGTTTTAGATGTTAGATACAGTTCACCTCAACAACTTCATCGCTATAATACTTTTAAGAAAGAGGATTTAGTACATATGGTAAAAGGATAGGGAGTTCAGAGCCTAAAGACTTTAGAAAAGGTAATAGCCCTTCTCCCAGCCAAAATCATCTCCTTTATACGCTTTTTTTGTTGCTGTTGTCGGTTTTTGCTAGGCAGCTGTAGTTGAATGACTTGCCCAGAGTCACACAGCTAGTGAGTACTAAGAGACTAAGGCCATATTTGAATTCAAGTTCTCCTAACTCCAGGGCAGTGCTCTATTCACTGCAGCATCTAGCTGCCCCTCTATGTAGTTAATTCAGTCTTCTCTCATGCTCTCCTGCAGACTGCCCTAACTATTGAATCAATTCTCTCTAATCTTTAATTTCTCTAAGCCTGTACTGTTTCCTTTTGCTTTCAATCATACCTATGTATTCACTGTCTTAAAAAAAAGACAAATAACATTCATTTGCTTTTACTATCTATCCCCACCAGCCATCATCCTAGAGTTCTCCTTTCCTTCATTCCTAAGCTTGGAAAATATTTCTACAATTATCATCATCAAGGCTTCTTTGAATTTTAAAGCTTCTGCAATCTGGCATCCATCCTCATGATTTAAGTGAAACTGTTCCTTCAAAGTTTTTGTTGTTCAGTCATTCACAACTGTGTCTGACTCTTTATGACTGGTAGATCATAACATGCCAGTATTGTCCATGGGGTTTTCTTGGCAAAAATACTGGAATAGTTTCTCATTTCTTCTCAAATGGATTAAGGCAAATGGAGGTTAAGTGGTTAATCTAAAGTCACAAAGCTCATAAGTGGCTGACATTTATTGACTTCAGGTCCAGTCTGCTAGCCACTGAACTATCCAGCTACATATTCCAAGGTTATCAATGTTTCATAATTGCCAAATCTAATGGTATTTCCTCATTGCTGATCCTTATTAATCTCTCCCCAGAATTAAATGTCACTATTAGCTATTGTTTTCTCTGAGATACTCTCTCCCCTGTAATTCCGGTAAAACTAAGTAAGTCTCTTGTTTCTCCTCCTATCTTTTTCATCACTGTCAGTATACATTCCTTAGTCTTCACCTGGAACATGCTTTTTAACCATGGACATCCCTTGTATATTTGTTCTGGGGCCTCTTCTCTTCTAACTCTATACTCTGTCACTTAGCAACTTATCAGCTCCCATGGCCCAATTATTATCTTTATGAAGATAATTCCAGATCTACATATCTAATTCTAATCTCTCTCCTGAACCTTAATTTCACTTCACCAGTGGATGTCTCATGATAACTCAAACTCTATACATCTAAAAGGAAAATTGTTCTCCCACCTCTTTCAAACATCCCAATCAATAGATTCAGGACACTGTGTCATCCTTGATTCACACTCAACCCATATATTTAGTCACTTTCCAAATCTTGTTATCTTTTCCTTCAAAATATGTTAATATTTTATATCTCTTTCTCTCCATTCAGTCAAATCCTGATATAGTCCCTATTTACCTCTTTCCTAGATGGTTGCAATGTTCTGCTCATTGTTTTCTCTGCCTCAAATCTCTTGATTCTAGTCCTTCGTCCATTCACTTACAAAAGAAATTTTTCAAAGCAGTTATGACCATATCACATCACAACTACTGAATTTACTCCAGTGACTCTCTCTATCTCAAAAGTTAAACAAAATCCTATTAGGGTTCAAAGGTCCTCATGAGTTTGCCTCTGGTACTCTTACACTTGTTCCTTTCCCTGAATTCTATGATTTAGCAACATGGCCTTCTTTCTGTTCTTTGAATGTTATACTCCATCTCTTGATTCTATGTCTTTTCAATCCTTACCCTTCATAACTGGAATATTCTTCCTTCTACCTTCTTTTTCCTATCTTCATTATGATGTAGCTCAAATTCTAATTTCTGCAGGAATCTTTTGCCATCCCTCTCCTAACCCAGTGCCTTTTTTTTGAGGTTATATCTTGTCTTCATTGCATGTAACTCATATGAAGAATTGTTTGTATTTTGTCTTTCTATTGGAATCAGAACTCCTTGAAGGTGAGCATGGTATTTTCATTTTTGTATCCCCAAAGCTTAATGCCATATCTAGTCCACAATAAATGGTTCAGAAAAGCTTGCTGACTGAATGACTTCTGCCTCTTCTGAGATTTAGAGTTACCTGTGTCCTCCAATCCAACATTCTTGCTGCTAACTTCCATGGCATACCGCCTGATTGCTGCGTCTGTGCATTGCACAGCAGACTATGTCTCCAGAGGTACCAAAGCATCCCTTTAATAGCTGACTTGCTTGCTTTTTCCTGTTAGCTGGCAGCTACCTTGCCCAGGTGCAAATGATGAGTAATCAGCAGATTCCTGCTAATTGCAGCCAAAGCTTTCAATGCAAAACAGCAGCTGCAATTGTCAATTATCTGATAGATGATATTCTAAAAGGAGTCCAATTTTTACCTTCCTTCTTATCTTCTGGGGAAAATGTTAGAGAAAATCTGAGGTCAGACTGAGTAGTTTATTTCTCTGGTCATCATGGACTATCTGTCATCTCCTCTGACCTAGTTGTTGAAATTCTTGTCCACCCACCACCATTTTAGAACCAGAGAAACAGAATTTCAGTCATGTGCTCAAGAGCTTTCAGCTCCAATTCAAGTCAATGCACCAAAAAAAAAAAAAATGTTTAAATTAACTATTACATATGAGGCACTAGGCCAGATGCAAGAGATGCAAAAACAAAGTGAAAATACTTTCTTCCCCTGAGAGCTTACATTCTATGGAGGAGGGGTTTGGACATAGCATGTAATTATTTTGTAATGAGGATAGGGATTGGAACTATGAGTTCATTGGTATAGGAAATTTCCAGGTGAGAGAATTTCCACTGCCAATGAAGGTTTCTACCTCCTTTGCAAATTTAGACTTAGAGAATTTTTTTTAGATTACTGTAAGGTTTCAACAGGTTTGACAGCTGGCATATGTCAGAGGCAGCACTTTAAACTGGTTCTTCTACATTTTAAGACTAACTATTAGAGAGGAGAAGTAGCAGGAAGTAAGTTGATAGAGCAAGTCTCGGAGACAAAAGGAAGCAGACCAAAACAAACTAAAGGAACAGAAAAAGAGATGGAGTTTATGTGAGAGGCAGATTAGGTTGCTGGATGAAATCTTTTCTGTAGAATGAGGAGGAACCAGATGAAAATCAATTCCTTGTGAGCATTTTATGTTGTGATAAAGGACAAGGGAAGCTAGGTGGTACAATGACTAGAGCATCAGATCTGGAGACAGGAAGACCTGGGTTCAAATCACTTACTCATTGGAAAGTCATTTAACCCTGTTTACTTCATTTTTTATCTGCAAAATGAGATGGAGAAGGACATGGCAAATCATTCCGGTGTTTTTGCCAAGAAAATCCAAATGGGGTCACAAATAGTTTAAATTGATTGAAAAAGTCATTAAACTTCTCAGAGGCACAGTTTCCTTTTGTAAAATGCAAATAATGCTATCTTCCTCAATGAATTTTTGTGATGCTCAAATAAAGTAATCCATGGAACATTCATTGAGAATTGCAAAGCACCGTCTCTAAATGGCAAAGTATTATTCTGAAACACCTGACTTTTCTGATTAATCCATAGGGCTATGTCTGCAGGAAGGTACAACAATTCCCATCTCACCTGGACACCAAGTAGGATCTTGCTTCTTTTCGTTAAAGCATTCATCTAAATGTCATAGCATCATATCTCTGGGCCTTCTCTATGTTTATCTCTGTTATTCTCCTCTGAATTTCTCTATATTCCTTCTATGTGTCTCTTCCTTATTCATGTCTTTCTGCTGTTTTCCTCTCTCTCTCTCTCTCTCTCTCTCTCTCTCTCTCTCTCTCTCTCTCTCTCTCTCACACACACACACACACACACACACACACACCCCAATCTGTTTTTTTGTCTACCCTAAAAGATTTCAGATCAATAAGATACTTTTAAATGCTAGTAAACTGTCTGTTTTTAATTTCAGATGGAACTTAATTCCAACCAGTGAGTTTGTTTTAATTTGCAGCTGATTAGTCGCAAACCTTGAATGTAAACTATACAAAACAAATCTAAATTTAAAAAAAAATCACTGGATTAAATTTCAACCATAAACAGGGGTCAGATTTTAATATAACTTTAAAAAAACACTACAGTGATGTTGGTTTGATTGGCTTAGCAGGATATTAATGTGAAAATTTTCTGAAATGGGAAAACAGCTGCTTTACCAAACTTGAGCATTTGGCCAAACAACTGTCTATTTTTAGCTTTAAGCTAGCCATATATCCTTTATGTCTTGACAATTTGTATGCTGCTTCCATTTAAGGAGTCTGAAATGATATCTTTACAGATGCAAGGTCAGAAAGACCTTGATTCACAACCCTTCTACCACTTGGGGCTTTATAGAGAGAATTCACATTAATTCCTGATACTAAGTAAATACTCCCCGTTTCAAAGCCTATTTGGCTTTTAAAACCTTTGTTCCCGTTGGCATGACGTAAAATATGATGTCAATAATGCATATTGTCCACTTTAAGGCTATTACTCATGTCCCAATATCCCGCCTACCTTAGCCAGTTTGTAATCCCCAACTCCACTTGCACATCAAGGCAGAGATAACTGCAGGGGAGAGCCTTGAATACAAATTGTGCACTGCTGGCAGAGACTACATTTGCTCCAAACAAAGCTTTTTCATCCTTCTGATTTAAAATGAGAGAGAACATTTTGTTGGATCCCTAAATTTTCAGCTGTTTAAAAGGCAGAATGCATTGAGCTCATTAAAATTTCTTAATAACAAATTATTTTGGGGGGCATAGTCAACTTTTGAAGAATACCTAAACAGATTTTTAATATTATCTGATCTTGTTGGTGATGTGAATTAAATCAATGTATTTAAAAGCCTATGTAAGAATGGTAAGTGCCAGTATGGGGCTTGGATTTCTCTTTGTTATGTCATTGATTTTCCATATTGTTTTTTAAATCCCAGGGTGTTATAGGTAATGCATCATAGTAAGATGCAAAGAAATCGAGTGACACTACAAAAATAACAATAATAAAATTGAATCTTACTGAAATTCTCCAGGGGAATAAAAAAATCTATAATATTCATTAAAGTTGGTGATTTGCAAAAAGCAACCTGAATTCAATTGTCTTTAATTTGAACATAAAAAGTAGTGTTATGTTTAACCCATACTGGCATATATTTGGATATTATTCATGAATACCTGGCTGTGAATGACTAAATCTACCAATTAAAAATCTTGAATTTTTCATTCTCCCACAGGAAAAGTCATAAATTATGGTTATATAAATATAGCACATTAGCAAGTATCAAATTTACTAGAAATAGATTTTCCTTTTTTTGCTAGCACAGCACATGAATGTCTTGCAGAAAGAGTTTCAGTATTCTTTTAAAATACCCAAATTTTAGAGCCATTTTGTTGAAACCATAGCAAAACCAGTCTATCATGCAAGATATGCCAAGCATTCACAGATCCTGTTGACATCCATCTCACAAACATTAGGAAACAACTCTGAATTTTTGTAACATTGGCTGGTAGCCATATGTAAAAAAAAAAATAATTAAGAGAAAACAGAGACTGCTATAATTTATAGGAATCTGATTTATTTTTAATGCACAGTACCATGTTAGAAAATGATTTATCAAGTCCAACGAAGCCATAACATGACAGAATGGATCATTTAGCCTATTACATTGCAGCATTTTATATATTGATGCTTTGAAACTATTAAGGAATTGTCTCAGCCAGCATATTTTTTGCAAGCATCCTTGTTTGTGCATTTCCAGTGGAGTGAATCTATCATGGCATTTAATCACTGTCTGAATTTAGTGGCTCTAGAAGATTTATGATTTTATCTCAATTCTTTAGATTTACACAGTGACATTTTCTAGAATTCTTTGATAGCCTTTGCCCTGTTCGAAAAGAACAAGAGAATATAGATACTTAGAATACAGTGTGTGGAGGAGATAGTTTATGCTTAGTTTCACTGACTCCTTGAGTACACAATGAAATGAGATTCATAAGTAAACAATGACAGCTCCTCTCTGTCTACAGATATATTTATAAATCTTTCCAATTCTCTGTATCTTTGCTATTGTTGTCTTTATGTTTCTGTTTCTGGTTCCTTCTGTATCTGTGTTTCTTTCTGTTTCTGTCTCTGTGTTTGTCTATCTGTGTCTGTCTCTCTTCCTCTCCTTTTCCCCCTTTCCTCCACTGCATCTCTCTATCTCGTGCAAGTTGGAAGTGCAGTATTCACTCAGAAGCCCAATCCAAATATTGATTGACAAGGAAGATTTAACCTGCTCCCTTTTTTCTGGCCCTGATTTTCTGCTTTATCCTTCTTTGTCAGTGTGGTTGCCATCTGCAACTAAGAACTCACAATATTGGTTTCAGACATATTATTGACACCCAATCATCTTTCACCCGATGTCAGCTCTGAACTCTAATAGTCCAACAGTCTCATCCTCTCCAAAAGCAGGGACTCTAGACATGTCTTGCTAGATCCAGCTTTTTCTTTATATCTTGGTTGTATTTTTATCTGCAAAGACTCTAAGAGATTTTATTTTTATAAATCGAAACAAGAAGGAAAGAAAAAAGAAAGCAAGAAAAACAGACAGACAGAAAGAAAAAGAAACAAAGAAAAATAAAGGGATAGAGGAAGAAAGGAAGGAAGAAAGAAAGGAAAGAAAGGAGAAAGAAAGGGAAAGGAGGAAGGAGGAAGGAAAAGCAAAAAAATAAAGAAGAAATACCTCAACCAATTTCTGATCCTTAAATTACCAATTGATTTGTAATCATCACATTGATGACCAATACTCTTTGTTATTTTGTAAATAAAAAGTAATATTGTTTTGAATTTACATTGATGAAATATTTTCATGAATCATGAACAATGGTGGTTATCTTTCTCTGATAAGTATTTTCTAAAAGATTAAAGAGAAATGACAGGCCAACAGAAAACAAAATGAGAGCTTACATTGGTCACCTGAACTACATTTGTGGCACTGATAATAAAATATCAATTTATGTTCAGAAAAGAAGAGAGAAAGTCTCTTGTTCTGTACCCCCAACAACTTCATTTGCCACTTAGACACAAATGACTCTTAAGTCGTTGTCTACGGTACTGATTTTTGCTAAGCTCCAAGTCCACACGTTTGATCGTCTATTGCACAATTATTCGAATGTCCTGCCTGGATCTCAAGCTCAATATATACAAAGAGAATTAATCTTGAGTTTCAATCTTGTTCTATTTTCTGACCTCTATTTCTCACAATATCATGTATAATTCATATACATTTGTACTCTAAGCCTTCTAAGATATGGATTTCTAAGATACTAAACTATTGGAATTACTTTCTGAGCTTTTTTTCATGTCTTGCCATCTGCAAACCATCTTGGATCCCATTGTCAGTTCATGTTTCAAAATCTTGGTTCTGATCAGAACACTCTTATGCTTAAAAATGTTAATGGCTTTTATTATTTATTATATAAAGTCTGATTTTGTTTGATATTCAGTATTTCCATAAGATAACTTTAAAGTTAATCTCTTTACTCCCTGTCACATGCTATATACTACATAGAACTTGAACTATTTGTTCATCCTACATATATCCTATATATTACTAGCTTAGTATTTTCTTCTACCTCAAATGTTCTTTTCATCTTGTTTTTCTCATATACTTACCTATCTCTACCTCTTCAAAATCTTATACTTTTCAGACTCAGCTCAAATACTGTTCCTCATATGAAGCCTTCCTGTGTCCTTTTTCCTAATCCTGACATATAGATATTCTGATTCACTCCTCTGTATTTTTATTTTTTTAATTTATCTTATGAATTTGTTCTTTTTATGGACTTATCATGTTCATTTTTTAAAAAATTTAGCAAAATAAGCTATGTCTTCTCTATTAGATTTTAAATTTCTTAAGGTCAGAGACCATGATTTTCCTTTTTCTCTCTTAGTATATGGAGCAGTGCTTTCTTCATATCAGAAATTCAGAAACGAGAAGTTAAGAATACTTCAAAGAGCCACAGTGCATTGACTGAACATTTGATGTATTTATTTTTATCCACTAGTCAAAGAAAATATAAATGTCATGACAAAAATTTCATCCTAATGTAAAATTACATATTATAATTGTCTTTATTTAAAGCTTATGTGAACAGAAGAAAGAGAATAAGTTATAAAAAAAAAAAACAGTAGGACAAGGGTCAATTGATGCTCTTTGTCCTAATGGTGCAAGGAATATAAATTTTTTATTGACCTGAATTAAACAGATGATTTCCTTCTATTGTCTTTTATATGAAAGGGTTTAATCATATAAATTATTTTTAAATAAAGGGGAAAAGTTTTATATGAAATATATTATTTTTCAAAACTCAAGAAATCAAGATTTAGGAATGAAAAAAATCATATATGCTTTATTTATAATTAAAATTCAATTCATATAAACCAAAAAGTATTAAGCACTTATTACTTAAAAGCAATATTTTGGGTGCATATCCAAAAGTATTTTCTTTCCCTTAAGTGTTTTACATTCTATTGGGTAAGAGAGGGAAAATATCCTCTACAAAATGTAAATCACTTCTCTCTCTTGGATCCATTCATCGTCACCAATACAACAGCTTTAAGTTTTTAGAATTCCATGTGTTATCTCATTTGATCCCTAAAACAATTTTGTGAGATGGGTGTTATCATTATCCCTTTTTTACACAAAAAGAAATTGAGCTTGCATATATAAAATGACTTGCTCACTGTCACAGATTACTAAGTGTTTAAGTCACATTTGAACTCAGGTCTTCTTGACTCCAGATCAAGCACTGTATAAATTGTACTAACTTAATTATCCTTTATTTTAGTCCTCAAGATTCTGTCCTATGATACCCTGTTCTCTGTCCTAAGATTATAAATCTAGAGCTAGAAGGAACCTTAAAGCCAAAGCCACCTAGCCCATTAGGAAACTGTGACTTATCTAGTCATATAGCCAGTAAGCATGAGAGGCATAATTTCAACCCAAGGTTTCTGACATTAGAAGTAATATTCTATCCATTTACAGATTAACATGAAATGCCAAGAACTTGGTAAATGCTAGTTTATTCTCATTAGTGATATTTAATAGATAATTATGCATAATAAAGAAGGCTTATTCTCTAAATTTTGAAACAAGCATATGTCCATTTTAACGTATAAAATGTGTGCCATTTAAATGTATTATTTCTTCTCAAAAATTACAAAGCTCTATTATTACAAAAGTGATAAAATTCTATTTTTATAATTTTAAAAGTTCTTTATTTTCCCCCAATTACAAATCAAGAAAGTTTTTAGAATTGATTTTAAAAGATTTTCAGTTATTATTTTTTCCTG
Source organism: Antechinus flavipes (assembly GCF_016432865.1). Lineage (NCBI taxonomy): Eukaryota > Metazoa > Chordata > Mammalia > Dasyuromorphia > Dasyuridae > Antechinus > Antechinus flavipes. Next base: position 36,715,943 of record NC_067398.1, read on the forward strand.
TGTTCCTCTGAAGATGATATACAGTTGGATATAATTTATATACATGCTATCATGTAAAACATATTTCCATATTAGTCACTGTGGTGAAAGAAGAAACAGATCAAAAGGAAAACAAAACCATGAGAAAGGATAAAGTTAAAAGATATATTTCAATCTACATTCAGAGTCCAGCAGTTCTTTATCTAGATATGAATAATATTTTCCTTTGTGAGTCCTTTGTACTTGTCTTGGGTTATTGTCTTACTGAAAAGAGCAGAGTCTTTCATAGCTGATTGTCATATAATGTTGCTGTTGCTTTGTATAATGTTTTCGTTCTGTTCATTCATTGATACAATTCTTCCCAGTTTTTTTCTTTCTTTTTTTTTTTTTTTTGAAATCTGCTTGTTCATCATTTACTATTGCACAATAAATAGTATTCTATTACATTCATATACCCCAGCAAATTCGGCTGTTAAACAATCGGTGGGCATCTCCTCAATTTCCAATATTCTGCAACCAGAAAAAGGAATGCTATAAAGATTTTTGCACATGAAGTTCCTTTTCCCTGTACTATTATATCTTTGAGATACTGACAAAGTAGTTGTATTTCTGAGTCAAAGGGTATATGGAATTTGGTTGTGATTTGGGCATAGTTCTAAGTGGTTGGATCACATCACAGCTCCACCAAAAGAACCTTAATGTCCTAATTTTCCAATATTGATCATTTTCCTTTTTTGTCACATTAGTCAATCTAATAGGTATAAGGTGTTATTTCAGAGTTCTTTTAATAGATAGTTTTGATTTCTTCATGTGAAAAATACCTGTACACATCGTTTGACCATTTATCAGTCGTCAGTGGCTTGTAATCTTACAAATTTGAGTCAGTTCTCTATATTTGAGAAGTGAGATTTAATCAGAGACACTGTCTGTAAAGTTTGTTTCCTAGCTTTCTTCTTTCCTTCTAATCTTGGTTGGATTTGGTTTTGTTTGTTTAAAAAAAAAAAGAGAGATGTTTAATTTAATATAATCAAAATGATTTATTTTGCATTTTGTAATGCTTTCTATATCTTTTTGAATTGTGAATTCTTCTCCTTCCAAAAGATCTGAGAGACTATTCCTTGATCTTCTAATTTGATTACAATGTCACCATTTACATGTTAATCATGCATCTATTTTGATCTTACCTTGATATATGGTATGTGATGTTAGTCTATACATAGTTTGTGACTTATTGTTATCCATTTTACCCAGCATTTTTGGACAAATAGAGTGTTCTTATAACAAAAGCTAAGGTCTTTTGAGTTTATCAAACACTGTTTTTTTGTTGTTGTTGTTGTTTGTTTGTTTTTTATCATTGACTACTGTACCTAAGATGCCAAATATCTTTTTTTTTAATTACAAGTATTATCTTCCCATAGTTCAAACTCCATTAATTCCCTTATGTTTTCTTTTCCAGTTTTACCTTTTTTAGGCTTCTCTTGGATCTTGATATCAGACATACTCTTCAATTCTGGTCTCTTTATGAAAGTTTGAAATCTTTCTATAGCATTGAGTAACCTTTTGTTTTCTCTTGGAGTATTAGTATTAGGCTTAATTTGACTATTTAGGTGATTTTTGTTTATAGTCTTAGCTCCTTTACCTTCTGGAAAACATGTGCATAATCTCCAACCTTTTCATTTTGCATCTGCCAAAGTCCTGTGTATGATTGTGACTCTCTGGTATTTGAATTGTTTCTTTTCAGCCATACACAGTATTTTTCCCTTGATCTGATAGTTTTGAAACTTGGCTTTTATGTTCCTTGGAGTTTATATTTGAGAATCTCTTTCCTGAGGTGACTGGTGTATCCTTTCAATACAAATTTCATTCTCTTGCTTCCACATATCAGGGCAGTTTAGTTTGGTAATTTCTTGGAAGATGATGTTGAGGTCTTCCTTTTGATTATGGCTTTCAGGTATTTCAATGATTCTTATTTTGTCTTTTATGGATTTATTTTCCAGGTCAGTTGTTATTTCAATGAGATATTTTACATTTTATTCCATTTTCCCAATTTTCAGAATTTGATTGATTATGTTTTCAGTTTCTACTTCAGAATTCTACCAATTCTAACTTTTATGGAATCATTTTCCTCAATCCCCTTTTGCACTTTCCCTTACATTTGATGAATTATGCTCTTTACAGAGTTGTTTTCTTCAGTATTTTTCAGATTTTTCTGTCTCTTTTTCCATTTTGCCAAGTCTGTTTTCAAGGCGTTTTTCAAGTTGTTGATTTCCCTCTCCCCATAATTCTCCTGTAATAATTTCATTTATTTTCCCAGGCTTTTTCCCTACCTCTTTTCTATGATTTTTGGGTTTCTTTTTAAGCTCTTCCATGGGCTCTTTCAGGGCTTGAGATCACTTCCCATTTTTCTCTGAGGGTTTTCCTCATATGTATTTGATCATTATGATCCTCGTCTGAGTTCTTTCCTCGGTCTTCCTTGTTTTCATAATAGCTTTCTATGGTAAGATTCCTTTTTGTTTGTTTGTTTGTTTGAGGTTTTTGCTCTGGCTCTGGCTCTCTGGTTCTCTCTCTGGTTCGTTTTCTCTCTCTCTTCTCTCTTTCTCTCTCTTCTCTGTTCTCTCTGTTCTCTCTGTTCTCTCTCTTCTCTCTCTTCCCTCTCTTCTCTCTCTCTCTCTTTCTTCTCTCTCTCTTCTCTCTCTCTCTCTCTCTCTCTTTCTTCTCTTGTCTTCTCTTCTTTTCTTCTTCTTCTTCTTCTTCTTCTTTTCTTCTTCTTCTTCTTTTCTTCTTCTTCTTCTCCTCCTCCTCCTCTCTCTCTCTCTCTCTCTCTCTCTTTCTTTCTCTCTCTTTCTCTCTTTAAATTTGAGCTCTGCTCCTAGGGAGGAGTACCATTTTACTTTTCTTGTGCCAATGGCTACAGATCCAGACTGTTTATTTGGTGTTGCACTGATGTTTCCCTGAGGGACTCCGATGGTTGCTGTTGGCTGAACGGGTGGTGTTGGTGGCTAATGATGCTGGAGACTGTAGGGATGTGGCAGTTTACCTGATGCTGAGCTGGTGTCCTAGTAGTGGTGTCTGGTATGTGTTGAGTCCAGATGGAACTGAGCAATGTGGAAGCCTGGCAGCTAGAAAATCTCTAATTGCCCAGTGCTATGCTGAAACACATGGTAATTGGATCTGGAGTCTGCAGGCTCTCCTGGTTTTGCCAAGTCATGTGTCAGGTCCTGATGTTGTCATTCATCTGTTCCACTACCCTGGGGCTAAGAATTTCCTGCTGGTTTCCTGAAGTGGGCTTGCTGCAGACTCACTGGGGAGTTTCCTGTCCTAGAGGACCCCTCCTACATATCTTCCAAGTTTTCTGTCTTTTTTTACCCTGTCTTTTGCTGGTTTTACTATTCCAGAACTTGTCTTTAAGTGTTATTTTATGGTTGCTCAGAGGTGAACATGGGAGAATTGCAGTCATTCACTGCTTGCTACACCATTCTTGGCTTGATGAAGTTCTAAAGAGGCAAAGTTAGACAAAGTATAATAAAAAAAAAAAAACTAACAACAAAAAATTTCCAAATTATTAGGATGAAAAGCAAACAAAACAGTTTGCCTCTAAAGGTACCAATTCTTTAATACTCTGGTCAAGACTGACCACTTCTCAGGACATTTGTGAAGGATATATTTTTCAATTAAGGCAGGGACTAGATATCCTATGGAAATTTTTCCAACTGTCAATTTCTGTGATTATGTATGAGAATTCTTCATCAAGTGTTTGGGAGAAGTGATGCATTTTCAGCCACAGGGAAATATATCTGAAGACAACTGGGATGCTGTTCTTTGTCCTTCATTCTCAAAGATGACCATGACATAAGTGAGGTGTAACTGTATTAACAATCTGTTATTGGATTTAAGTGAGGGAGAGCTGTCCAAAGTTTCTCCTCCAGGACTATCTGGATCCAGAGGCAAGGTATAAATCAGAACAATGGAGATGACCCTGGATGCAGTAGGAAACTGAGGTCTTTTTTAAGGTAAAGTCTTTAACAGGTTCCAATTTGACTGAGGCAATGTCCAACCAGTGTTTATGATGAGGTAAAAAATAAGGCAAAGAATGGCCTTTTTTACCTAGTCAAAAAATAAAAATAGCAATCAGGGTGAATAAAACTTTCAGGATTTCTGGTCAAAATAGAAAAAAAAATTGCTATTTCCTCTGAACAAATTAGGACCCAAATAGTGGTCCAGGGCCTATTATTGATCAACCAATGAGAGCCAGAGTGATGTGAGATTAAGTCATGATGCTAGCCTGCAAACTCCAGGATATCTTGCCAAGTTTCAGTGATCAAAATTTACATTCCTTTGTATAGACCCCCCCCCCCCACAGCTAAGAATATAATATACCTATGGGGACAGAAGGAAGAGAAGGGAAAGAACATAAGAAAGAAGAGAAGAGAGGAGAGGAGAGAAGAAGGGAGAGGAGAAGAGAAGGAAGAAGAGAAGAGGAGAAGAGAGAAAATGAGAGGAAATGAGAAGAGATGGGAAGAGAAGAAAGAAAAAAAAGAGAAGAAGAGAGAAGACGGGAGAGAACAGGAGGGAAAAGAGGATAAAATAAAAGAGCTATATTTCCCAAATGGCCAGTTCTAGTTGGTTTTCCAGTGAGATGGCTGCTACTCCTAGTCACAAAGGTTGTTTTTTGTCTTCCATTCTCAAAGGGACATCAGGGAGATGATGCCATGACATGCTGCTTCATTTCTTAACTGACCTAAATCACTGATATGACATTGCCTCAGGTAAACTGAGACTTGTTAGACTTTATATTAAAAAGGCCACTGCCCCCAGAGCCATCTCCAGTCATCCTGATCTATATGCTGCCACTGAACCCAGATGGTTTCAGAAGAAAAAGTGAGGTTAGTGACTTTTCACAGTCCTCCCTAACTTAAATCCAAAATTATAAATTTTTACAACATATGCTTAGTTCAGTTGTATTCATTGTCTTTATTAGTTTATTGCTAAAAGAATCTACACATATGAGAATATCATTATTTACTCTATTAACATGTCCAATTCTGTAAAAAGGATATTGAAACATTTTAGCTCTTCAAATAGTTTATCATAACAAGAAAAAAGAAATACACCTCTCATGAGACATTTTTATCTATACTGCTTAGTCAAATACTCAGCATCTCAAGTCATTATACTTAATTAAATATTTTGTTAGAAACAACACTAAGTATAGAAACAATTAATAACTATATTAAAATTTATGCATTTTAATATATAAAGAATCATACTGCTTTCCATCCCTTCCAGTTCCATTTTCTAAACTCCCATACAGATTATCCAGTCTTTCTCATCCATTTTTCTTTATGTTCTTATAATTTATTTGATATCCCTACTTTTTCATTTTAAACTTTATTTCATAAAAATCTTAACAGATATTTAAAATTCTATGTAGTTGTTCATTTAAATGCATTATAATATTCTATTATATCAATGTGTCAGACTATTATCCTGTAATGATACTTTTATGTTATTTGCAGCATTTACAATAATTCTATGAAAGAACAAAAGTGAATAATAAAAACTTGATTTGTGAGTCTGTGAAAATCACTTTGCCTTAATGTTCCTGAGGTTAGTGGACACCAAAGTTTATTTTTTGGTTGTTGTTTTTTTAATCATGCAAATTTAAGTATTTTTTAAACTTGAACATATTCTTAAATATGTACAGATGTATGTATTTGTAAATTTGTCTCTCTATACTATGTGATGATATTAACAATCATATTCATCACAGAATTTGTACAAAATAAATAACAATGAAATATATCTGTTTATATATGCACATATGTGTATATGTATACATATGTGTATGTATATACATATATCTATCTATAAAATATATGCGTATATCTATATCTATATACTTCTCTCTCTCTCTCTGTGTATGTATGTTACAACATAATGTAAATAGGAAGCCATTAAAATTGATCAAGCAGGTAAACATCATGGTCAGAAAACACTAGCAGTCAGTCATGTAGAGGATGAATTAGAGTGGAGGAGAACTTGAAGCAGGGAGACCAATTAAGAGGTTTTGGTCATAATCAAAATGAACATGATGAATATCTGAACTAGATTAATTGTTAAAAGATAGATTTGGAAGGAAAGATAATATTCTGAGGCCTGTAATCTTTTGTAACCCATCCTTACCTGTCATCTATTTGACTTATTCTGTCTTATCCAAAACGAAGAGGGGGAAAATGGTACTCTCCTTTCAGGTCATTGCCCCAGAGAGAGGTGGGGCATCCTTCCAAAGTTCATCTGCTGCTGCTATGGAATGATTTGAAGATAATAAATAGTTTGGGAACATGAGTTGTTGAATTTTTCTAATGGGATCTGTGTAGTTGCTGCTCTGGATACCTGCTAGAAATTTAGTTATAACTGCTTGAGAGAAAATGCTTGTATCAAAGGGGTGAGGTTGGTAGCTATTAGAGCAAAGGAAAAATGAAATATATGAGAATGTTGTGAAAAAAGAAAGTCTGTGATTGTGTTGTAAACTTGTTTCATACTGAGCTATCTTGGGAAGGGTAGAATTTGGCCTATGGGTTTTGTGTCAGTTTTTATATTTAATCCTCATCGTCTAGGTTAATTTCTGGAACAATATAGGATTTAATTTGTTTGTTGATTAAATTTAACTATCTACAATCACATTGAAGTTTTATAGATATGGATATAGATATATTAGGGTATGGTTATAAAGTGCATCCCTCCTGGAGACCTACCTAGCAAGCACTTTGGAGACTACTGATTTAGACAGCTTTATAAGACTACATTACGAAGAATACATTTTCCTCTTCTGGAACTTCCCTATATCAATTAAGCAACAAATTCATTATGCAGTTTGTTTGTTTTTTTTAAGTAGAGAGCTATTGTTATGTTTATATTGACACTATCAGGTTATATTATTTTTCTTTTTTAAAATTATAGCTTTTTATTATCAAAATATGTGCATAGATAATTTTTGACATTCACCCCCTACAAAACCCTCTGTTCTAATTTTTCCCTCTCTTCCACCCACTCCCTCCCCTGTTGACAAATGATCCAATATAGATTAAACGTTTGCAATTTCTCTATACATATTTCCATAAATATCAAGCTGCACAAGAAAAATCAGAACAAAATGAAAAAGAAATGAGAAAGAAAACAGAATGCAAGCAAACACAACAAAAAGAGTGAAAATGCTATGTCGTGATTCACATTCAGTTCCCACAGTCCTCTCTCTGTATGTAGATAGTTCTCTTTATTACAAGATCATTGGAACTGGCCTAGATCATCTCATTGTTGATGAGGGCCATGTCCATCAGAATTGATCATTGTTCAGTCTTGTTGCCATATAAAATATCTCCTGGTTCTGCCCATTTCACTTAGCATCAGTTCATGTAAGCCTCTCTAGGAATGTCTGAAATCACACTCCTGGTCATTTCTTATAGAACTATAATATTCCTCCATAACATTTATATGCCATAACATTCAGCCATTTTCCTGTTGATGGACATTCACTCAGATTCCAGTTTCTTGACACCACAAAAAGGGCTGCTGCTTGCCCTTATGGGTCCCTTTCCCTCCTTTATGATTTCTTTAGAACACAAGCATAGTAGAGACACTGCTGGATCAAAGGGTGTGCACATTTTGATAGCACTTTGGGCATAGTTCCAAACTGCTCTCCAGAAGAGTTGAATCAGTTCACAACTTCACCAACATTGTATTAGTGTTCCAGTTTTCCCACATCCCCTCCAACATTTATCATCTTTTCCTGTCATTTTAACTGATCGTAGAGGTATGTTGAACTCCCCTAATTTAGAGTTAGAAAGATTAGGGTCTAATTTATGCCTTCCATGCTTATTAGCTTTGTGACCTTGGCAGGTCACTTAGAATCTCTTATTCAATTTCCTTACCTCTGAAATGAAATGTTCAAAATCCATGGTCTTTAAGGTCCTTCCAACTGAGATTCTTTGACCCTGTGACTTTGTTGAAGTGGTCTATAGAGGCTGATGTTCTATCTGATTCCCAACTATTTGATTTCAAGTATTAACATTGTCTAGGTGGCATAGTGAATTAAACACTAAAGATGGAATAAGGAAAATCTGAGTTCAAATCTAGCTTCAAACACTTACTAGCTGTATGACTCTGGGTAAGTCACTAAGCCTTTGTCTATCTTGGTCTTCTCCATTATATAAAGATAACACCTACCTGAATTTGTTGATTCATTGATATAAGGAAGTTCCAGAAGAGGAAAATGTATCCCCAAGTGTAGATCAGCACCTTCTTCATAACTTAGTCTTGTAGAGCTGCCTAAATCAGAATGGTTGGATTCGTTCATAGTTCCACCAACTATGTATCAGTGTGCCAGTTTTCCCACATCCCTTCCAACATTCATCATTATCTTTTCCTGTCAACTTAGTTTACACTCTTTGACCATTTATCAGTTGGAGAATGGCTTGAATTCTCTTAAGTTATTATTAAAAATTCTTTATAAATTTTATGTGTTTTGTAAATGAGACCCTTGAATGTAAACATTTTTCCCATTTTATTGCTTCCCTTCTAATTTTGTCTACATTGTTCTTGTTTGTACAAAAAACTTTTTAACTTCAGAAAATCAAAATTATCCATTTTGCATTCAATAATATGCTCAAGTTCTTCTTTGGCCACAAAGTCCTTCTTTCTCCAGAGAGCTGAGAGGTAAACTATCCTTTGTTCTCCTAATTCTCTTATCATGTCACTTTTTATTTCTAAATCATGAATCCATTTAGATCTGATCTTGGTAAAGGATGTTGGGTGTGAGTCAATACCTAGTTTCTGTCACACTACTTTTGCAATTTTCCCAGCAGTTTTTGTCAAATAGTAAGTTCTTATTCTAAAAACTGGGATTTGGGGAGTTTGTCAAACACTAGATTACTATAATAATTGATGATTTTGTCCTGTGATCCTAATCTATTCTACTGATCAGCTAGTCTATTTCTTAGCCAATACCAAATGGTTTTGATGACCACTGCTTTGTAATAGAGTTTTAGATCTGGTACAGCAAGGCCATCTTCATTTGCATTTTGTATCAGTTTCTATTATTAACATTGGAGTGATTGTGTAAAGTGGCTACACTATTTTTATAACCTTTATTTTTTTTTTTTCTATGAAAGGATTCTACAATATCAAAATTCCTCTGGCATTTGGTTTTGTTTCTCCATAATTGTGCCTCATTATTATTATTATTATTATTATTATTATTATTAATACTGAAGAAATTTGTGTTAAGTGACTTGCCCAAGGTCATACAGCCAGGAAGTGTTAAGTGTCTGAGGCCAGATTTGAACTCTGGACCTCCTGATTTCAGGGTTGGTGAATAATTTTTTTTAATTAAAATTTACAAATTCAATGAAAGAAAATATATTTTCTTTCTCAAATAGGCAAAGTTAAGGAAAACAACCCTTATAACAAATGTTCATAGTCAAGAAAAACAAATTCCTGTCTTTATTATATCCAAAAAATGTTATATCTTAATCTTGAATTCATCTCATTGACAGGAGATGATTAGCATGATTATCATTCCTTTTTCTTTGTGGTTGGTCATCAGGTTGATGAGAATTATTAAGTCTTTTGGATTTTTGTCTTTACAGAGTTGTAATTAAATATGTTGTCTTCATTCTTTTAAATTCACTCTGTATAAATTCATTCAAATTATTTGAGGTTTATCTGAAAATATCCCCTTGATCTTTTCTTGCAACACTGAAATTCATTGTTTTTAACTACTTCATCAATCTTCTAAATATAACATCTTACCATAAAGTAATTTTAACTAAAATCTCTTTAATTATTTATTCAGTTGAATAATTCTTCAAGAGAACAATAGTCATTTCTGTCATCTCTTTACAAAATTATCTGCCCATATCATTTGACCAAATATTTCACTGTAGTCTGAGTTAGCAGCTTGACTTTTTATTTGTTCTCTCTATATATGTAAGTATCATTTTTTGTGTGTGTCATATATTCCATAAATATTTTCTGATGCCTAATTTTTCTTTTGATTTCTATTATTAAACAAATGTTCTATTCATTAAAGTGTTTCAACATGTTTTCTTAGCATTTATAAAAATTGTTTTCTTATTTGGTGCTATGTTAACGTTCATGTTTTTCAACTTCTTGGAGTTGAAAGGGCTATATAGCCCAGTGATAAATTGAAAACCAATACATCCCTTACCCAAATGTTATTTTTAAAAGCATGTCAGCTTTTAATCTTTTGTATACATTTGTTTGGATGTCATATCAATTCTATGTCACTGAGATATACACACATATATAGATATACTCATACATATATGTATATTTGCACAGTATCAGTTTAGATAATAACCTATAAGTTTATCACCACATATCTAAGTAAGTACCTCCTCATTACTGAAGTTTCTGAATTTATTTAAATTTAAGAATATATCTTTTGTCTCAGGGACCAAATTTCATCATGAACTCTCCCTGTGTATTAGCTGAGTCTAATAGTCTGATTTTCAACAATAACAAAAACAACAATAATTTCTAATCTATACGGTTTTTGTGGCCTGAAAAAATACTTTGTGGAAATATTTTTATTTGATCTTTAAAAATGACCTAAGATACTAGTGCTGCAATACATTCTTTTTTACAGATGGTAAAATTGAGAAATTAAGTGAGTTATTGAAGAAGAGAAGATTGAAGGAATTGAAGAAGTCAATTAAAGATTGAAGATCAGTACTATAAGTATCTGAAGCAAAACTTTTTAGTTCTGTACACTATAGGGCACACCCTTAAGTAATATAAGTAGATTAAAAGAGCTTCAGAATGAAAATCAACTCTTCCAAAGTTTTTAGATCTTACGCAAGCATAACAGGTAGAACCTTTAGCACCGAGCAGTATGAAACAACATATGAAGGAAGGACAAGAGACAAACATTAATTTCCTACTATGTACCAGAAACAGTGCTAAATATTTTATAAATACTATCTCATTTAGTAGATGCTCATCAATTGGGAAATGGCTGAAGAAATTATGGCATATGAAAATAATAGAATATTATTGTTTTATAAACATGATAAACAAGATAATTTTTGAAAGGCCTGGAAACATTTACATGATCTGATGCTGAGTGAAACAGCAGAAACAGGAATAATGTGTCCATAGTAACAACAGCATGATTGTGGGATGATCAACTATGACAGACTTAATTCTTGTCAATGGTTTAATGATTCAAGGCAATACTAATAAACTTTAGAAGGAAAACACCATCCACATTCAAAGAGACAACTATGGAGACTGAATCTGTCAACACATGCTTTGTTCATTTTCCTTTATTTTTTCTTAATCTTTTATTGTTTTCTTATTTTTCCCTTTTGTTCTGAGTTTTCTTTCCCAATATATTCATATGTTTTTAAAAATTGAATGTATGTGTATAACCAAAAAAAATCAATTAATTAATTAATTTTTAAAAAAACTTTCACATTTGATGCCCAGAACAACCTAGATGCTATCTTTATATCGCTTATATAGTTGAGAAGATTAAGATAGACAAAGGCTTAGTGATTTACCCAGGGTCATACAGCTAGTAAGTGTTTGAAGCTAGATTTGAATTCAGATTTTCCTTATTCCATCCTTAGTGTTTAATTCACTATGCCACTCAGATATTGTTAATACTTGAAATCAGATAATTGGGAGGCGGACATCAGTCTCTGTAGACCACTTCAACAAAGTCACAGGGTCAAAGAATTACAGTTTAAAGGGACTTTAAAGGCCATGGATTTTAAATATTTCATTTCAGAGGTAAGAAAATCGAATCAGAGATTCTAAGTGACCTGTCTGCTAAGGTCACAAAGCTAATAATGAGCATGGAAGGCATAAATTGGACCCAATCTTCCTAACTCTAAGTTAGAGGAGTTCAACATTCTTCCTTTCTCATTTGGTCATAGTCTATCCGATATTGATTTCTCTTGCACTTATTGGTACCATAGATATAAGACTGGAAAAAACCTTAAGGGCCAGTGACAGGAGCTCCTTCATTTTACAGATGGAGATATGACAACAGCAAAATAAAGGGACTTTCCCAGGGACATTAGTGCATTGTTGGTGAAGTTCTGAAATGATCCCAACAATTCTGGATAGCAATTTGGAACTATCCTTAAAGGGCTGTCAAATTGTGCATAGTTTCATTACTGGTTCCATATCCCAAAGAGATCATAAAAGAATGAAAAGGACCCACATGTGCAAAAATGCTTGTAACTACTCTTTTTTGTAATAGCATGGAACTGGAAATTGAGTAGATATCCATCAATTGGCTAAATAAGTTATGATATATTAATATAATAGAATATTATTGTTCTATAAGAAATGATTAGCAGATTATTTTAGAAAAGCCTGGAAAGACATTATTCATGAATTGATGCCAAGTGAGGTAAGCAGAACCAAGAGTACATTGTACACAGTAAGAACAAAATTATGTGATGATCAACTTGTGATGGACTTGGTTCAAGTCAATTTCAATAAACTTGGATAGAAAGTTCTACTTTCATCCAAAGAGAGAGAACTGTGGACAGAATTATGGAATGTTGATAAAGCATAATATTTTCACCATTTTATTGTTGCTTATTTGTTTTTTCTTCTCGGTTTTTTTTTCCATTTTTTCTTCTTTTTTATGCACAACATGACAAATATGGAAATATGTTTTAAAGAATTTCACTTAGTTGCCTATATCAGATTGCTTGCAGTTTTGGAAGGAGAGGAGTAGGGAGGTAAAGAAGAAAGAGAGAAAAATTTGAAGCACAGAATTTTACAAAAATGAACATTGAAAACTGTCTTTAGACATATTTAGAAAAAATAAAGAAAAGAAACTTTCCCAGGATCATGAAGGTCATAAATATTTAAGGAGGAATTTAAGTGCACTCATTCTAAATCTAATTCCTTACTTTCCAAACAGTAATTTCAAATATTATTATTAGGAATAATACTGATAATATAAACCCCAAATGCTAGCATTTATAAGTTTTTAAGGTTTGCAAAACACTTTACAAATATTGTCTTATTTTATCTTCTAAACAATGATGGAGAATAGGTGCCTACTTTATAAAAGGGTAACTGAAGCAAACTGAGGTTAAGTGGCTTTCTCACAGTCCATAGCTAGTTATTGTCTGAGGCAGGGTTTAAATTCAGGCCTTTTTTTTTTTTTCCTCCAGGACAGAATTTTACTAACTGTCTTTGTCTACATCAAATTAATTTATATTTATCTGACAGAATTATATAATTTCAGAATTTCAAGATACCTTAGAGATCTATAGGCCAATCCATATACAAAAGGAATTTACACTATAATGTCTTTATTAGGGAAGCCTGGTGAGAAAGTCCATTCTATTTGTGGATAGTAACTAATTTTTTCTTGTATTGCCAACCCCTAGCACAAGATTGTGAAGTAATGGATAAAATGGTGTACCTAGAATAAATCTATCCTTAGACTCATATTAGCTGGGTGACCTTGGGCATTATCATTCAAGCTCTCTTGGTCTATTTTCTCCCCTATAGGGATTCTAATAGCACTTTCCTCACATCTATTGTGAGAATAAAATGAGATAATATATGTAAAATACTATGTGATATAGTTATAGCAGTGTCAGAGGAAAAAAGGAGGCTACATGAAGGAAATGTTTTGAAGGTAAAATTGATAGGATTTGCAATGGATTAGATATGAGAATAGTGAGCACTTTAAAGTTTATAAAGTGCTTTACATATATTATCTCATTTTATCCTCGCAAGAGCACTTCACATGGCGACTATTGCAATAATATGGTGATTGATATCCTCCAACTTGAGTCTCACTCCATGCCAGTCCATCCTCTATTGTAGCTACTATTTCATCTTCCTGAATTGCAGGACTGATTATATGTCACATGCAACACCTTCTTTATTCTGTAAATTACAGTGGATATATAACAACCCCATGATCAAAGATAAAATTCTCTGTATGCAAAATGCATCCCTCCCATATTCACTGTCTTCTTACAGCTAACTCTACTTTCCCTGTATTCAGATATTCAGATTCAGTGCCACTTGCCTCCTTGATTTCCTTAAAAAAAAAAAAAATGAACAATAACAAACAAACAAAAAAACAATGACAAAAATAGTCCATCTTTATGAAATTTTACTGGTTATCCCTATGCCAGAATTCTCTTCATCACCATCATCAGGTCTTCATGACTTTCTTCATTCCACAAGTCATATCCTACCTTTTATACAAAACTTTTCTTGATTCCCTTTAATGCTAATTTCCTCCCATTGTTGACTACTTCTAACTTATCCTTCATTTATTTCTTGTTTGCTCATAGTTATTTGCATATTGACTCTCCTCATTAGACTTTGGGCTCCTTGAGATCACAGACTGTCTTTTGTTCGTTTGTTTGTTTGTTTTTTTCCTTTCTTGGCATTATCTTTACTTATAAGAGAGTCTAATATAGACTGGTGACAATTGAAGGGTAACAATTAACTTTTGTTAATATTATACTTGGTAAGCACTTAATAAATGTCTTCTTTGAATTGAATATGAATATCCACAAACCACAGGAGGCGCAAAACTAGACCACTGTTTTATGAGTCTGAGAAGTACATTTTATTATAAACAAGGATATTAACATGAATATATTAATTATACAAGATATTAATTACACATGAATTTTTCCTTTTCTTTTCTGGAAAATATTGATGGAGTAGTTGGAAAGAATAAGCGTCAACAACAATAACAACAATAGTCAATAATCATTTACAATGTGCTTATTATTGGCCTGGTCTAAGGATAAAAAGGAGCAAAAGCACAAATCACTCATGGAATATGTCTACAGTATATATATATATACTAACAGAAATTTTATGGAATTAAAAATAGAAAACATAATTGGAACTTCAAAGGTAAGTCATTTCAAGGAGCTGTATTTTCCCTTGAAGTTACTGAACTTTCCCCTTTGTCTTTTTCTTCAGTGTTCTTTAGTTAAACAATCATACCAAGTCTTTGATTTATAAATTGTATGGCTAGAAACTGCAATCTCCTCTATTTGCTGTTCAATGGACTATGTGGAATCACTGCTGTCTCAGTCTAGTAGCCAAAGCACAAGAGTCTACATTACAAAAATAAATAGTGCCATGCTGTCATGGTCACTCTATTGAGGAGGCACTGTGAAAAAGGGAGGACGGGAACATGGAAAATTGAAACTTTTCACTTTTTTTTCTTTTATCCTGGGATCTCTGCTGACTAGAATCATTCATTTGTATAATAGGGCAACTTCTATCATGACTCATCTAAACTGCCAAGCATTCTAACTCTGTTGGACTTGCCATATTGTTCTAATACCAAATGTACACTTGCCAAAAAGATTATTTTATGGAGAACTCATGTATGGCAAGCACTCCTGAACTCATCAGAAGAAAAGCAATGCAAGGATACACTCAAGCTCTCTTTTAAGAACTTTAGAAATGATCATTTGACATGGGAGATACTTGTATAGGACCACCCAGCACGGCATGCTCTTATCAGAGAACATACTGTGCTCTATGAGCAGAGCAGAATTGAAGTAGCTCTGAGAAAACATGAGGTTGGAAAAATTAAAGAATCTACCCCAAATATTCACAGGGACTATTTTTTTTCCTATGTGTGGCAGAGCATTTTGAGCTCTCGTTGGTCTGATTAGCCAAAGTAGAATACACTGTAAGTAGAGCTGTCATTTTGTTCCTCTGCAAGAATGAAGGAAAATAACCAAACTAGTCCTCATATAATTGTGGGAAGATTGTTAGGTGACTATTGATCAATAATCTTCAATTACTGATTTATGGGAAAAGGAAGGAAGGGAGGGAGGAAGGGAGGGAGGAAGGAGGGAAGGAAGGAAGGAAGGAAGGAAGGAAGGAAGGAAGGAAGGAAGGAAGGAAGGAAGGAAGGAGGAAGGAAGGAAGGAAAGAAGGAAGGAAGGAAGGAAGGAAGGAAGGAAGGAAGGAAGGAAGGAAGGAAAGGAAAGGAAAGGAAAGGAAAGGAAGGAAGGAAAGGAAGGAAGGAAGGAAGTGAAGGAAGGAAGGAAGGAAGGAAGTGAAGGAAGGAAGGAAGGAAGGAAGGAAGGAAGGAAGGAAAGAAGGAAGGAAGGAAGGAAGGAGGAAGGAAGGAAGGAAGGAAAGGAAGGAAGGAAGGAAGGAAAGGAAGGAAGGAAGGAAGGAAAGGAAGGAAGGAAGGAAGGAAAGGAAGGAAGGAAGGAAGGAAAGGAAGGAAGGAAGGAAAGGAAGGGAAGGAAGGAAAGGAAGGAAAGAAGGAAAGTATATATATATATAACTATATACAATATTCTCCTGGTTCTTATTCCTTTACTTTTCATCAATTCAAGTCTTTTCAGATTTGTTTTGTTTTGTTTTCTGAAATCTGCCTGCTTGTCATGTCTCATAGCACAATAGTATTCCATTCCATTTTAACACAATAACTTGTTCAGCCATTCCTAAATTGATCAGTATCTCTTCAATTTCCAATTCTTTGCCACCACAGAAAGAGCTGCTTATAAATATTTTGTACATATAGGTACTTTCCCCTTTTTGTTATCTAATATAGGATATTATTGAAAAAGTACCAATTGAACTCAGTAAACTTTGAAATTAATCAGTCAATTAAAAAGCATTTATTAACATCTGTTATGTTTTAGGAACTATGTTAAGCATAGACATAAAAAGACAAAAATGAAGTAATTCTTGTCTTCAAGAAATTTACAGTAACTGAAGAGACAACATGTAGTAAGTTATATAGGAGAAAGGGACTAAAACTTTGTGATTATATATTTAGGGAACCCTGATATGGAAATTCCCTTCATCATGCAAGTAACTACCTTTTCTGCATTTTTAGTCTTAGGGACTTATCTAGAACACTGGAGTTTGAGGGACTTACCCAGTTTCATACATTCAGTATGTATTAAAAGCATAAATTAGACCCAAAGTTTCTTGGCTTTTTTGCTCTTTACTATACCATACCATATTTTTTATAAGTAAAAATGAAATACATGAAATTAGGGCCACCCAACAAATGTAACAGTCAAAGAAAAACATTGATCCTTCTCTCTAGAAATTTTTAAGTAAAAACAAGAAAAGAACTTATCAGAGATTCTATAGATGATATTCTTTTTTTATAGTATTTTATTTTTCCAATTACATGCATTTTAACTAAGTTCCAAATTATCACTGTCCCTCCCTCATTCACCACCTTCATCCTAACATGATAAGCAATTTGATGTAGGTTATATGTGTACAATTGTGTAAAATGTAAAATAAAAAAAAATCCCCATTGATCACTTTGTGAAAAAAGAAAGAATATAAAAGAAAAAAAAAAAAAAAACTATGAAAAAATAAGAAAGAAAATAGTATACTTCAATCTATATTCAGACTTCATTAGTTTTTTTCTTTCAATGTGGATAATATTTTCATGATGAGTTCTCTGGAATTGTCTTGGATCATTTTATTGCTGTGAAGACCCAAGTCATTCGTAGTTGATCATTATACAATGCTCCTGAAACTATATACAATATTCTCCTGGTTCTTATTCCTTTACTTTTCATCAATTCAAGTCTTTTCAGATTTGTTTTGTTTTGTTTTCTGAAATCTGCCTGCTTGTCATGTCTCATAGCACAATAGTATTCCATTCCATTTTAACACAATAACTTGTTCAGCCATTCCTAAATTGATCAGTATCTCTTCAATTTCCAATTCTTTGCCACCACAGAAAGAGCTGCTTATAAATATTTTGTACATATAGGTACTTTCCCCTTTTTGTTATCTAATATAGGATATTATTGAAAAAGTACCAATTGAACTCAGTAAACTTTGAAATTAATCAGTCAATTAAAAAGCATTTATTAACATCTGTTATGTTTTAGGAACTATGTTAAGCATAGACATAAAAAGACAAAAATGAAGTAATTCTTGTCTTCAAGAAATTTACAGTAACTGAAGAGACAACATGTAGTAAGTTATATAGGAGAAAGGGACTAAAACTTTGTGATTATATATTTAGGGAACCCTGATATGGAAATTCCCTTCATCATGCAAGTAACTACCTTTTCTGCATTTTTAGTCTTAGGGACTTATCTAGAACACTGGAGGTTGAGGGACTTACCCAGTTTCATACATTCAGTATGTATTAAAAGCATAAATTAGACCCAAAGTTTCTTGGCTTTTTTGCTCTTTACTATACCATACCATATTTTTTATAAGTAAAAACAAAATACATAAAATATAAACAAAATATGTAAGGATAAATATGTATTCATTTTGCAGGGTAGTGATACCAATTTCTTTGGAATCAAGAATGGTTCCATGTAGAAGGTCCTACTTGAACTCCTTTTGGAAAGAAACTGGGCAAAATTGATGTTAATGAAGGTTTAGAAAACATT
This sequence comes from Antechinus flavipes, assembly GCF_016432865.1. Classification (NCBI taxonomy): domain Eukaryota; kingdom Metazoa; phylum Chordata; class Mammalia; order Dasyuromorphia; family Dasyuridae; genus Antechinus; species Antechinus flavipes. The sequence continues at coordinate 36,734,362 of NC_067398.1, forward strand.
GATTGATTGGTGAGGCAATAAATGGAAAGGATCAAAATGAGAGAAGCAATGCAATATGAGGTTGAAAAAGAAGAGAATTTTGGCTGGACTAAAGAGGCTTTCCAAATATGACATTCTATGACTATCCTAGAATCCTGTTGTTGTTGTGTGTCTCTCCTTCTCAAAGAGGACCATCAAATCAAGGAGGTAATGTCATGATATACAAATAAATTGGATTTAAGTGAGGGAAGGCTGGGCAAGGTCACTGTCCCCTCCAGAGCCATTTGAGTCCCTTGAGCAGATATAGATCAAGATAACTGGGAAATGGGAGACCATGGCCTTTTTAAGCTAAAATCTTCAACAGGTCTCAGTTTGACTGAGGCTGCACCCATTCAGTGATGAAGGCTAGCTTACAATTGAGATAAAGAATCTCCTCTTTGACCTAGTCCAAAAAAAAATCTAAATAGATAAATGAACAAATGAGTGAATCTGGGAGGGAAGGCCCTCAGGGTTTCTGGCCAAAACAGCAGCCTGTTAATTAATATATGACAGTCCTTGAAAATAAGACATATGATCTAAAAGGAACAACTCCTGATACAAAATGATACAAACAAAAAATTGGTTTGATGTTCTTTTAAAGAAATAACCCCCCCAAAAAAAAAAAATTAGTCTTGACATGAAGATTGCAAATGACTGAAACGTTGTAACAGTGGGATATTCCCAATCCCTATGAATTAATCCCCTATTCCCTAACCACCTATTTAGGATTCTATATCTTTAATTTCCTGTGTCAAGTGTAAAGCAATGTAGAAAACAAATTGCTTAGCTTTTGATTGAAATTGTTTAACTCTTTAAAACAATGTGGATGAGGCACTATGAAATTCCTGCTGATACATTTAAATCAGAACTTCCAAACCCTAATTTTCTTTCAAAATGTGATGCATTTAGACAACACTCTGGGGAAAAGACAGGGGGAGGGTTAGTGAACTAAGTACATCTGTAATCCAAATGATAGCAATTTAGTGCTAAATGTTTGACAAATATTGGCAGACTGATTATTCACCAAAAGCTATTACTGGTTATGAATCAGAGGGGTGCAGTTTATTAATTAAATGTGAAGACAAAGGCTTCATTATCTCCCTATTATTAAAATGCTGGGAAAACCACCTGTTTTCTTACATTATAATCTCTTTGAAGGGTTCCATTAAGAATAATAAAAAGGTCTCTGTAATCAGACTACACCCAACAGCTTCTCCGGATATTGTTAGAGGTGCCTTTGAAAATGTCAGATAAATAATAATGTTCCATTAGAAGGACTTAATTCCAATGTGTTATTTGCATACCCAGAGAATTGCCATGCCTCTATTCATATACAAGTCTTATTTAAAATCCAAAGCTTTCATTTTTCTTTGTTGTTCCCTTCAATTTGCATAAATATTGTGAGGATTTTCTACAAAAGTTTTGTAAGTGTATCTGATATGCATGTTCCATACATGAGCTAATTAACTAAAAAGAAAACAATAATGTATAATTCTACTTTCGTTTTTTTTATTTTTGAATGTTAGAATCAAAAGATTTCACATACAACTTAAATTTCAAGGGTATTGTTTTATAGATGAAAAACTGACATCTAGAGAAGATAAATAATTTCTGCAGTCACAGAAGTTGTAACAAATGTAGAATTTGAACCCAGATGTTCTGATTCATTGAAGTCTCCATTTTATTATGATATCTTTCCATCTTGACCCACCAAAAAGCCAGTTGCTGAAATGTATTCAATTATTTTTTTCTGTATAGAGGTAGATTATGGATGTAGAACGTGGTCTTTGTTTCAAACATGGAGACTCTGATGATCAGATTTACTTAAATTCTTTCCTTCATTATAATTGAAGAAGTTTATTCTAAGCAATTATGTTGATATGAAATTAAAGGCATATGTATAAGCAAATGGGGGCAAAATTTTGTCATCTTGACAATAAGATGGTTTAATTAAAGAATTTATAAGAATAATTTAAAAATTGAGGTATTAGCTGAATTAATATAACAGAAAAAGTCAAGCAAACAATTGGCATTTTTTATATATGACCAACAAACCACAAGAGAAAGAAATTGGAAGACGTATTCCAAAAAGTTAACAACAAAACTATTATAAAGGTATATTGATTAAGTTATTAAGATGCTCAGAAGAATTTAAGTTTTATAACTCTACAGTACTTTTAAAAATCTTTCTTATTTTCAAAACATATGCATAGATAGTTTTCAACATTCATCCCTTATAAAACCTTGTTTTCCAATTTTTTCTCCATCTCTTCCCCAGTCCCTCCCCTACATAGCAAGTAATCCAATATATGTTAAACACATGCAATTCTTCTATACATCTTTCTACAATCATCATGCTGCACAAGAAATATCAGATCAAAAAGGAAAAAATGAGAAAGAAAACAAAATACAAGCAAATAACAATAAAAAAATTAAAATACTATGCTGCAATCCATCCTTAGTCCCTACAGTGTTCTCTCTGGATGCATGTGGCTTTCTCCATCACCCATTGGAACTGACCTGAATCACCTCACTGTTGAAAAGAGCCATGTCCATCAGAATTGATTTTCATATAATATTCTTGTTCTCTCAGTTCTACTCACTTGACTCAGTATCAATTCATGTAAATCTCTTAAAAAAAAAATAGAGTCTTACATAATTAGAGAGATAGATATATAACATTCATGGCTAATCCATGGCAATATTATAGGGTTTCACCCCAATATTTTTTATTGTATGTTGAATCTGAAATTATGGATTTGCTAAATTAGCAAACTCAACTTGCCAAAAAAAATACTTTAAAGAATTAGAGATGCCCATTAAAGGTATTCTTTAGAGGAGTAGAAGTTTAGAAATATTAAGTTATTTCATTTTTAATAGTAGAAAGAAGTACACTTTCATGCTATCAAATCAGTACTATAATGAAGTAGCTAAATTAAAAAAAATAAATAAAACACACACACACACAAGCAAATGAATATTTGAGATATTCAAAAACTAGAGATAAATGGTTGAATGAATAGAAAGAAAAAAAATAGTGATTGTAATCCCACCTAAGCACCGAGCAAACAGAAAGTTAAAGTTGTTCCTACTTTCAGGGAGTTAATTCTAATGTAATCTGTATTTGAGGTTTCAGAGTCTAGTCAGTTGCAAAGGTTTTATAGTCCTTTGGGTGCAGTTGCAAAGTAGGTGACAATGAACCATCTTTAATATCATTTTCACTAAAAAAGTATAATTAATTAAATAAATGAATAGATAGTTTATTAAATTATTAAATAAAATAAATTAAATTGTTATATTGAACCATTTGACAATGTCAAAGGTTTTGGTGGGATTAAATTTCTTTTATGAGTCTTCAGTAACTGTGGCTTCAGTAGCCATAAAAGTTGTATCTAGGCCACATCTATAGAGTAATTCCCAGAATACTGGTTGTGAGAGGACTCTGCAAGAAAAAGAAAAATGCTGTTTTACAGGGCATTGACATCCCTAGGGATCTTTAGCGTGTGTGCCAGTGGTTTCTATTGGTCAGCAACTTGTGTTGGTAGTAGTAAGAAAAATAAGCCTTCTTTATGATGATTTCTTTACTCATTGATTGTAAGATTCTGATTGAAAACAGATACAGTGATCCTGGGAGAATGTTGAGCTTTCTCCACCTCTGTTTAAGAAGTCATTGAGATCAAGGTGATGGTTTGACTAGCCTGGCACATGCTGTTTCTTCTCTTTCCTTCAGGGACCTTTACTGTTTCAGTTAGGATGGATTGCCAACTCTACAGGAGTCATTTGATCAGCAATTTGTGAATTGGTTTTCCCCTTTTTCACAGGAATTATATCTCCAATGATGAATATGAGGGATTGGCTGAAATCACAGCATGTGTTGGACAAAGCAAAGAATACAGATAATTTTACAGAATTTGGGAAAGCAGAAGCAGTGTGATTTAAGAATAAACATAGAGGGGCAGCTAAGTATCATAGGGACTAGAGCAGTGGCACCAGTATCACAAAAATCTAAATTAAAATCTAACCTTAAATACTTGACACTAATTGTGTGATCCTCAGCAAGTCACTTAACCCTAATTGCCTTGCAAAAAGAAAGATTAAATGTAGAACAGTATCATTTTGACCAATATACCACAATGAATCCCAAATGAATAAAATATCTAAATTTTTGGAATTAAATGATGAAATATAGCAGTATCAAAAGACATGGTTTTCATAGCTTTGGATTGATGAATTCAATGAGCATATACTTAATAGAAATAGTCAAAAAAGACCAAAAAATGCAAACAATTATTACAATAAACCAAGAAGCATTTGTAAGAACAAAAATAAATAAAGATAGATGAGAAGAAAGGTACATTGGAGAAAATTCCTTGCATTAAACCAACCCAATAAAAACAACTAAATATCCCAAACCAATAAGAGTTGATATGTTAATATTCTAATAAAATTATAATGTCAAATAATAGTAGGCATTTATATAGTGTTTTAAGGATGAGTAATTCAAAGCATTATTTATTTTATCTTTAAAACAACCTTGGATGAAAACAATTATTATTATTCCATTTTGTAGATGAAAAAATGAGACAGCAATTAAATGACTTGGTCAATACCACACAAACAGGAAATATTTGAGGCCAGATTTGAACTCATATTCTTGACTTGATGTCCAAAGCTTCAACTACTCTCACCTACTTGTCTAAAAAGTTGTTTTATAAGAAATATGAGGTTGTAGGAAAACAACACTAGTTTTCTAAAGAAGCAGTTTACCTGTTTCTTATATATATTTTCAAATGATTTACAATTGAAATAATATCAAAAATCCCCATCAGTTGGGAAATGGCTGAATAAATTATGGTATATGAATTTTATGGAATATCATTGTTTCATAAGAAATAATCAGCAGGATGATTTTAGAAAATCCTGGGGAGACTTACATGAACTGATGCTAAGTGAAATGAGCACAATCCAGAGAATAATGTACAAGGCAACAACAAGATTATGTGACGATCAATTCTCATGGACATGCCTCTTTTCAGCAATACCGTGATTCAAGCCAATTCCTATAGACTTATAATGGAGAGAACCATCTGCATCTAGAAAGAGGATTGTCTGGACTGAATGTGGATCAATCAAAACATAGTTTGTTTGTTTGTTTTTTTTCACCTTTTTGTTGTTTGCTTGCTTTTTGTTTTCTTTCTCTTTTTTCCTCTTTGATATGATTTTTTTTTTTTTTTGTGCAGCAAGATAAATGTAAACATACATACAGAAGAATTGGACACATTTAGAATATATTGGATTACTTGCTATCTAAGGGAAGGATATGAAAAGAGTGGGAGAAAAATTTGTAATACAAGGTTTTGCAAGGATGAATGTTGAAAATTATTTTTGCATATTTTTTGAAAATAAAAAGTTATTTTAAGAAAGAAATAATATCCAGAATCTGAGCTTGTCAATGAGTTCAGTGTACATTCACAATAGTCTCTTCAAGCAGCTGCCTGTGTCTTTACAATTTCCTTTTGTGACTTCAGAAATTCACAATCAATCATTTCCTAACTTTCCTGTCCTACTTCTCTTAAATGTTTTTAAATCCAATATTCCAAAATCTATGTTGTATTATTACCATGTATTGTGTTGTCTTCCTTTTTCTATCACAAACTTTATGACAGAATAGTCACTTGACTTTAAATTGCCTATCAGTTCTACTTCTGCCACTAATCCCTTTTTCTTCTTGGCCAAGATCGGGTCCAGAATAGCATCCTCCCTTATCATCTCCTTACCTTTTAAAGGAAAGTGATATTATTAAGGCAAAGTGTGCATTTCTCACCTGCTGTGCTTCTTCTCCCCATCCCCAGATACACAGAGAGATCTGGAAGGTTGTAAACCTATATTTGTTGAAGTGATGTTTTTTGTAACATGATCCAGGAAATATAGAATAGGAGAAAAGAAGTTCACTGGGAAATGTAGGTGATATAAATATAGAAGAGATCAATGAAAATGTATTTTGCATGAAGAAACAAAGGAGAGATTTGCAGGTCTGTCATGTTTACATATGCATAATTTAGATTATATCTGAAATACTATTTTAAAAACTTATCTTTTTAGCCAATTGAATCTTTACACAGGAGTAGTGTAAAACTAATGTGCATAAGATATGAGGAGGAGGGTGGGGGAAGACAGACACAGTGTCTGCTCCACCCACTCACTCATGCTTAAAAATGGGTCAGCATGCTGATGGAAAATATAGCATATTTATGAAAGAGAAATCCCCAGTTTATACATTTAACTGAAATTATGTTATTCTATGAATTCTGAAGTCTTCCGCATAGGCTCAGCTCCCAACTCCCTTTTTTAGTTGAATTTATGAATTAGTTTATTTTTTTTTATTTTAAAACACTTTATAATTGAATAATTATTTTATTTTATTATTAAAGTTTTTTTTTCAAGTTATATGCATGGATAATTTTCAATATTCACTCTTACAAAATCCTGTGTTCCAATTTTTTCCCTCCCTTCCCCCCTCCCTTCCCCTAGATGGCTAGCAATCCAATATATGACAAACTCTTATACATATTTCCACAAACATCATGTTACACAAGAAAAATCAGATCAAAAAGGAAAAAAAATGAAAAAGAAAATAAAACATAAACAAATAATCACAAATCTCTGAAAATACTCTGGTAGCAGATGGCTCTCTTCATCACAAGACCATTGGAACTGGCCTGAATCATCTCATTGCTGAAAAGAGCCGCTTCCATCAGAATTGATCATCATAAAATCTTGTTGCTGTGTACAATAATCTGCTGGTTCTGCTCATTTCATTTAGCATCAGTTCTCTTCAAGTCTCTCTGAAATCATCCTGCTGATCATTTCTTATAGAACAATAATATTCCATAACATTTATCTACTATAACTTGTTCAGTATTCTCCAATTGATGGGCATCCCCTGAGTTTTCATTTTCTTGCCATTACAAAAAGGACTGCCACAAACATTTTTGCACATGTAGAGCTCTTTCCCTTCTTTGTGATCTTTTTTGGATTCAGGCCCAGTAGAAACACTGCACAATTTAATAATCCTTTGGGCACAGTTCCAAATTGATCTACACAATGATTGAATCAGTTCACAATTCCACCAACAATATATTAGTGTCCCAGTTTTCCCATATGCCCTCCAACATTTGTCATTATCTTTTCCCAACATTTTAGCAAATCTGAGAGATGTATAGTGACACCTCAGAGTTTTCTTAATTTTCATATCTCCCATCAATTCAGCTCCCCTTTTTAGTTTCTGAAGTTATATTGCATAAAGAATTAAATTACAGATATATTTATAGCTGACAGAATTATAAACTACCCTTTCTTCTCTTTAAATAACTCTAAAAACTCAACATTTTCTCCATATTCTTTCTATTGTTTTTCCTGCAAGACAATTCAGACCAAATTTTCTCCTTTTGTCTGTTACTGCCAATCTGAGGATATTTCTTTTCATTCCTGCAATCACGTCTTGGTTCAGAAAGATTTTGCTATTATATATCTCATCTTCCAAATTCTCGCATTTCCATTTCTCTTCCTATGTATGATTTTATAGTACTTCGAACAGGAAAGATATACCGATGTTCTCATTTGCCATTGTTTGAATTGTCTTTTTCTCTTAAACAATGGCAGTGATGGTAACAAATGGTGACAATCCACTCTTGTGTAGGTAGAAGACAATGAAGTCCTCCTCCCCAAAAAATGGGACCTAGCCTGGATTTGGCAGATTGTTAGAAGTATGTCCAAGTTGATTATACACGAGAAAATACACTTCTTCCTTTTCCCTTAATAGGATTACCAAAGGTATGAAAAGATGCCAGGACTATTTTACCTAGCTTAATTGAATCTTAGAAAGTAGATGCTATTAGGAAAATGAGACAAACAACAGGTTGAATGAAAGGGCACAATGCATACTTCCTACCATCTGATTTCAGAACCCCATTATCTCTCAGCTGGACTATTGAAATAGTTTCCCTAATTGGTATTACTGATTCCAGTCTCTTCCTTCTTCAAATTATCCTCTATCTTGCTGCCAAAATTATATTCTGAAAGCTAAGATGTGCCCATGACATCAGCTTATTCAGTCAACTACAGTGGTTTCCTACTGACTCAAAGTGGAAACATGGCATCTTATACTTGGCATTTGAATCTTTCTGGATTCTCACCTGCTTTTCCATATTTCCCTAATAAAAGTTGTCAACATTCAGTCCTACAGAATTTACTGTAATCCAAGCAGTGAAGATACAAAGACAAAGTAAACAGTGTCTGTTCTCAAGGAACTTATGGAGAAGGAAATGTATAATTAAGGAAATGGACCATCTATATAAAATGAATGAAGAGTAGTGTAAAAAGGGAGTGGAGCCATATGAGGGATCATTAAATTCCTCATGTAGAAAATGACACTTGAAATGAATCCTGTATGAAAGCAAGATTTCCAAGACACAAAGGCAGAGACAGAGAGGGAATACATCCAGGCATAGGGGAAGAGCCGTTGCATCAGCTTAGAAATGGGCTATCAAATGTGTATTTAGAAGAGCAAGTGAGCTATGAATTTTTGAGTTGAAGAATAGAACAAAATGCATAAAAAGCCTGGAAAAGTATTTTGGCCCAGGGTTGAAATGGGGTTTAAAATGTCAAATAGAAGAGTTTATATTTGATCCTAGAGGCAACAAGGAACTGTGGATTTTATTGAGAATAAGGTGTGTGTTGGGGGGGGGGGGAGGAGGGGGGGGGGCGCGCAGGGGGGGGTAACATGAACAGCCCTGTGCTCTAAGAATATCATTTTGGCAGCTTGGTATAAAGCATGGAATAAGGAGGGGAAAGACTTGAGGAGCTGACACCAATAAAGGCTATTACAGAAGTTTCACTAAGAAGAAATGTGGGTCTGAATGAGCATAGTGGTTGTGTGACTACAGAGGAGGGAAAATTGAGATTTTGAACAAATAGGAACAATACTCCATCTCCTGACTCTTTAATTTTGCATAATCTATCTTTCCTGCCTGGAATACAGCATCCTTGCTTCCTCTCTCTGAGTTCCAGTTAATCTCAAATACCACCTACTACATAAGACTTTTCCTTATATATACATAAATACATATATATATATATATATCTGTGTATATATGTATACCATATACATATAAATGTGTATATGATTTATGGATAAGTGGATATGTAGATATACAAGTATGTATATAGATATATATACAGAGAGAAATATGTGTGTGTGTATATATATATATATATATATAAAGTGTTTTAATATTTTTTTATCATTCTTGTAATAATCCCCTAGATAAATCAGTCTAATATCATCAGGGTCATAATAATGTCATAATAATAAGACTAAGAAATTTCCATGTGACTTTGTATTTTTCGTAGGGAAACCAGTTTAAGGAGACCTCACCTTTTATTCCCACTATATTTTACCACCAATTACATGATGAATCTTTGGGAAAGTGAGTGTCCCATGTTTTAATGAATTCTAAGCCCCAAGGATTTCAGTTGTTAAAAGACTTGCTGCACATTGCGACCTTGGTAATTAGCATTCAGGAGAAGCTTTGAAAAGCAATTACTCAAGTCTGAAATTATACTATGGGAGAAGCATTTTTAAGCATAATCTTGTTCTGTACATATTTTTTATAAAAGTTATGCCAACTGTTTTTGTGATATTATTTGGTTTTAAAAAACATTATTTTAAATATTATTTCCTTAAAGGTTTGTTATACAGAAGCATACTGAAGTTCCAGAAAATCTTCAGGAGACTATCTTCCATTTGATTTACAATTTTCAATATTTTTCAGTATTTCAGTTTTCCTTGCAAAGCAGAAATATCTATCATACTAGTTTAGATTTATGTTATCCAGTAACAAACTAATTTATCATGATCCTACATGAGCAACTTTATTGTTAAAATCCTCGTAGAATAAAAAAGAATCTTGCTAAACTCCTATTTATTTATTTTTCCTACACAGATATTATTTGACTTGGAGTGATATGAGATTGTAGCAAGACTTGTTTTGCAAATGGAGATAGAAGATTGTAGACAAGATGACAAAGTTAGTTTCTGGAGAATTTTACTATCAGGGGAAAATATGCAAGCAGTAGGATGAATAATTGTTTTCATTTCTGTCTTTAGAAAGTTTTAGTAGAACCTCTAAAGAATATGACTTCATTTTCTTACCCCTCTAATGTGATGCAAAGAGAATGGCTGTAATCATTCTCAAAATCCATTCACTACAAAATCCAAAGTAGAGATATGTATCACTGAGGGAGCACCTACATATATGAAGTCACAGATCGTTGAAATACTGAAGGTTGTTTTAATATTGTTTTAAGGCAAATAAAGTGCCTTTATTTAAAACATTTTTTTATTTATTTAAATTTATTTTTAATTTATTAATATCTATTTATTTATTAAATAAATTTGTTAAATTATTTAAAACAGTCTTTGCCTATTTAGAAACACTATTCAGAATTCTATTTTAACATTTATTTTGAAATCCCTTGCTCTGGTGATTAATACTTAGAAATATTCAAAATATGTCAGTTTTTAAAAATCAAGCACTCCCCTTCATAACTTTTAAAATTTCTAAATCATGCCCCTTCTCCAAATACCTTGAACTCTGACTCATTTGATTTCTGTTTCTTGTTTATGTAATATCTTCCCCTATTTTAATAGATGACCTCTAGGTATAGAAACGAATTTTCTCTTTGTATTTGCAGCACATAGAAAAGTTTCTGATACATAGTAAGTATTAATAATTTTTTCTTTCTTCTTTTATTTCTCCCTCTTTCTCTTTTTTCTTCCCTCTTTTCTTCCCTCCCTCTTTCCTTCATTCCTCTTTCTTTCCCTCCCTCGCTCCTTATTTCCTTTCCTTTTTTCTTCCTTCCTTCCTTCCTGCCCTATTTTCTTCCTTCTTGTTTTCTTCTTTCCTTCGCTCCTTCTTTCCTTTCTTCCTTCTTTCCTTCTTTCCTTTCTTTTTTTCATTCTTCCTTCATTCTCTTCATTCTTCAAACTTTCATTCCTGCTGCTCAGAATATAGTCTTGATTACTGCAGGAATGAAAAGAGAAGGTGATAGAGGGATGGTGCACCTCTGTCTTGAATCTATGGAAGGAAAAAAGCATCTAAAATTGCTCAGGCTTATATGACTATGAGAAAGTAACATACTGTGGAGTCTTAGACACTTTGAAGGTTGCCAGAGTTGGCTGATATCTGGGATTCACTTAGCGCAGGAGTAGAGCTGATATTTTTGGGAAAGTGTTCTTGTGCTTGTTACAGAACAATGAGGGATGCTGGAGACCTGGTTTGTAGAGATGCCCATGAAATAGTGCTTTCATTGTCATATATAGATGGATAAAATAATGAGGGAGCCAATGTATGACTAGGTTAATACTCAGGTAGGGTGGCACAGTTACATATCAAGACATGGAGTAAGAGAATTATTTGTTGATGCCTGGAATAAAAGAAAATGAATTAAGGAATAGGATAGTAACTCAGGGCTTATTTGCCTCATTACCTATATCCACCATCTTAAAGAAAAGAACTGTAATAAAAAAGTGTAAAATCAGAGCCTGTTTCATACAGTGCATCTTAATCCTGAATATTTACTCAAACTTCTCTCTCTTTTTAAAGAAAGATTCACCAGAAAGGAATAAAACAACTAATCCTTTCTCCAGTCAATCATCCACACCACTGCCTGAGACATCTTCTTATGACAATCATTTTCATGAATTTAGAAATATGTTTAGAAGTGCACATGTTTAACCTATATCAGATGGCTTGCTTTCTTGAGGAAGGGGTAGAGAGGAGAAGATTTTTTAAAAGTGACTGTTAAAAACTATCTTTGCATGTATTTGGAAAAATGAAATATTTTTAAAAATGAAAAAGAGAAAAGAAAAGAAATCATCCTAATTAGTAACTTTTAGTGACTCTTCAAGTTCCTACTATGGGATCCAAAATTCAGATGTTATAGGACCAATACTCCAACATATTTCTTAAGGTTACACCCAAACACATTAAAGTTTAATTTCTTTACCCATATATTCTAAAGCTTAAGGTAAAATAAAAGTCACCACTGTCAAATCCTCAGGTTGTTTCAGGGTTGGATTCCAGGATGGCACTGGAGAACAGACTATGTGCCATTGAACAAATTTATATCACTGGTATCTTCATAAAGCAATGATTTCTACATAAAATCAGCAAAACACCATCAAACTTCAGTCATTTGAGAGTAGGCGTGAGGCAAGCCCCAGCAGGTACTACATATTACTTCCATTTGACTGGCAGAGATTATACATTTGGCAATGACTGAATATCATCAAATAACAGGAAAAGCATGATACTTTATCAAAAGTCATCAGTGGTGTTGCAATTCTAAGGGAGTTGGCCTTCTATAAATTTGCCAAGAACACATGTGCTCCTCTATACACCACTTTGTACATGAATTCTGTCTGACACTAGCATGTAATCTCCTAGAAGGCAGGGATTGGACTACTTTTTAAGCTTTTCTTACATCAATGCCACCAAACAAAAAAAGGATTGTAGGAGAATAGTAAACTTAATAGATGCTGCTTTATTAATTGATTAGTATAAGTATGGGCAACTCATTTCCTTATGGGATACACCTTGGGATTTTTAAAAATTGAACATATAGTGAATTTTTAATTATGAAGAGCATTATTATATTCATCAAACTAAAGAATCTACCCTTAATTAAATTGCATTATATTAAAAATTAAACTTTATTTAAACATATAAACCCAGCAATGGAAATTTTTCTAATGTTTTTATCCTTAACGTCTTGTCTAACGACAATATAAAAAGATATTCAAATGATCCCTGCTTCCCAAGTCCAGCATTTCTAAAAGTTTCCTTTTAGCATTTATTTTATTTCAAATTTTTCTTGTACACTACTCATTTCATTTACAATATAATTTTAACTTGTTTTTTTTCTTTTTTAAAGCTTTTTATTTTCAAAACATACACATAGTTTTGAACATTCACCCTTGCAAAATTTTGTGTTCCAAATTTTTTCTCCCTCCTTTCCCACATTCACTCAACTAGATGACAAGCAATCCAAAATATGTTAAACATGTGCAGTTCTATACATATCCCTCAATTATCATGCTACAAAAGAAAAATTAGTTCAAAAAAGAAAAAAATGAGAAAGAAAACAAAATGTGAACAAGCAACCACAAAAAAACTGAAAATAGTATGTTGTGACCCACTCGGTCCCAACAAGTCCTCTGGCTGCAGATGGCTCTGTCCATCACAAGACCATTGAAACTAGACTGAATCACCTCACTGTTGAAATGAGTTGCATCCATCAGAATTAATCATTGTATAATCTTTTTATTGTTGTGGACAATGCTCTCTTGGCTCTATTCAATTCATGTTAGGATTGCTTCACATAAGTCTCTCTGGATGTTTCTGAAATCATCCTGCTGATCATTTCTTATAGAACAACACTATTCCATAATATTCGTATACCATAACTTATTCAGTATTCTCCAATTGATGGGCATCCACTCAGTGTCCACTTCCTTTCTACTACAACAAGGACTGCTACAAATTATTTTCCACTTGAGGGTCTTTTTCAATTTTTTATGAGCTCTTTAGGATACAGGTCCAGTAGAGACACTGTTGGACCAAAGGATATACATAGTTTGATAGCCTTTCAGGCATAGTTCCATATTGTTCTCCAGAATGGTTGGATCAGTTCACAATTCCAGCAACAATATATTAGTGTCCCAGTTTTCTCACATGTCCTCCAACATTCATCATTATCTTTTTTTGTCATCTTATCCAATCTGAGAGGTGTATAGCAGTAGCTCAGATTTGTCTTGATTTGCATTTCTCTAACCAATAGGGATGTGGAACATTTTTTCATATGACTAGAAGTGGTTTTAATTTTTTCATCTGAAAATTGTTCTTATCTTTTCACCATTTGACAATTGGAGAAGAGCTTTAATTTTTATCAATTCGAATCAATTCTCTATGCATTTTTGAAATGAGGCTTTTATTAGAACTCTTGATTGTAAAATTTTTCCCTGTTTACTGGCTTCTCCTGTAATCTTTTCTGCATTGGTTTTGTTTGTACAAAACCTTTTTAACTTAATATAATCAAAATTATCCATTTTGCTTTCCATAATGTACTCTAGTTTTTCTTTGGCCACAGATTCCTTTCTGCTCTACAGATTTGAAAGGTAGACTACCCTTTGTTTTTCTAATTTGCTTAAAGCATCACTCTTTATGTCTAAATCATGAACCCATTTAGACCTTATCTTGGTATAGGGTGTTAGGTATAGGTCAATGCCTAGTTTCTGTCATACTAATTTCCAATTTTCACACAAATTTTTGTCAAATAGCGAGTTCTTATTCCAGAAGCTGTGGTCTTTGGGTTTATCAAATACTAGATTACTATAGTCAATGACTATTATGTCTTGTGAACCTAACCTATTCCACAGATCAACTACTCAATAACTGGTATTAGCCAGTATCAAATGATTTTAATGACCACTGCTTTATAATATAGTTTTAGGTCTGGCACATATGGGCCACCTTCATTTGCATTTTTTCATTTATTCCCTTTAAATTCCTGACCTTTTGTTCTTTCAGACAAACTTTGTTATTATTTTTTTCTAGCTTTGTAAAATAATTTCTTGGCAGTTTGGTTGGTATTGCATTGAATAAGTAGATTAATTTAAGTAGCATTGTTATTTTTATTATATTAGCTCAGCCTACCCATGAGCACTTTATATTCTTTCAGTTGATTAGATCTGACTTTATTTGTGTCAAAAGTATTTTGTAATTGTTTTCATATAGTTCCTGACTTTGCCATTGCAGGTAGACTCCCAAATATCTTATATTATCCACAGCTATTTTAAATGGAATTTATCTTTGTAACTCTTGCCGCAGAATATTGTTAACATATAGAAATGCTGATAATTTCTGTGGATTTATTTTATATCCTGCAACTTGGCTAAAGTTGTGAATTTTTTCTAATAGTTTTTCAGTTGATTCTCTAAGTATACCATTATCTCATGTGTAAAAAGTGATAATTTGGTTTCCTTATTATCAATTCTAATTCCTTTAATTTCATTATATCTCTTATTGCTAAAACTAACTTTTCTAATGTAATATTTAATAGTAATGGTGATAGTGAGTGAGCAACCTTGTTTCACCCCTGATCTTAGTGAAAATGGTTCTAATTTGTCTCCATTACATGTGATGATTGCTGATGTTTTAAATAGATGCTACTGATAATTTTGAGGAAAATCCCATTACCATTACTATTGGATTGTAAAAATGCCTCACATTTCTTTTGAGTTGATACAGTTCTGCTTTGCTCATAAAGCACTTTCCAGGGTCTCCTATGTCTCACAATCAACACAAGAGTTCCTCAGAGATAACTTGAGAGTGCCCTCATATCCACCACAATGGATACACTTGCTTTGTCTGAATACTCCATAAGATAATCTGTTAGGCAAATGTACATTGGCCCATTGTAATTGCTAGTCACTCTATAGTAAAATCTGAATGCTTATCAGTCCAGCTAGAGAAAGAACTCAGTGTCGGGTACCTTATCTTGTTAGGTGATTTTCAGAATCTTCCTAAGACAATATAAATCTTGTAATATACAAGGCAATATAAATTATTAAGACAATATAAGAAGCATTTCAATTTTCTGGCATGGCACTGAAAGGTTGTCCAGATTTCACAGCTATACAACAATGAGATCAACACAAAGGCTCTATAGATCTTCAGCTTGGTAGGCAGCCTAATACTGCTTCCCTCCCCCATGTTCTTTTGCAGTCTCCCAACTGCTGACCTAGCTCTGGAAGTTCACTGGTCAAACTTATAAGCTATGTGGACGTCCTCTGAAAGTATGCTGTCAAAGTAACTGACCTGGTCCACTTCAATTTTTTTTTTTCCATTTTGTTTGATAGTTGGTGTTAATTATTAGGCAAAAATCTCAGTCTCAAAGGCTACATTGAGTGCACAATCATTTCTGAATGAAAAGTCAATTCTCCTTCCACTTTAGTTTTGGTTTGTAGCCTTTTCAAGCTAAATAATTTGCTGTCACTGTGGTAGTTGACCTTATGACATTTTCATCCTTATTGAAAGTGTCTGACAACATTGCTGAAAATATCATGCTAAAAAGCATGGGAGTAACACTGCTTTGGTCCACTGGTGACTGAGAAAGTGCAAGATCATTATCCGTTATCCAGAACCCTTGTGAGAATGCCTTCATGAAACTGGCATGCAATATTAATGAAATTCTCAGGGAAAGCAAATATTACCATGATCTTCCACAGTCCCTAGTGACTGACAATTATCAAAGACCTTGGTTGATCTACGGACATGTACAGACCTCTGTTCTTCTCCTGCCATGTTTTCAGGAGTTGTCAGCCAGAAAACATCATGTCAACCATTTCTTGTCACTTTCTAAAGCCATACTAACTCTTGGATATCTGCCCTCGTCCAGGAGAAGAATCAGACAATTAATGAAGTTTCTGGAAAAAATCTTATCAGCCATTACTAAGAGAAAGACTCCCCTGTGGTTGTTGTAAGAGAATCTATTTCCTTTTCTTTATATACCTGGACAATGAAGACATCCTTTATCTCCTCTTGTCATATAACTTAGAAGATTCCTTTCAGTTTTTTTTTTTTTTTTAATTTTATGAGACCTCTGCTCAATGGAATTAGCACTAGATCTTTGCCTAATGGCTTTCAAACCCTTTTTTTCAGTTAGAAGCTCAGCTAAAATAGAGATTTACTTCAACTTGTTGTAAATAGTCAATAACTTCAGCTTTGGTTGATGACAGTTTTTTGGGGACACTATGGAAGCATCTGACCCATCTTGTAAGAATTATGTTATTGTCACTGATCAATATGGCTCCTTCTATTAGCTCAGCATAGTTGAGAAGTACCAACGATCTTTGGCTCATGAATGGCTTCAGGGCCTTGTAAAAATGTTTTGGATTATTACTATCAACTTAAAACTAACTTATCTGCCTTGTTACTAATCAAGAAACCCTCATTTCTCTAAGCTTTATTTGAACTTTAGTTTTGATGGAGTTAAATGTTGCCTTTTTAGAGAGAGATAAGCTAACCTTCTGGTAGACTCTGTCAGGGATCCTCAAACTTTTAAAATAGGGGGTCAGTTCACTGTCCCTCAGACTGCTGAAGGGCCGGACTATAGTAAAAACAAAAACTTTTGTTTTGTGGACCTTTAAATAAAGAAATTTCATAGCCCTGGGTGAGGGGGATAATAGTCCTCAGCTGCTGCATCTGGCCAGCAGAATGTAGTTTGAGGACCCCTGCACTAGAGTATTCTCTGTGTCTCTAAGTCTCTGTCTCTTTTGCCTCTCTGTCTCTCTTTCTATCTTTCTTTCCCTCGCCCTCTTTCTCTCTCTGTGTCTTCCTCTTTCTGTCTCTCAGAAACTTCTGAAATTCCCCATCATTTCCATCAAATAAATCCACATCTTACAAATGGGACACTTTGTAAGGATCCCAGCTAAAATGAGTAAATGTAGTGCTGAATACCAAATCTCCAAAAGATGCCCACTCACCTGATGATGGCATGTGGCACTTTCTGCAAGGGACAATGACATTGTCATGAACTCCTTTTGGGGAGGAAGCCTGTCTAGATTTGATCATGATACCTACACCAGCTTTCACGGAGTTCCCTATCACTGTGTCCACTCCAAGAAAACATTTATCCAGCTTTTGTTTCACTCAAAACTGATATTTGGATGTAATATGCCCTGAGTTTCCTTGCAAGAAGAGTTCTTTGTCTTTCAGATTTACTGGATTTCTTATTGATCTTAAGTGTATACACATTTCATGTACCAATTATACATGGACTCATCTTCGCAAAAGATTTTCTACGTGTTTTTGTCTTTCAACACAGGTGGGATTTGATTGACCAATTGTTCGATTTGACCATTGGTTTAACATTGGTCATCAATGCAAACCACCAAAGTAAGCAAACCAGGGTTACATGAAACAGGCAATTTAAGGCACCTTTTCTGTCCCTTTCCTCCTACCAGGAGATACTCAGTACAATTCTCAGAAGACCACCCAAATACTCAGCTGCCAAATTTCAAAATGCTGTTTCAATTCAGTGAGAAAATGACCCTATGATCCGAGCTGCCTATATGCAGGGTTGTTACTTTAGTTCCCAATATATCTTCACTTATTGTTTTGTCACTAGCCTATCATCTCAGGACTTTGAAATAGGTGAAAAAATAACCCAGTAAAATAATAAGTATCGTTATCCCTTCTGCATCATAGAGGTTAAGGGAACAATGTCTCTGTGATCTGGAAAAACCACAAACAAATTTTAGCCCTTGCTTTGTACCAGAGAAGTCTAAGTTATTATGGTATTAAGAGAAAATATGTTGATATCATACAATAAAATGCATATATTTTATGCATTTTTTTAAATTTCAAAACTTCTGGCATTGTCTTTTGGCCTTCATGTGTTGTGGCTTCTGCAAATCTTCTCCAATATTTCCATTTAATTCCTCATGTCTAGTTTTCTATTTGAAAACACAATGGGAAAAGTCATGATGTGGAAGGGATAACTGTAATAACATAGTTGATTAACAAAATAACAAAGTGATAGAGTTGTAAAATTATTGAATAGTAAAATAAGAAAATAGCAAATTGATAAGGATGATGCCTTTTGACTCCCTTGTAAATTTGATATAAATGAGACAGACTTGTATAAAGTCATCAGTCTCACTCTCTTTTCCAATCATCAAAGTCTAAAACAAAAGTCAAGATAAATGGAAATGACTTTCTCTGGATATAGTGAATAACCTCGTCACCTTAAGTGACTGACCAAGGTTTAAGCAATGCTGAGGGCCTGATTCTCCCAACCTTCATGATCCACTGAAATAAAATAGTCATTTCTGTCCATTCTACTAATGAAGTCTTTACATATTTGTATAGATACCTCCTTAAGTTACCCAGAAGTTTGAGGCCTTTCAGATACTCTCAGCCTGGTTTAGCTCATATATCAAGATGATTAATACTCCAGAGCCTAAACTGATTAATTGTGGAATAGATGGAGGAAAGATTTTAGACATTAGGGAAGGTTAGGAGATAAACTCAGCAAGACTTGATATTTGGCTACATAGTAAGGTACTCAGAAGGTGAGAGACAGCAAAGAGCTGAGAATGTTGTGAAGCTGGGTAACTTGAAGTATGGTTGTGCCTATCAACAGAAAAGGGAAAAATCAGAAGATATTTGGGAAAAATGTACGTTTAGTTTTGGGCATATTTTGTTTGTAAGATCTATGAGATTTCAAGATAGAGTTTTCAGATAATTGGCAAGGAGGTTAACAGATGTCAATTGGATATTAAATATAGGAGTTTTATTGTCAAATTTTTATTATTGACCATATATTATAAATATATGTATATATACCCATGTATAATTAGCAGGGTAAGAATAATAATTCAACAATGAAGAATGAGAAGTAATAGGTCATCCTAGTAAAAGGTGAGCCAAGAAAAAGAAATATGCTGAATACTCAGAAAGCAGAGAGTGATTCAGGACGAAGCATTGATAAAAGGCAGCTAGATGGCACAGTGAATAGGGTCCTGGGCCTGTAGTTGGGAAGATCCGAGCCAAAATCTGTCATGGACAATTGTTAGCTGTGTGTCTGAGGTGGTTAGAGAAAACTGGCACCTCTCCTTTGAGGGCTGCTGAGGGCTGCCAGTCTCCCATGTAATGCAATCACTTCCAAAGTTCTTCAAAGATATCTTGAAAGTGTCCTTGAATCACTTCTTCTGACTATCATGGAAGTATTTTCCTTTGGGTGATTTCTCCATAAAATAGTCTTTTAGGGAAACAGAGATTTACTTAAAAATCCATTTCACATGTAAGTCAAGACATAATCCTGTATGTCCTTGATCCCCTTCAAAAGTGAATGACTAACAGCAGCAACAGGATGACTCTGAGTAAGTCACATAACCACTGTTTTCCTCAGTTTTTCCATCTGTAAAGAGGGGATTATAATAAAAGCACCTACCTCCCAGGGTTTTTGTAAGCATCTAATAAAGTAATAATTATAAAGCAGTTTGCACAATGCCTGAACATAGTAAGTGTTTAGATAGATAGATATAGATATATAATTATTATTAGCAAAATGAAATCTATAAGGTCTCTCTCACTTCTTAGTCATAAATTTATTTGTGACTTACAGTAAACTGGCTGTGCATCTTACGGTGCCTCAGGCAAAATAATCTTGTTCCACAACAGTATTTGATTATATGTTCATTGCCCCATCTACTATAGAAAGACAAGTTATAAACTACACAAACTAAATATGTATCATTTCCTTTCCTTTTGAGGATGCCAGTTTAAATCATTATTGTGGGTTAAATCAATGTATTACTAGTAAAATTTTATGTAGGTTAGGGATACCAGCAAATAGCTGGGTAAACTAAACTATCCTTTCCATTAGGTTCCCATTTGTCATTTTAAACTCTGTCACCATCAATACCCATATATAAGAATGATATATTGATTCAAAGAATTGTTAATAAATTCCTCCACTTATTTCTCCTATAAACAGTCTGGAATTTTGGCAATATTAGTCATTTAAATGTAAGTTATTGTTATTGTGGATTTTTTATGAGACATTGGATCATTATTGAAACTGGGCTAATAAAAAGCAAACGCATTTGATGCAGATACAGTTTAGAACAATGAATCTAAGAACAAAGAGGAGAAATTGTGCATCTGCTGAAAGGAAAGATTCTTCCGAATACTGATGAGGAAAGTGGTCTGGGAGTTGTTGCATCAAGCGTCAGCCTAATGTACAAATGTGGTGAAGGAGATTGCAAGCTTAGAGAAATATAAATCAGATTTCATCTTATTATACAATTGTCTAAAGAATTATTGTCTACATTGTCTTTGTCCAATAAATCTTCAAAAAAATACATCTGATGCTTAAAATGGTCTAGCCTAAAACATCCCCTAAAATATTGTGGTTGAAAGATCAAGTTTGAGGTTCACATGTGGGATGTGTATGTATGTTTACATATGTGTGTATGTGTGTGTGAGTACACATATATGATTCCTAGAAAGAGATCTGACTCCATCTCTAAATGGATATTAGTTCAATGCTTTAGGAAATTAAATGTCCAGAATTATGGAATTCATGTAAAACCAGACCTAACTCTAACTGGAGATTTCTCACAAAGTTGTTGTTGCTAGTCACAAGGGGGTGAAACAGAAAGATGAGACACCATGCTTGTGTCTGGCTAACAGACAAATTAATGAGAGAATCTGAGCTCTTTTAGTCAGCATTGTGTGAAAACTAGATTTAGGTCCAGAATCTCTTAGAAACTGTTCTGGTCTGACCTGCTTGACCTTGTCAAAATGGACAGAAAATAGGAATTTACTGATATCATTAATAATAATTAGCATAATAAGTGCTGAGACATAGGAATTAATCGGTTGATCAAAGGCAGTATCTAGAAGGGATCCTTTTTATTATTGATTATTGAATCAAGTGGGAAATTTTCTCAGTGTTTTGCCAGATAAGTTATTGACACAAGTGGAGCATAGAATCTGTGAGGAGGGATCTCGGAGCCTATATAGACCAAGCTGGTGTTATAACTTGTTCATTACCAGAGGGATCCAGACCACTTCCCACCCTTGAAAAGTTCAATAATCTTGTCTCATCATCATCCCAAGACTAAGGAGAAGAATTTTATTTTTCAAAATTTAAAGATAGGGAGAGCAATAGGGAGATTACAGTACATTTACAGTATTTAGCAAAATTCCTGGAACATAGCAATACCTATCCTTATTTTCTCAGTTTTGTTGTACACAGAAGGAAGAAGATTGTGGAAGAAAGGGTATTCTAAGAAATAGAGAAGCAGAGAAAGGTAGAGACAAAGGAGAAAGAGAGACAGATAGACAAAGACAATGTGATAGAGACAGAGAGAGAGAGAGAGAGAGAGAGAGAGAGAGAGAGAGCAGAGACAGACACAGAGACAGAGAGACAGAGAAAAAGACACAAAAAGAGGCAGAGACAAAGATAGAGGCAGAGAAACAAAGCAGAAACAGAGAGATTGACACAGAGATGAGAGATAGAGAGGTAGAGGAAAAGAAAGAGGAATAGAGAGGCAGAGACAGATAGACACAGAGAGACAGAGACACAGAGAGACAGAGACAGAGAAGAATGGAAAGAAAAAGGGAAAGAAAGGAATAGAGAGATGAAACAGAGAGATATGTAGAGACAAAAAATTCAAAGAGGAATAGAGATAGAGACACAGAAAAAGAAAGAGATAAAGAGAGAGAAATAAAGAGATAAGAGACAGATAGAAACAGACAGACATACAGACTGAACAGTGAAAGTGGAAGAAAAGTCCCAGCATCTCAGACCATTTTCACTGTATTATTTACCTCTGTGTGTGTGTGTGTGTGTGTAAAACTGTTTTTGTGCATTCTATAGGCAGCCTAATAGTGGCTGTTTTGCATCAGCTCCTTGGGAACAGGCTAGTCCTTCCTTTCTCTAGGTGACTCTTAGGTGGGCCTAGGGAGAGTGCTGGGGCAAGAATCAGGACAACATGGGAAGACTTCAAATCCTGCCTCAGATTCTTATCAACTGTATGATCCTGGTCAAGTCACTTAACCTTTGTTTTGAGTCAGTTTTCTCAACTGGAAAAAAAAAAAAAAGCTGATAGCATCACCCACCTTTCTAGATTATTGAGAAAATCTAATAAAATATTTGTAAAGTGTTTAGAACAGTTCCAAATCAGAAGGTACTAGATTATTATTCTTATTCATGTCTCTTATTCATCTCTCTTCCATTGCCCTAAACCTGAAGGGTTGCTGACACGACGGTAGATTGTTTACTTCAAACCTGGGTCTTTCCATCTATTTTATTTTCGAGGAAACATCTGTGAAGGGGATTTATCACAATTAGTAGGTATGACAAAACTTAAAATAGGTTTCTCCTCATAAGTTAGATGAAAACTGAATTGATAGACTCAGACTTTAAATCAGTGATAAGGGAATAGAAAGAAGAATAAAGAGACAGAGACAGAAAAAAAATGTCTAAAGGTCAAAGGCCCGATCTTACCATGTTCTGTACTTCCTGGTCAAGTCAGGCTGAGGAAAATAGATCTTCTAAGCGGTAATTGAGAGATGCTTTTCTGAGAAAACCAGAGAAAGATTTGAAATCCCAGAATGAGAAAAGCAAATTGAAGGAAGCTTCAAAATAATTTGGAAAACAAAAGACAAGAGAGAGAGACTAAGCTTTTATGTGGTACCTACTATATGCCAGGAATTGTTCTAAAGGTTTTTCAAATATTATCTCATTTGATCTTCTAAACAATGTGAAAAACCATGAGATAGATACTATTATTATACCCCTTTCATAGTTGAAGAAACTGAGGTCAAATGAGTTTCCCAGCATTACACAAATAAAAAGCATGTAAAACTGGATTTGAACTCAGGCCTTAGTGATGCCAAACCCATCAGTCTATCCACAAGGCTGCCTAGTTGCCCAGGTAACTGAGAATGCTTTATCTCATAATGCAGGAACAACATAGAGGTTCTCCTAAAGGTATCACTTTAGCTGATGACTATAGCTGAAGCCCAGATAGAAAATGGAGGAACAAGCAGACAGTGCTAACTGAAAAAAAACATATTAATCATACCCATATAATACCGTCATGGTTGGTGGAGGTCATAAAAAGAGGTGTGAAAGAACTTTAACTATAAAATCTCCTATGGGTGTTCTATAGAATATTAGGTTTCCCAGAAAAGAGTCTAGAACACATAGCAGCAGAGAACAATAAGAAATTACTAGCGATCTAGTGATTGGAAAGGAACAACAAAGAATAACCATCTTAATATGCAACACTGCCCCATCACCACTGCTACTCACCATGTTTCTTTTAACTAAACCATATCCATTCCGAGCCATTACTTTTATCAATCCCAGTCTAACTGTTCTATTTGTTTAAATTCCCCTCTTTCTCCTTGTTTCTTGCTCAGTCTTTGGCTATTTGTACAGCTACAAAAAAGAGAAACCAGAGACTCATGTTCAAGGAGGTAAATTTGACCTCTTGAATACCAAAAAATACATGACTAGATTGTCACTTAATGAGTATATTTTATTCAAAAGAAATGGAGTATGTAAAAAAGGATAGTTTTGCATATTAATAAAATAGTCCTTATTCATTGCTCTTCCTTGCTAAGAGACAGCTAAGTGGCACATTGGGAAGAGTACTGGGTCTGGAATCAAGAAGAACTGAATTCAAATATGGTCTTATAGATTTACTAGGTCTGTGACACTAGAAAAGTTATTTAAGCTCTAGTTTCTTCAGTTCCTCAAATGAAAATAATAATAGCACAACCTTATAGACTTGTTGTAAAGATCAAATGAGATAATATTTGCAAAGTTCTTAGCACAATACCTAGCATATATTAGGCAACATATAAATGATTTTGTTCTCTTCTTCCCTTTCTTTTCCCTAGCACTTCATATTAAAAATATACAATTATGTATGGAAATCTAAGGATGAGAGAGGAGAGGCCTGATGGAGAAAGGTAAAGGTAAAAATAAGGAGAAAGATCTAGCTCCCACATTCATGAGCTGGACCTACAATACATGAGAAAGAGAGAACAAATTTGAGACAGAAATATGATACAAAAATAATGGGTAGTTTAATTATCCAGCAACTGCCGGAATTCTCTACCAAAAGAAAAACAGCTAACAATTTCTTGATTTGCTTAGTACTAATTCCTCCTTTCAGAAAGTCCAGGATACAGTTCTCACTAACAAGGGATAACTGGTTGCTGGAGTGGAAATGATGAGAAGCAGAATGAAAAGTTGTCATCTATCCTATAGTTTTTGATAGAGATGGATGGCAAATCTTGGCATAATATGACATGCAACCTTGATTTTGAGAATGATGCCTTCAAAGAAGTCACATGAAAGATAGGTAAAAATGTATCAGGGAAAGTCAGGCCTTGAGATATGAAAAAAATGTTCAAGAATGAAATTCTAAAGATACAAAAGGATATAATTCCAATGAAAAAAGAAAATAGAATTTGACCAAAGAGAAGTTAATTAGCAACTTAGATCATCAAAAACATATAGAAATAGAAGAAAGATCAAATGACACTGAACACATATAAGTATGATAAGAAACTGGTATTTGGGTATTGGGAAATGGTATTGGGAATATTCAGTCTCAGAATGAGCAGAGAAGGGCAGGATAAATTAAAATCAATTTTTAAAAGGTTTCATTTGTTTTAACTTCTCCCAGAGAAAAGAGACTATCAAAGAAAAGATAGGAATTTTGTTTGAGTTGGTTGAGATTGATAATAGAAAACAGATAAAAGACAGAATGATCAGATCTTGTTTTAATTCAGCTTTCTTTGCAAAGGGGAATGACTGGAAATGAGGGAACAAAAATGACTAACAAGTTATTGATACAAATGTAAGGTAATATTAAGAAAATACCTAGTACAATATGATGAATCCAAATCACTTATCCCAAATAAATTACATTGTCCTGTGATTGCTAAGCCTGATATTTGAAAGGCTATGTAGAAAAAATGAGTGGCAGACCATTAGAGTAGAGGAAAAATACTGTTCCATTTAAAAAGAAAAGAGAACAGTTTTCAAACTATAGGCCAATGAGTTTGGGATTTATTCTTTGGAAAATTTTAGAAGAGTTCTAGAACCAACAGAAAAAGTTGGTGATTACCTAGATAAGATGAGATGAGATGAGATAAGATAAGATAACACTATGATTACAAGGAAGCACAGGGGGCAGCTAGATGGCACAGTGGATAAAGTACCAGCCAAAAAGTCAGGAGGATCTGAGTTCAAATTTCACTTCAGAATCTTAACACTTCCTAGCTGGATGACCCTAGGTAGGTCACTTAACTCTAATTGCCTTAGCCAAAAAAAAAAAAAAAAAAGTACAGTGTTTCATCAAGAACAATGTATGCAAGACTAACTTTTTGTTTTTTAACATTGATTTTCACAAGAGTTCTAAACTAAGATAATAGGTATGTTGTTACTAAAATTGATCCAATTCTGGCAGAGCTCATTTATAAAATATATTAGACTATTGTCATGAAAAACATAGATATAGATTTGGTAATAATATAACTAAATTGTTTCAGAGTTTCATGACCCAATTCAAAGACTGATGGTCAAAGATTCATATTCAATATAGCAATAGGACTTGGCTATAATGCCTCAGGCATATGTACTGACCATGATTTTAAACATTTTTTAAATTAATTACTTGTAAATTTATTAATGGCAGATAGGTGACATAGTGGATAAAGTGCTGGGCTGGAGTAAGGAAGTTTAAATCCAGCCTCTGGGACTTACTTGCTATGTGATTCTGGACAATTCACTTTATCTTGTTTGTTTTGGTAAAAAATGGAAAATCATTCCAGTATCTTTGGAAAGAAAAAACGAATGGGATCATGAAGAGTCAAACACAACTGAAAAATAACTCAACAACACAATTAGATCTGAACTGCCTCTGAGTCTGTGGGCACATCCCCACATGGAAATTGAATTATATATGAACATGGTTCCCACATACACACACAATCCACCCTCATTGCTAATACTAAGTGAACAGCTGACTAGGAATCATGATTCTCTGGACTGTGATATAAAACTGACCAGAGGTGATCTCCATGGTTGTTCCCTGCTGACTACTCAAACTGTAGCTGAAGCTTAAAGGACCCAGAAGTTAAAGTGTGTACTGCCCTTTTCAGCCCACTGGCTCCCATCCCACTAGGATTAGGTACAAGAAAAACCTGCCTCTGTGTTTTCAGTCCTGATTTCTGTAAAAGGATCTAGGACTTTAATTTTCTGGGTGCATGCTTTTCACTGGCATGGGCCACCTTTTGATTCAATTTAGTTAAATAAATATGACTTCAAATGCCTAATATATTGCAAGGCACTGAGTTACAGGATGAGGATACAATGGCAAAAATGAAGTTGTCCCTGGCTGCCTAGAGAATTATATTTCCTATGGAAATAGATGCATAGAAATAAGTCAGTTGAAATGAAGGGGAAAATAAATGTTTTCTTGAAAAAGTGGAACCTACGCCATATTTTGAAGGATTCAAAGAATATCATTCTGCATATGGAGTTAGATTTTGTCAAAGCACACAGAGATGGAAATAGGGAACACCTAGCAGAGAAGTTTGCCTAAAATATAGATGTATCTATGATATTATGAAAGTAATTTAATCTACTTCAAAGATTTTCTGGAGGGACCTAATGATAAAATCATATCTAAAGTGCTATGCAGACTTTTAAGTGACATAAAACCATTAATTTTATAGAATCTATAAGACTTGGCATCTGACTAGATGAAGAAGAGGAAATCAAGGATAATTTCAAAGTGATGAATATAATTGAATGAAAATATGATGATGCCTTAAATGGGATTATGTGTGTGTATTTATGTACCTGAGTGTGTGAGAGAGAAAGACAGAGACACAAAGACAGAGACAGATAAGGAGAGAGTTAGAGAAACAGAGACAGAATAACAGGGACATATGGAGAGAAACAGATATTGAGACAGTAAGAAACAAAAAAGGAAAAAGAAAGAATTCAAGGAAAAAACTGTCCTTGAAGGACACCTATCTTTCTACAGGAAAAAAATGATGATATTGATCCAGGCAATGATACTAACAAAGCAACATATAAGATCTCAGAGGAAAAACAGGGAAATATCAGAATCCTGAAAACCAAAGAAGGGAAGAGTACTGGGGGAGAAGGAATTTAGGATACAGTATCTAATCTACATGAGATCAATATAGTTGGGGATTTTAATACACACACACACACACAC
The DNA here is from genome assembly GCF_016432865.1 of Antechinus flavipes. NCBI lineage: Eukaryota > Metazoa > Chordata > Mammalia > Dasyuromorphia > Dasyuridae > Antechinus > Antechinus flavipes. The sequence goes on from NC_067398.1 coordinate 36,762,290, forward strand.
ACACACACAATTGATAGCTATATAACTAGCTAGATAGATAAAATTTATTAAGTATTTATTGTATATCAAGCACTATGACAATTGTTGGGGATATAAGAGAAAACAAGACTGCTCCTACGCTCAGAGAGATTACCTACTAACAGGGATAGGGAAGGAAAAAAAAGGGAATTGGGAAAGGAAAAGGAAGAAAGAGGCTATCCACATAAAGGCCAAGTGGTCAACAAGGAAGTGAACTCATCCAACATGCTTCAGACTGGAGGGTGACTTGGAAGTAATGTATTTGGTCTTAAGATTTGACAATTCAGAAATTAATGGTAACTTTAGAGAGACATGTTTTTATCTAGTGGTGATATAAGCTCAGTCACAAGGGAGTAAGGAATGAAGGAAAGGTAAGAACTTGGAGGCAATAAATGCAAATGGATTATTTTTAGGATTTTGATTGTGAAAGGTCCTAGAAATACAGTGTGATAGCTGAGGGGTATTGCAGAGTCAAATGAAGAATATTATCATAGGATAAGAAAGAGCTGATCATGTGCATAATTAGTATGTAGTAAGCCTGTAGGTAAGGATAAAATGAAACTGAGATAGGAAAAAAACTGATAGATGGTAAAAGTTCCTGAGGAATTCAAAATGGATAGATTTAGTTGAGCAAGCAAATGATTTTCCTAAGCAGAGAGAAGGGCAGCGTCTTTTTCAAAATAAATAAATAAATAAATGGACTGCAGCACAAGTAGAAAGAATTGTGATTGGAAATTGGTTAAAGGTAGATTAGAGAGTACAAGAGAAGAGATTCCAATGGAAGAGAACAAAGTTGAACTGGATGGTAATGAGATTTGGAAGTGGTAGAGAGAGGATTTTTTTTTTTTTTAATTTCAGCTGACATGAGACTCAGATGAGGAGGAAATGTCAAATTTCTAGTCATTGGACAATTGGTTAGAAAAGAATAGCACCAGAGTTTCATCATGATGGAGAAGAATATACCTTTTTTTCTTTCTAGACATCAGAGTTGAAGAGATTGAGACATAAAGAGATTGTCAGAACATGGAGACCTATACATCCAGTCCTTTTTAAATGGCCAATTATTAGAGCCTTTCCTTTTTATAGGAAGGGAGAAATAGCTATTAGGAAAAGGGATCTTGGGAGTTCAGGGGATATGAGATTGACTGAAACATTCTTGTTTATTTTATTTTTTTTGTCATTGTTTTTTTTTGTTGTTGTTTTATTTTTTAGTTTGGTGACAAATAATAGAATGGGTAGAGCATTAACTTACGACAGCAGATAAGGGCCAGTAGCAAAATCTGGAAGGATTAGAAACTCCAAATCCAGTCTCTAAAAGCAACTAGACTACCATTCCCTTTCACCAGTTAGGTGAAGCTACTTCTACTTCTACCACCTGGCTCTCAGTCAGGTGGTAAGAATCATGCTCCACTATATCACTACTTGTTTCTATTTCAAAATCACTTGAGTGTGGCTGCCCCAGCTGCTGTCCAAGTCTTCTTCTGCCCCAATAATTCATGTGGAGCTAAACAGATCCTTGTTTTCCATTTGCTATAGTGATCTTTTTTTACTGTTCTTCACACATAATGCTCCCTCTACCAACTGCAGGTCTTTTCACTTTCTTTTTCTTATACCTGAAACATTTTTCATCCTTATCCTTCATCTCCTGGTCCCCCAATCTTCCTTAAAGACTCAACTCAAATCTTCCCTTTTGAAGGAGACCTTTCCCACAACTATGGTTTTCTCTCACATTTATACATGTGTTTACTATGATCATTTAAACATAATGTTCACATTTTTCTTCATTAATTTCATACCCTCCTTTAAAAAAAATAGAACATTTAAATTTTTAAATATATTCTCCAAATATCCAAGGACACCCTTCAAGGTCTTTTTTCTTCTGATATGGTTACAAAAATGTCCTAAATATTTTCTGAATTAATTATATTTCATATCTGATCTACTTGAGTAGTTTTCACAGTGAAAATACCATGTCTGACAGGGTCAAAAGACAGTAAAAATTAAGCCTCAAAAGCATGTCTCATCTCCAACTTTGTCCCTATTTGCAAGGTCAATTCCTTTGCCAAGAAAGGAAATTGAATATATTTAGCTTGATTTGCCTTCTGATAAATCACTGTTGGCACATATGTACACTTCCTCCACATTTTCGCAAAATGATTTTGTAATGAAATCTCTCCACATCTTTCTAGCATTTTTTCTCTCATTTCTAATTTTTCAAGATGAGATTTACTAGCTGATAGCTAGATATATGATAGATTAGATAGATTATAGATTAAATAGATAAATGATAGATGACACATGAGATAGATGATAGCTTCAATAGAAGGATTAGATAGCTCATAGGTACTTTAGAAAGAAAGCATATTTATTAAGCATTCATTATGTGTCAGGAAGTAAGCTAAGTTCTGTGAATACAAATATAATGAGCTGGAAGGTCTCTACCTTCAATGAGTTTACATTTTTTTTTTAAATGATTAAAATTTTCTTGGTACATTTTGTTTTTCTTACTAGTGTAACAAAGTATTACAATTAAGTAAACTAATAACATAACCTTATCTGAAAAAGCATACAACATTACACTTCTGTAGTACCATCCCAACTTCTATTAAAAAATAACTTATAATATATATTTTCTTTCCTTTCAAAATGCTTTCATTGAAAAAATGGGGGAAAAAGTTCTTGCAACAAATATGTATAGTCAAGTGATAAAAATACCTTCAGTGGCTGTATACAAATTATATACATGGTAAAACTGTTGTGTATATATACACATATAATATACATGTGTTACATATATAAAATATGAATATACATGTGTGTACACATACATATCCTTTTAAACCCAATCTGTTATTTGTTGTAATATATAAAATGTGGTATCATCAATCTTTTGGAAATATGAATCACCTTTGTATTAAACATAATTATTACAACTTTCAAAGTTTTGAGAGGAGGTGGAATTGTTTATAAAATAGCGTATATAAGAACCTTAAAAGAGAGAGAAAGTGCCTATTCAGAAAAGATAAGACTGCATGGAGGGAACTGGTTGGTGTGGTGGATGAAGCTTGAGCCCTGAAGAGTCAGGAGGACCTGAGTTCAAATATGGCCTCATACAGAGGCTATATGATCCTGGGTAAGTCACTTAACCCCAATTGCCTCAGCAAAAAAAAAAAAAAATAATAATAAAATTAAATTAAAAATAAAATTTAAAAAACACTGCATGAAGTTTTGCAAAAACCTGGACTAAGGAAATATATAGCAAAATGCTCACATATTAAAGCTGAGAGAATCAAGGATAGAATCAGAAAAGTAAAACATCAGGCCAATTAATGTCTTTCCTACAAATTCAATGTGAACCAGCTGCTTTAGCAGCTGCCTTCCAACAACCTCTTATAATAATATTTCTATACCTCATTCTCAAACTCTGGGTAAAATCTTGCACTGGACAGTTTAGTTTATAATACCTTTGGGCTGGGTTAACATTATATACATAAAGGTCAACAACAAATGGTTCACCAAATGATTTGAGGAATAATAACACTGATAAACTTGAAAACAATTATTGATTTTACTCACTGGTAAGAGATGAAGGTAATTTCATACACTCATAGATTTTGTTAAAAGCCTCTCATTCAGACCTATGATACTATCACTGACACTGTGAGCTCTAGTTCCCATTATATCTTCCTTGTTCTATTTTCTACCAATTGAATAGGAACGTGTCCTTTGGATAAAACCCTGAGATAGATTATCCACCCATTTATAAGCCTTTACTCATACTGAGCCCCCTAAGCATATTCTTGCACTTCAGTGCTCAGCTTTAACTCACAATGACTCTCTTCCCATCTACTCAAAAAACAAGATACTCATTGTTTTTTCATCAAGCAAAACTGCTTGGTCCCCCATGTTGCCAAAATTCCCTGTCTCATATTGAATTCCCTCTCTGTAATTCCTTCTCATGCGTACTACTATTATATGGACAGAATCAATCACTCCACCCAGAATGTTAGGGTTCATAATCTTTTACTACCACTTTCAGGCTTATTTTTAGTATTATACATTCCGAAAACACATGGCAAATGTACAGAACAATGCTTTCTAAATAGGGTTGGTGAATAATTGATACTGATGAGCAGCTGTGTACTCCCTTTATCTCAGGTGCATGGCTTTTTCCCCTCCAGAGTCATCTTTAGTCTCTATTAGTATCTGACATTGGAATGAATTTGCATGGTCATCTTGCTTACAATCCAGATGTACATAGGAGTGTTCCCCTTAGCATCCCAGATAAGTTGTTTTCTAAGAGCTGTCCACTTGAATAGTCTCAATATTTCTGCTACATGATAGAGGGAGACCTTCACAACAGGAAGACCTCAATTTGTGTTCTGCCTCTGACATTTACTAGTTCTGTTACTATGGATTAATCATTTTATTAGCCTTAATTTCTTCATTTGTAAATTGAAAATATGAACACCACCAATCTCACAAAGTTGTTATAAAGACCAAATTATACACCCTCCCACATATATGTGTTATGTATATATTATTATTATTATTGTTCAGTGCTATACAAACCCTAAAATGATATATGATAGTAGTAGTAGTAGTAGTAGTAGTAGTAGTAGTAGTAGTAGTAGTAGTAGTAGTAGTAGTAGTAGTAGTAGTAGTATTGTACTTGTCATTGTTATTGCTTTGGGAAATAATTCACAAGAACATCTTTGATTTGGGGGTTACTCTAATTCTTAGGAAATTCTTATACTGAATCATATTGTTCCTGTGACCTTTCTTGTCACAATTCTATTCTCTGGAACTATTTATCATAAGCCTAATCCATTTTGCAAGCAACAGTCATCAAATATTTGAAAACAGCCTAAATATTTCTCTTCTAAGGTAAATATATCTAATTATTTTACTAGGTATATGTTAGCAGTATCCTTGAAGCCCTCAGACTTGCTTCAGTACAACTCCTGAAGCCATGATGCAAAGGAGTAATTCATTTCCTACTAAGTAATTGATACTAATTAATGGGAAGAGCATAAAAACATGGGAATAGCAGAAAACCAGCTCTCTGTTTATAAGCCTTGTTTCCTACATGGTGCCTACATCTATTGATAACCTTGATGAGACAGTTGCATCTGTAGGTAGCACAGCTACAGCTAATGAAGACTAAAAGAAGAAAAATCTTGCCACTAACATAACATTGTCACCTGGTTCATTATCAGAAGTTCATATGGTTTTGTTAGCAGAAAATGAATGAACAAAATGAATTATCATTAACTTTGTAGTGGTACCCTAAGGACTACTGGATCTTTTCACGTTACTTCAATCTGAAACTTCCTATAATCTCTTAGAATGTGAACTCTTTGAAAGCAAGGACAGTTTTAGTTTTCTATTTGTATCCTTAGGACATAGGAAAGTACTTTGTACATAGTAAATTCTTAATTATTCTGCATGGTTTCTGCACTCTTTAACTCTCTCCAGATGTAATCTATTGGGAAATCACCCCCTTAAAATATGATATCCAGTACTAAACACAATGGTTTAAATGTTTCCTGACAAGTATAAAATATTCCTCCTAATACTGCCCAAAATTGCTAAATATATTTTTGGTACCAGACTTCTTATTTCATTTATGTAGAATGATTTAGTAAAGAATTTCTTTAACACAGAACAATTTCTATTATTAATTTATCACATTGAAAAATAGTCTGTGGCACCTAAGACCAAGGGACTTGTTCAGATCTATACTTTAAGTATCTTTCAAAAGCAAGACTTGGACATGGTTCTTCCTGACTTCAAGATCAGCTGTCATTTCCCATTGTGCCACTCTGAAATCAGGTTCACATTAGCTTTTTTTTTTTTTTTTCTTTGAAGCACTCATAGCACTTTGCTAACACACATTGACCTTGTGTTCAAGAAAAGGAGGAGACAGAGAAACAACCTGTCTAGAATACTGGAGAAGAGATTATTACTTTCAGAATGGACTAAATGAACACAGAGAAGTCTTCCACTATTAGGATTCTGTGATTCATTGCAAACCCGGGAGCCTTTTTCACATAAAATGTTATTTTCCATTCTACATTGGTGAGGTGTTTTTTTTTTTTTTTTTTTTTTTTGCTTAAGTACAGAGGTTTACCTGAATTCCTATTAAATTTCATCTCATTAGTAATAGTTATTTAAGCCTTAGTAGTGACTTAAACCTTCAAGGTTTAATATAGACTCTTTTGTTTGACATTTAAGACCCTTTACAATATGGCTACCATTTTAATAAATGCATATTCTCCTGCACACTTTCTACTTTCCAACCAAACTGTTCTAATTAGTGTTTCTATACAAGACCTCTTTACTTTGTCCCTCATTCCTGCAATTCTATCTCTGTGATCTAACATTCTAACCTTCTCTAACTTGGCACCTTTCACAAGAGAGGTCTTTTCTGATTTCATCCTGAAATTTCTTTGTTTTTATTTTTCGTGTTTATTTTTAAATTTTCTGAATGTGTTAACTTTCTACAAAGAGCATGAAACTTCCTTGAAGACAGGGATTGTTTAGTTTTTGGTTTTGGCTTAGTTTTAATACTTAATAGTTGTCATTAAACTGCATTTTATGACTAGATTCTAATTTGTTGTGTGAGGAAACAAATAGCACTTTAAATATTAAATATGATGTTGCCAAAAATAGCCAGCTCTGGGCAAGTTTACATATAATAAGTTCATGATGGAAGTGATACAGTCTCAAAGTACTGAATTATTGTTTATAAACTCATTAAGGAAAGAGAAAAATAAAAATAATGGAAAAAAAATCACACAAAAATATTGCCCCAAATGCAGATGAGCAGGAAAATATTAATAACTAACAATCCATTTGCCAAATTATTCTAGTTCATATAAAATCTTTATTAAAATGTCTACATAATTCCTTGATATCGTTGATGAAAATGAGAAAAAAAAGTTAATTTTCATAAATGTGATTTGTCTTCACCACTTCTTTTCTTCACAATCAGAAAACAAAATTCTGCTGCATTTACTGTTTGCTGACTATTTTTTAAAGAATTTGACTTATCAAATTGGGCTCTCATATAAGAATATTTGATAGTTATATAGCCATAGAGGTTGCAATTGTTCAATATACAATGAGGGACAAGACCAAATGAAAAAGGAATTTCCTGTCAAAGATTATGTCTTCAGATGCACCTGTTTGTAGTTGATATTTTGCTGACTGAATCAAGATTCAGACCATTAGTTGGATACCCAAATGAGATCTATGTTTATTCAAAATAGATCAACCTTATAATCATAATAGGAAAACTCAAATGGATGAAAGACTAGGATGTTTTATTGAAGGGGCAGTCTATTTAGTCTGTTAATAGATAAATGATTAGCTAGAACCAGATTTTAATTTCCAAAGTAGAGAAAGCCCTAATAGCATTTAAAAGATTGTACAATATTATAATGAATCCCAAGATGCTTCCTGTAATACAGAGTATCACTTTAACTTCAATGTATTCCTAGTAATGTTGCATAGTTCCAAATCTTAGAACAGTATCAAATCATAGACACTCAGATTTGGAATTACCTTATAGATCTCCCATTTCCACAGCCAAAGCAATATTATCTTTATATATAAATAAAGGGTAAGAATAGGAAACCATTATTAAGCATTTAATTTGAAGCAAGAATTATGTTATAAATGTAAATTTGAACACAAACCTGGACTTCAAGGAGTTAGCTTCATAATAGAATTTGAGAGAGGGGAAAGAGAATAATTTGCATGAATGGGTAAGTAAGAATTAATGACACTATTGATTTAATTATAGTTGCAGAAGCGATGAATCAGCATGGTACAATGAGTAGAAAGCTTGCCTTGAATCCAGATCTGGGGGCAAGTCCTATATCTGATACATTACCCAGGGCAAATTACTTACCTTCTCAATCATCAAGGTTCTAAAACTACAATTGAAGAACAAACATTGATTTAAATTAATAGAATTTCCTTACTGGGAGTTTTCTATAAAAATAAAATAAAAGATCCACTCTGGAATTATTAAAAGAATAGACATGAGCAGAACTAAAGGAATGATATAAACAGTAGCAGCAAAGTTATTAAAAAAAAAAAAAAACTTAGAACAACAGAGTCATTTTGACTATTATAAATATCTACATTTACTCTAAAGAACCTATGAAGGAAGACTATCTACATCCAGAGAAAGAACTGATAAATAAATAGAGAATGATTTCATACACACACACACACACACACACACACACACACACACACATACACTCTTGTTTCGAATGATAATCCTCTAAGAGGGGGAAGGAACAAAAAACAGGGAGAAGAAAGTTGCATGATAATTTTATTAGATAGATACACATATATATACGGAATTGCAAGTTATATTTAATACATATTTAACAAATCTCCAGTTTCATGGGCAATCATCTTTTAAAATTCTATTCTAATATGAAAATGCTTGTTTTAGTCCATAAATAATTTTTTAAAGGGGTAGTTAAAAGAAGTAATGTGCATATGTTTAGCAGCAAGGCAGCTAATAGGAAGATGGTGACTGGGAAGTAAAATTATGACTGACTATTAAAGATTAAGGCCAATCTAAAGTAATGAGCTCCTGTAGTTGCTCACCCATTGAACTAGTAAGGCTCCAGATTGAACATTACAGAGAGGAAAGGGTTAAAGTTATCACTATGTGCATTCTGTTCCAGTAAGTTATATAGTGAAAAAAATTGGCCTGTATGGGAAGTGAATTTGCAACAAATGATAATTACCTTTACTTGAAGCCCTTTTGTAAGGGGAAAACCACAGCCTCTTGAGATAGTTCAATTCCACTTTGGATCTGTTCTAACAGGAAATTTTTACTTACATTAAATCTTTGCAATGGTTACCCATTATTACTGTATAGAGAAAAGAATAGCATGACAGTGTTTCAAATAGTCAAAGAGAGCTAATTATATCCAAGCTGAGCCCTTTCTTTTCTTTCTTTCTTTTTTTGTCTTTAGTAAATTTATTTATTTTTAATGCACATTACATTATCAATGATGTTGAGAGAGAAAAATCAGAGCAAAAGGGAAAAACCATGGAAGAGATTAAAAACAAAAACAAACAAAAAAAATGGACATATCATATGTTGATTTACTTTCAATCTCCTTAGTTCTTTTTTTTAGATGCAGATAAAATTTCTGTCCAAAGTCTATTAGGATTGTTTTGGATCACAAAACCACTGAGAAGAAGCAAGACTCATAGTTGATCATCTCACATTCTTGCTGTTATTGTGCACAAGATATTCCTGTTTCTGCTTGTTTTGTTCAGCATCAGTTCATGTATATCTTTCCAGGTCTTTCTAAAATGGGCTTGTTCATCATTTTATAGAATAATAATAATCCATTATTTTCATATACCACAACTTGTTCAGCCATTCCCCAACTGACAAGCATCTACTCATTTTCCATTTCTTTGTTACCACAAAAAGAGGTGCTACAAACATTTTTGCACATGTGGGTCCTTTTCCCTCCTTTAAGATTTCTTTGAGATACAGATTCAGTTAATGTCATTGCTGGGTCAAAGAGTATGTATAGTTTTATAGTCTTTAGTACTTCCTTTTCTAAGTTAAATGTCCCAGTTTCTTGCCATTTTAATTTGAATGACATAAATTAAAAACTTCACAGTTGTAGTATTCCTCTAGTGTCCAATATTGCATTTCCTAATATGACCATTTCAAAATTCCACATAATAATGCTAATGAAGCATATTGTGTTAGAGAATTTATAAAATTAAAAATAATTCTAGTTACACTAAAGGTACAGGAGTGATGCATCATGGGTATAAATTGGATTAAAATATTTCCACAAAGCACTTTTTCAAAAGAAGCATTACAAAGACACCATCTAGGAATTGTATGATTAGGAAAGTTAGGCTGTTTAGGCAAAAAAAAACAGTAAAGTATAATAGAAATAACCAAGAAATAGAAAGGGATCTTCAGCATGCTAGGCAAAAATCAAACATGATAGGAAGGTGTAAATGACTTGTGTTCTGTCTGAGAGAGGAAAGCAGTACACTTTCCACTGAGTGGATGAGCACAGATTCATTGAACCATTGAAGGAGAGAAAAAGTTCATTTAAAATTCTATCATCCAGCATATTCAGTATTCATCCCATATAAAGGGGGGGATGGAAAGAGAGAAAGAGAATGTGAATAATGAAGGGGAAAAAAAGGTTTACAAGGGGCATAAGTCCTAAAGGATTGTCATTATAAATCAATAGTGGTATATTGACACTGTAGAGGCTATTCAGACTTCTATCCCATAAACCAGCTTTGACTCTGAAGATGCCTGGGTATGTTGATCTTTTTTCTAAACTCACTTTGCAAATGAATAACCTTGAAAGTTCTATTCCCTAGCTTTTGAAGGCTCTAACTGATACCAGATGAATACTAAGGTGGAAAAAACACACAGTAGATTTCAAAATACCTAAGGGTGTCCCTCCAGCTGCGTTTGTATTTGAGCAGCAGGGATCATTGCACAATTTGAAACTGACCTTTTGGTTTTCAAACTAGGTATGGGGAAAATTTTTCACAGATTATCCCAAGCTTAGGAAAAATGTATTCCTCATTCACTGTATGAAGTATAATGTTAATTGTTTTCTAAGGCTGTTCCTTGCATTGGACTGTGGCAAGCATCACCTGCCTCATGCTAATGCACTCATTAATTTAAAACTGTGAATTAACTAAGGCTTGAATGGAGAGGTGGCAGAATCTTAAAATGATTTATTATCAAATTTATATGAGATTTTAAAAATATGGGTAAATATTTCTCATTTCAATTAACCATTTATTTATATTCACATATCACACATCTAAAGAGAGTATGTTTCCTGCTTGGATTAATTTTAATGATGTCTATATTTTTTTATATTCCCAAATTATTCAAGGTGAAATCTAAAATATCAATATGAATCATGGTGCAGGATAATAAAATCAATATGTTAATCATTGAAAGCATTTAAAAGTTCATTTGTAATGTATTTTATCATATATATAATGTCCCCATATAGAGTTTTTAATTAAAAGAAATCCAAAACAAATTTGATAATTCGATTAAATTTAATAAACATTTATTAAGCAATGACTGTGTGTCAGGCACTGTGCTGTGATACAAATAGAAACAAGACACCATATCTGCCCTCAAGAAACTTAAAATCTAATGGGGGAGACAATATGAAAGCAAATATATACAAAACACTCACCCTGTATTCAGGATAAATAGGAAATAATTTACAGAGAGAAGGCAATGGAATCAAGAGGAGATTGGTAAAGCTTCCTGTAAGAGGTAGGATTTTAGTTGGTATTTAAAAGAAGTCAGGGAAAGTTACTGAGAATAGAGGAAAAGCTTTTCAACTTGAAGGACAGTCCAGAGAGATTACCCATCACTGAGACAGAACTGTTTTGTTCTTAGAGACAATTGTTACTGGATTAAAGTGTATATTGGGGAGTATTGTAAGAGAGGGATAAATCATGAAGAGCTTTGACTGTCCAGCAGATTATTGTATATTTGCTTCTGGAGGTAATAGGAAACTACCTGTGTTTATTGAATAAGACAATGACATGATTACCCTTGCATTTTAAGAAAATTATTTAAATGCAAAGCATTAGCATTTACTCTCTCTTTTTTCCCCCTCAGGTCATAGAAGGATAAGTACCCTTGCTCTCTGGATTCCATTACAGGGTTTCTTTCTTCCCTCTCTTGGCTTTAATTCAGATTCTCTGGGCTTTGTTTACCATGCCACAGCAGCCTATGCATCATGGAAGTTCACTCTGTCCTTCACCTTGTACTGACTGAATAGACTTCTCCTGTCCCATTCTCTTTTTTTGTCTAATATCCTGACTCCTCCAACTTCCTCCATTTATGAAAACAAACCAAGTCAGCCTATAAAATTCTAATGGTCAGAACTAGGTATCTGCAATAATGTAAACAAAGGTTGATAAAACTTTCCTACTTTAACTAAATATAATACATTCATGTAATTCTGGTACTCAGAAAAGAAGTTTTGATTGATTGAAGTTTTGACAGAGGGTTAGGATTGTTCTTTGAAGTGATGTACCTATTATTGTTATAAGTCCTATGCTCTCTTATATAAACATAAGGAGATGACATCTGAAGTAGGGAGTTTTAGTCAAAGAATGATTAGTGCTATGAGGAAAAACAGGGTTCATGGTAGCCCGAAGGTAAACTTCAATTTAATATTCTTGTCAGGTTCCATTGACTTTGTTATAACTGGTAAATCCTTTGGCTGGCAATCTTAGCTCTAAAATGTGTGCCAAAAGTTTCCTTGAATTCGTGAAGCCCTCTGTATTTTCGAAAGGTGGTGACTACCTGTCCAAGTTTACTCAAGTAAATGCCAGAGAAGGAATTGCACAAAGTTCCCCTACTTCCACTGTTTTCCCCATTGTACTATGCTGCAATGGTGAAATCCCCAGAGATGGAAGCCCTTGAATAATTTATATTAAGCCAGCAGCCCTGGAAATTCCTTCATCTGTCAGGTGAATTTGTGTCTGTCACTAGGCAGGATTCCTGCTTCTAACTGCTCCTCACTGCTGGAAGACTTGCAGGACATCAGGCAGCTTGGGCATGATGACTGCCATTTGCTTTAGAAAAACCAAAATTATTTTTGTTTAGGGGTTGGAAAGGAAGAAAGGAAAGATAACACAAAGTCAAGAAGGCAGATGTGGGAAAGGAATGAAGAAAGGAAGGAAGGAAGGAGTGAGGGAGAAAGAGAAAGAAGGAAGAAAAGGAAAGAAGGAAGGAAAAGGGAGAAGGAAGTAGGAAAGGGAGGAAAGAAGAGGGAGTGAGGAAGAGAAGGGATGAAAGAAAGAACGAAGGAAAGAGGGAAGGAAAGAAGGAGAGAAGAAAAGAATGAAAGAGGGAGGGAGGAAGACAAAGAAAGGAGAGGAGAGGAGAGGAGAGGGAGGGAAAAAGAAGGAAGGAAGGAAGGAAGGAAAGAAGGAAGGAAGGAAGGAAGGAAGGAAGGAAGGAAGGAAGGAAGGAAGGAAAGAAGGAAGGAAGGAAAGAAGGAAGGAAGAAAGGAAGGCAAAATCTCCAGTTAAAACTTGACTAGTTCTTTAAATCACTTCTCATGTGGAATACTCTCAGGACCCTCATTCTTCTAGCCACCCTATTTTCCATACAGTCCAGATTTCCAATGCCCTTGCCTAAATATGATATCTGAAACTGAGCTCGAAGCTCCCAGATGTCCTTTGGTTAGGGTTAGAGAAAGACAATTTCTCATAAGCTTCCAACACTATCCCTGTTCAAGCAGTCTAACATAACAATATATTACTTTGATGCCTATGTCTGTCTCAGAATGTGCTTATCTATTTATTTATTTTTATATAAAAATGTCTAATATGAAAAATTTAAAGAAAAATGGGAAAACATATGAAGAAGAGAAACAAGAAAAAAAAGATAAAATAAACGGTTACAAAAATATGAATAAGACTACAACAAAACTCAATAATTTATAATCATAACTGCTCTTCACTTTTTAGAGAACATAAGGAGATGGTCCTTATACTTTTAGTTGGAAAGGTAATGAGCATGGGTCTAGAAAGTCATACACACTGAAAAAAGTGGTTAATGTTATCTCCTTAGCTTTAATTTTATTGTCATTATTATTCCAAGAAAAAGATTACCTTTCTAAAAGGGGTGCTGCCGGTGATATGACTAGAAATGATTGATATAAGAACAAAAAGCATCAATAAAACTTCAAAAACAAAAAGGAAAGAAAGGAAGAGCTTAATGTTAATTTCCCCTTTGCTGGGAACTTTGAAAACTCATCATTAAATTAAATTCCACTGTGTTTTAGAATAAGCTTTTTAAAAAAGAAATAACAAACTTAGTAAATGCTATATATTAATGGCTATTTTTTTTTCTTTAAATTGCTCAGAATTCCATTCTAGTTAGCTAAATGGTTTATCAATAAATACATGTAATGCCACTAAAGTACATTTTTGGGAGCTTAGCATTTAAGAATTAGAGTGATCTTCACTCTCAAGGTCTTTTCAGGGTTCAAATGTCTCTTTTAAAAAATAAGAATTATCCTAAAGCTATGATTCTTCAGAAAGAAGGTGTGACCTATCTCATAATACTGACATGGTTCATTCAGCAAAGAAATGATTTTTAATTCTACAAAAAAGTTTCGCCAAAATATGATGATGAAATCTGTGAAAGTCATTGTTTTTTAAATAATATTATCTTACGTATCAGACAAAATCATATTTTCCTTTTCCACAACATCTGATACATAAAAATGTATGTGACTAAAAGATAGATAATGATATATATTTTTTAAAGTTGCCATTTCACCAATTATCTTTATTTGATCACCTATTAACTATGGGCTACTCATAACAATTCATATAAATTTAAATAAATTTGAACAAAAGGAAAGAATCTAGTCACTAACATATGGTAGTTATTGTCTTATCAAAATGCGAGCAAAGAATGTATATTCCATTTATGAATCTCAATATTTGCCAAAACATTATGGGTCTCTTATTCCATTTCCTTTTCATTTTATAATTTAATTCTCTCTCTCTCTCTCTCTCTCTCTCTCTCTCTCTCTCTCTCTCTCTCTCTCTCTCTCTCTCTCTCTCTCTCTCATAGTATGTATTCTTCCCTCTACTGTCAGCTCTCCCCTTTTTTTCACTAGCTCTTTCTGTAAGACAGTTGGTGGCAATTGAAAATGGGATTTAACTATTAACACAATCTTGCCTTTGCATGGCTGACTTTCCCCCAAGGAACTGGCTTCTCTTTGAAATTGGCTTTGGAGCTGACAGAGCCTACTCAGTTTCACATTAAGGCTAGCCCAGTAGAGAAAATGAAGCCAAGAAATTTGATCAGGTTATCCTGGGGCAAAAAGAAAGGGTAGGTTTAGGGAAATGCTTAATTTGCCTGATCCTGCAGGGATTCTCAAGTATGAATCTCCTGAGGAAATCAGAAGCTGCCTTTCCATTTATCCACTGAGATATCCCAAATTACCAGCTTGACTTGGCTTTGCTGATAAGAAAACAAGAGATACTGAGTCTTTTAATTTAGTTAGTGATATGGGGGTTATCTGCTAAAACAGGTTTGAGCAGTGTATTTTAAAAAAAAAAGAAATTTTTTTAAAAGATGTTTTATGAAAGTGTCAAAGTATAATTCAAAAAAGGCTATTTTACCTATGGTACCTTCATCTGCTATAGTGGGGTGTGAGAGAAATGGAAATTGGGGAAATATATACCCTTTAAAGACAATTTCAATAGTTTTCCTTTGTATCACAAAAGTTCTAGGCAGACCATATATAATGTTCATGGTATCCAGGAAGGTGCCAGTATTCTTTCTCTTTAAAAAAGCACATTCAATATACTACCCAGGTATTGAACACTTGTTAGTTGCTCTAAATTATTACTTCTCCCCTATCTTTACACATAGCAGAATTTTGGTTTTCTATACTTAATAGTAATGAAAGTGACGGTATAGGTTGTAATGATGATGGAACATAACAACTGCAATGTTAACAAATGGATTTCTTTTTGAGAGTTCCTGGATATATATAGTTCTTCTCTATAAGAAGCAAAATAATTACCAAACCTTGAAAATAAACATGCTAATATGAGGAAAATTAAAGGTCAATTTTCTTTCTTCTTTTTGAGCAGAACCAATTTAAACTTGTCATTCTGATTTGTTCAAAGCATAGAAAAATGTGTCTTGTTTAAATTTCCCCTTCAATTAATGTTTTGGAGTGTAGAAATTCTAGTGCCAGTCAAGGGAATATAACATGGAATCCAGGTGAAGAAGAGGATGCTAATTAAGAACCATCATTCAATGTCATTTCTACATTAGATTAAGCAAAATCCATTAGAACAATCCATCTTATTTTTCTCAGGAGGTCATGATCCAAGCTACTAACCTCATCAGAACAAACACCCATAATTACTCTTTATCCACTTCATCACGGTTTCAGCCATATTTAGTTCTCATTTGCCTTTCATTACCATGCATACTTAATGTTTCATATGTATCTCTTCATTGTGTTGAAGAGTTCGGGACAACAGCTGACATACATCTCTGCTCAGACACATTTTTGTCAAACCAAGACAACTCATTAGAATGGAGGATCTGAGAGCCCCATATTCTCTTATAGCTAGAGAGAGCACAGCTTCAGAGCTAACAAAACCAGTTAAGAGTTGTTAGCCCTTACCAACTTCGAGAGCGTGCAAAACTCTTTGGGGGAAAATTGATGGGAATCATGCATTTCTTCATGCAAAATTGGACTTGTTTCAATTAAATTGATTAACAAATTCAGAGAACCAGTTATATACATACATATATTTCATAGACATAGATATACAAATATGTACAAATATGTATATATGATGTGTGTTTATAATCTATATATATATCTACATGTGATCTCTCTATAGATATACAATGCACCTTTATATATACATGTATATATAGCATATATAATGTGTTTATAATGTCTATACATGTATATATGATATCTATACAATCTCTTCATATGTACACACATACACACATATATAAAATTTATAGTAGTTGAACCAATTGTACATATTGCCCAACTTCAGATGAATGTTTTCTTCCACAAAACCTATAAAACCTATGACCAATTCATTATAAAGGTATGGTTGTATTGATTAAGAATGATTTTGGTATTTTCTCAAGGAAATTAAAGTAGATAATGTGGTTAATTATATAAATAATTCAAGCAAAAGAAGTGTTAGGATATTTTGCATTTAATAGGTTAGACCTGGATCACCTGGGCATATGCCTAGATTCTTCATTTGGTATAGATCTGCTTTAATCACTTTTGTGGGTCTTCATGTAAATGGTCATAAATCATTTTAATTTTTTAAAAAAATCAAATACAAAGTCACTGATCTAGATATTTAATTTGACTAGCAGTCAGTATAAAACATCTTGGTTTAAGATTAATCCTAAATGTATGTTACAGGTATAATATCATAAATGTATATGTGATTTATATCCTATAGAAAAATATCTATTTGTTTAGTATTTTTACCTATGAAGAAATAGTAAAAAATATTTTGACAGCTACATAATTCTAACTGCTTTGAGCCTGGGGTAAGAAAGAACTATAAGTAAAAACTGACCTGATCATAAAGGATAATCTTTCTTTTATAGTTCTCTTTTTGCAATGAACCTTTATCCATCAAAATAGGTGAACAATATATATCAGTACCTCTGGTTAAAATTGAAGTAATTTCAATAAACTGCAAAAAAGTCTCATGCTATTCACATATAAAATAAATGAATATAGGTCATTTTGATTTTAATCATACAATTTGTAAATTTTGTATATGTAGACAACAAGGTGAATGGAAAGAACACTAAGTCAAGGCCTAAGTTCAAATTCATCTTTGCCATATCATATCTGTCCTGTGATCTTTGGGCAAGTCATTTAGATTCTCTGGCTTTAAAATGGAGGATTGAACTAAGGTCAGCTTTTAAGGGGTTTGCCATCTCTAGGTCCATGATCCTCTGATTCCTTCACTAGTGAATTGGCAAATGACAAATTTCAAAAGCAATTTGTCTTAGAATTAATAATGTTTCTATGGTAAGGCATTTTGCATTTGTAGTCTTCAATAATGTCAGTCTTAAATAAGTTAAATACTTGTAAATTCTACTCCACCCATCCTCATTATCGCCAACTTAGTATAATAGATTATCACTGGAATCTTCAAGATGATGAAAATTTACAATGAGGCACAATGGAAGAAGAATAAGTTCTGGAGTGAGAATACACAAATTCAAATCTTGTCTCTGGTACTTCTGTAAGCAAGATACTTTCAGTTTCATAGAATCCCAGAATTTCAGAGTGAAAGGGATATCAGGGACCATCCTGTCCTGCCTATGCCTGAAAAAAAAATATGTCTTTCTAAAATTTATATGACGAATGAATATCCATTTTTTATCTGAGAATCTTGCATGAGTGGGAATCTACCTTAAATGCAGCTCATTCAATTTTAGTATTGATAAGAAATTTTAAAATGGGACTTAGAAACATAAGAACTGTGGTCTAAACTTTCTGTATGCACTTTTTTTTTTTTAAGGACTCTTTCAGAATCCTGCACTTAAATTTTATCTTTCTCTTATACATCCAGTTTCTCTAATCTCTACCCATTTCCCCACTAGTCCATTATTTTGTTTGTTTGTTTACTTTGAACAGGCGCAAATCTCCCTTACCTAAACAATCCTTTTTGACCTTGATGATAATGCCTGTCCTAAATATTGTGCTTTCCCTCCCTCCCCCCAACTCTTTCTCTCTATTGCGATGCTTCTCCGGTGAGTGCTTCATACCTTTCACTGGCCATATTTCCTTGCTACCCATTCCCTCCTGTTTATAACTGCTAAAACCATTTCTTGGATACAATTCATCTTTGTAGATTCAATAAACAAGTCTTTTAATCAAATCCAAAAATCGTGTCCAGATTCTTATCTTACTCAATCTTTTAATAGCATGTTCCTTTTTACTTTTGACTTCTATGACATTGCATTGTTGTTCTCCTACCTTTCTTAATGATCTTTTTTTTTAAATCTCTTTTTGCTGAAAATCTACACTACATGGTAGTAGTAGTAGTAGTAATAGTAAAACAATATTTATACTTAAATAGGGAGCAATTTTAAATAGAGAGGAGAGAAATATACCTGATCAAAGTCATACTATTGTGAGGATTGGGAATGTTTAGTTTTATCATAACTTTTTGCTGCCCTGCATACTTGTCCATAGTAAATAGTAAATGCATATTGGCTTTAAAAAGTGAATCAATGGCAACTTCTTCAAGTATGTTAGAGACAGAGACAGACACCCACACCCACACTCACACACACACACACACACACACACAGAGGGATGGGGGGAGAGACAGAGACAGAGAGAGAGCACCCTAAAAACGAGAGGGATCTATAAGAGTATAATTTAGAAAGAACTTAAAGTAATCCTTAGCATAAACTAGCATAAAGTAATCTAGCATAAGCTAGAAAATCTAAAAAGAGATGGTGACATTATATTCAAACTCTAGATAGCCTAACAGTCCAAAATTTGAGCTAAACTGGTTTGTCTATTTTAGGGAATAACTAGTAGGCAAATTTGATGCATCGATGTAAGTCACACAATTTTTTTTTCTTTCCAAATTTTCAGTTGTTACTTGATAAATTCTAAATCTATATCTTTCCCTTGAACATTTCCCCTAAGTTTTAGTCCTATCCCCAAGTATTTATAGATATCTTCCCACAATCCTGGAATTCATATCCTCCTTCCCTTGCTTCTTCAAACCATCATTTCCTTCAAAGTTTTGTCCAAATACCACCTCTTAAACGTAGAATATTCTAATTTTTGAGATAGTTTGCAGCTGCAGTAAGAATCACTCAAATACCAGTTTCTCCTTACTGTCATCCCCAAAAGGTATAATCATGAACCTGACAACTTAAAAAGAAAAGAAAGAACTTGTCCATTTGATCACATTTGTGAGAATTGTTGGAACTGTAGCAACTTGCCTGTCCATATATTCACTTTTAAAAATTGATGTGATACTTAGTAGAAAAAAAAAAAAAAACTAGAACCATGGGAAATTGTGAATCTTTACCAGTCTCAAAGCCTTTTCACAATTCACCAAAAATGGAAAGCCTGTTGAAAAACTGTAGGTATCAAAAAATTGATCAAATGAAGAGTCATTCCTTCTAAAACACATTTCATGGATCTAATGGAAATTTCTGCAAAAAGTAAATTACTAAAACCATTATGTAGAAGTGCTTCTGCTATATATTTAGGGTATCCCTACATTTTGAGATTTTGAATAAAAAATTCCATTTTGCCTTAATAGTGGCAAGCTTAGCAATATCCACATTGAGCACCAAATAAAATTCTCATATTCACTATCTTTTGGTAAAATTAAATTTTATATTATATGCATTAAAGAATTCATGAAGATTTTTTGGGAGAGACAGAGACAGAGGCAGAGAGAATATTCTAATGATTTTAGCTGCTAAATGCCTCTCCCAAAAATTCCTTTAATTTGTTTTATGTGTGTAACCAAAAGTGTTAATGAAATTTTAAGCTTCAATATATATACTTCTCTATTCTCCTTAATATAAGATCAGTTTCCTGAAGTCAGGAATTATTGGTTGTTTCATTTTCATTGTTCTATAGTAGAGGGTTAATAAATGCTTTGATTATTTGATTGATTGACTAGAGTGTTCAATTAATGATTTTACATCTAGAGAGCAATAGTAGGCTGGGTTGCTGAGTGACAAAAGAGGTTTGGGGGGTTGGGGTTTTTGTTTTGTTTTGATTGTTCTTTTTTTGGTAGTGGTGCCATTAGGTAGGGTGTTACATTGAAAAGAAGCACTCTCCTCCTCAGAGATGCTGAACTCTGATTGTTTAAAGAAGAAAAGAAAGAAAGAGAAAGATTTATACAGATGTTAATGGTTAGCAGGCAGATTTTATAATGAAAAGGAATCTTTAATTGTGGGCAACTTAGGGCTTGCGGTTGCAAGATTTCTCTCCTCAATTCATACAGAACTAACCTTCATCTTGGTAATAAGCATTTATGATCTTATTCTATTCTATGGAATATAAGGCAGCCTGATATAGTTAAACAAAGGGCAGAACTTGAATGTCAGAAGATCTAACTTAAAATTCTACCCCTGACACCTGCTAATGATGTCACCCTGGGAAATTCAGTCTTTCTGAGCTCCCCATCATAAGGCTTTCAGATTTATATACCTGATGCCTCTCGAACTGTGTCAGTGGAGGAAGATTTCATGCCAATGGAATAAAAGATCCTTAAAGTAGTAATGCATTCTGTGGTAATATTTTTCCTTCAAACCTTCAGCAGCTGTCTTTGAAAATGTGCTTCTTTGTTCATAATAGCAGCCAATGGTGGCTTAGTTCATACTATGCATACTTCCCTGAGAAATATAGTCATGAAAATTACTAATTGGAGAGAATAAAGAGTTATTAGAAAAGAATAAAAAAAGGAAGTCCCAGTTGATATCAGACAAACATGCATTTGTTGTTGACCAAGTCTCTTCCCTTTTGTGATTTCCTCATCAACAACCAACAACTCAAAGTAGAAAGAAAAAAAGGTGATAGTGGGGATGAGGCAGTAGTTGACCTCTCTTTTGGTTGAGTCAGAACTATCCACTTCATGATGCAAATTTAGTTTAACATTTTAGAATATTTTATCATCACCATCATGTCATACACAGGATAGTAAAGCACTTTTTTTGGATCTGAAATTAGAGACCAAGTCTTTTCTCTGCCACTTGTGTGACTTGTGTGATTATGGACAAGCTATATCACCTCCCTGAAATTCTGAGTCTTAATCTGTAAAATGAGAGTTCTTATAATAGTTAATGATATTTAGTATTGATATAGCTAGGATTTACAAAGTTTTATACATGTTATCTTGTTTAATTCTTATAACACCCCAGTCAGAAAGATTTTATTAATTTCCTGATTTTAGAGAAAAGGAAACTGAAACAGAGGTTGTGACCCAGGTTCAAATAGTTGTTAAGTATTTGAGATTGGATTCAAACTCAGCTTTTTTCTAGTCAAGCAAATATAACTTCTGAATCTCATATAGTTTCCAAGTTTTCTTACATTCCTTACTCATGATCTTATGATAATCTCCGGACCAAATTCAATTAAAATCTAATG
The DNA here is from genome assembly GCF_016432865.1 of Antechinus flavipes. Taxonomy (NCBI): domain Eukaryota; kingdom Metazoa; phylum Chordata; class Mammalia; order Dasyuromorphia; family Dasyuridae; genus Antechinus; species Antechinus flavipes. The sequence continues at coordinate 36,784,054 of NC_067398.1, forward strand.
ATTCTGTTCAATTTTTCTTTTAATGAATGACTCAGTTTCAGTGGAATTCAGTTTGAAAGTCTTTAAAGCTAAATATGGGAGCTATTTAAAGGATAAACTACTTTAGTCAGAAATCATTTTATTCACAATTTGCTATGTTTCTTATTGAGTATTTAATGGCTCTACTTTTTTCTCAAGTCTAGATTCTTGCCTATACCAATATTCACAATAGGTCATAATAATGAGACAAAGAGTTTCAACTTTATTATGGTACATCCTGTGTTATCAGTGGGGAGGATGCATTTATCTTTAAGTGTAAGAAGCAAGTACTCAATGGTGGTTGTGATGGATTCATAAATATTATTCCCTGCTGAAAATAGCATGACTTTATTATTTCCTATTTCCTACATTTCCTCAAAACATCAGTGTTATTAAACCTGTATTTTAGATTTTTTAAAAATACAGGTTAAATTCCAAATTAAACTACTCCATGAAATATTGCTCTATAAATAGAATCATTTTATAAGGGCTGAAAGTGTTTGTCTTCAGATCCAGAATAATTATTTATATTTGGAGACTGAAGGATTATTTATCATCACTATTAATTTAGTTTAAATAAAGGTATGGTCTTTATATCTTTCAGCAAATTTCTTAAGTTCCATTGAATTTGGTGGTTAAATGAGCTTCAAAAACATGAACATTATATTTCTATGGTTTTTGCTAAAAACTGTTAGTGTTTATGTGTGTGTGTACATGTGAATGTGTGTGTGTGTGTGTGTGTGTGTGTGTGTGTGTGTGTGTGTGTATGTTCTCATAAGGGCATTCCAGGAAGTGTGAGTTACCTTTCTGACACATATGGTCTAAGTTTGAGCTTGATTTCCTCTTAAGAATAGTTATCTGTGGAAGAGTATGTCACAGATAATTTTATTAAAATGCATCAATTATATAAATTTATTTTCTTTAATAAAAAAGACCTTTTTAAAGGTTAACCAAGACTAAAAAATTCACAATTCACAACAACAGCAGGAAAAACATCAATGGAGCTTTTAAGCTATCTGTAATTTGAAAGAAATACTCATTCTTTCAGTTAAATACTAGAATTCTGAGAGGATATGTAGTTTATTGTAGGCCCCTGACTTTTCAATGCATTAGGGAGTTAAAATAGTCACTTTACCACCCTCTATTATGAAAACTTACTCATTCATCATATTCCAATATACCAAAAAGTTTATTACACATCTCTTTCCCCAAAAAATTATAAGACTTTAAAATCTGCTTTCTGAATATAAACTTTCTACTAAAAATATTTTATTTATTATTCTCTTCCTTATTCTTTCTTTAACTTTCCCATTATCATCCTTTATTTAAGGAAGGGATGTTTGCTTGCATTTTAGACAAGTTGCTATCTAATTTTAAAATCTTTTACATTTGCCTCTCTTCACTTTCTCTTCCTTCTTTTATGGATTTTCACTCTCTTGAGAATAAAACAAAGTCATTCATCTCCAATAAGTATAGAAAACCACATATGCTGACAAAAGTAAATACAAAATAGTTTGCCTCATTTAACCAACACATTCAATGGAGGTTACAACTTTTGGCTCAAGAGATCAGCAAAACCACAGTGACTTTTCAGACAATGTATATTTATTCTGTTGAAACAGATTTTTAAGAAACAATTTTACCTAGACTTTTGGAACACGTGATGGTGAGGAAACCACCTGTGCAACCTAAAAGAGAGACTTTTCATATGATAAGCACAAAATAGAACACAATCGTTGGGTTTCTCCAGAGATTTATGGGAAACCACATACGACCCTTCTATAAACAATCCCTTTGGAAAAGTTTCCATTTTATGTCGGTGTGCACTGTCATCTGTGTAGACTTATGGCTGGAACAAATTCCTGTAGAGGGTTTGGATGTTGGCATGGGAATGCCTTTTACTCAATCTTATATAATGGATGTGTGCAATTCTTCAAGGGTAGAATATATGCCGCATTTTATTCACAAACTTTTAAATAAATTGGTTGTTAGCTATCACCTTTAAAATCTGGCACAGGAATAGAATGTCCTGGCTGATTTGAACAGGAATTAGTTAGGAAGCCAAGGAAGTTTGTTCTAGTAAAAGCATTGATATCAAAAGGAAAATTGTCTCCCTAACATACTAAATTTCTTTTTTGTGGGATTTTTTGTAACTAAGATTTATTATATACATTGATAAGCATTTTAGAGCTTTCCCTAGTATTTGACTTGCAGATTTAACTAGGTTACTCTATAACAACAAAATTGAAACTTTATATATATATATATATATATATATATATATGTATGTATGTATGTATGTATGTATATATTTGCATTGATTGGAATTTGAGCCCTTAATGTTGGTCTTCAATGATGACCATATGTTTACTACAACCTAAACATATCAACTGAGATATTTCAAAAATTAAGCAATTTCCTTAATTTAGTTGCCTTTAATGACAATATAGTAGAAAATTGTGATTATTACTGCTTTTGTCATTTTTACTATATTATTAAAAAAGTGTATTTTCAAAAAAATTTTACCTTATTATTCATCATACATTTAAACTTCAAAGGTTATATGTCTATTTTAAGAATCCTAAAATACTATGGACTTTTTGTTCCTTTATATTCAACTGCTGCAAACAAAGAGAGTATCTTTTCCAATTTTCTAAAGATGGACTAGGGCCAAAGGCAATCTTCAATAAAATGTATTGCCTGTTCTTTTCCATTTCAGTTTTTCTGAGAGTAACAAGCAGTCAAAACACATGACCTACATGAACTAAAATAAAGAAATAGGATAAGTATAAGTTGTTCTAAATTCCCTTATCTGGAATGGATCTTCTTTTTCATTTCCTCCTTCCATTTTCAGCACAAATACCTTATCCTTTGTCCATACAGAATGTAGGGAGAACATCATTCTGTACAGAGATTTATTTTGTGACTTCTTTCATTCAATGCTCTTAAAGTAAGATAAATTGTAGGCCTTTTAATTTTATTTTTAAGTGGTCTAGTTATATTTATCCAACTTTTCATTCAAATGCAAATGCTAAAATATATGGCATTCTAACCAATAGAGAGCCTCAAGACAGAATAATAGTTTAATGATCTCTTCCTAAAAAGATAATGATGCTAAAAAAGGGCATTCTTTTTATCTAATTGGCCTGATCTCCCTCCAAACCTTCAGAAAGCTGGCATTAATAATCTCCATGGGGTAAAACATCCCATAAAATGGAAAAACTCAGATACAGGGTGTCAATTTTTTTTATCAATTTTTATTTTGTTAATATGGAATACCAGAGGAAATTTCTTGTATTAAAATCAGATATCATTATTTATATATTAAATTAGATTTATTACCACAATTATATAAGCAATTTGTTCATCCATTCCCCAATTGATAGATATTGTCACCATTTCCAATTCTTTGTCACCATGAAAGAACTGCTATGAATATCTTTGTACATATAGATCCATTTAAAAAAAAAAAAAAAACTCTATGTTATGCAGACCTAAAACTTATATTGCTTGGTCAAAGAGTATGCATGATTTTATAACCCTTTAGATGTAGTTCTTAATTGTTTTACAGAATGATTAAATCAGTATCACAACTTCCCCAAAATGCTTTAATATTTCAAATTTTTCATATACTCGCTAACATTTCTTATTTCCATTTTCCCCCATATTAGCCACTCTGATAGAGATGGGCTGGTAGTTCAGAGTTGCTTTGATTTGCATGTCTCTAATCAATAGTGATTTAGATTATTTTTCCCACATGATTATATGTAATGGGCTGAAGCTGAGCAAATGCACTGAGGTCCGAGCACTTAAGGCTAATTACCAATTGGACAATATTCTATTAGTATATGCTTGGAGAAAGAATGGCCCCACCCACTCTCTGTGCAAGTTTAATCTGCTGTATAGGAGATTGGGTAGAGGATTTAGGGGATGGAGTGTGAGAGCCAGATGCACTGCTGGCCAGATTCATGTTGCAATTGCTCTCACTTCGTATTGCCATTATCATTCACCTCTGCAAAGAATAAAGATCAAGGACTTTTGCTTATCCTGACTCCGGCTGATTTTAAAATACTCTGGGTGCTAACGCAGTCATCACAATTACAGATAGTTTTTATTAATTCACCTGAAAATGGCCTCTCCCTATCCTTTGGTCCTTTATAAATTGAGGAATAGCTCTTATTTCTATAAATTTGATCCAATTGTCTATATATCTGAAAAATGAGTTTTTATCAGAGAGATAATGGTAATTTTTTCAAAATTATTATTCTTTGTATTGACCTCCATCCCCTTTGCCTTCTGTTTGCCCTATTCTGATTTTGAAGGTGTTTTTTTTAGTCCCTTCTTTTTTTGTGCTGTTGTTTCTTCTTTACCAAATTGTTGACTCTTTTTTTGTTCATGATTTACTTTCAATCACCTTTATCCTCCACTATTCTTACTTGATTTTTAAAATCCTTTTTGAGCTCTTCCATGACCTGAAACTATTTTTCTTTGAGATTTTGGATATAGCAGTTTTGATTTTGTTGTCTTCTAAATTTGTGGTTTGACCCCATAGTAACTTTTTGTCAGAATCTTTTTCTCCTATGTGTTCGTTTTTCAGCTCACTAATTAACTTTTAGTTCATTACTAAAGTGGGACTCTGTTTCCAGAGAAGAGGGGGCATTGTCCCCAGCTTCAAGTTTTTGTGCAATTGTTTTCAGAAACAATTCTGGACATCTGTAAGCTTTCCATTCTTGGAAGGTTATATGATCTAGGGAGAAGTGTGTTTACTATTCCCCTGTCTGTGTTCTGGTCTGTGATAGAAAACAAGCATCCTTTTCTGCCCTGGAACTGATTCTGAGTTCCCTGCTCCATTGCAGCTATTAACCCTGGTGTGTTAGTGCTCCTTCTTTCTCTGATATTGAGACTCTGTATTGGGGTTGCAATTTAGATCCAAATATGGACAAACCAAAAGAGTTCTGACCCCAGTGCCAGTAAAGAGACTTGGAATCTCCTTTGGGCTAATTATCTGACCCCTTACTGTTTGTGGCCCCAAAAGTCTGGAAACTGTTACTATTTCCATTGATTCAGTTGTCTCCAAGAACAACTACCAGTTTTCTGCCATGGCTTGAACTGGACTGTGTTCCTCTCTTAACATGATGTGACCTTTCCTATTGAACTTCTAATATGTCTTAAACAGGAAAATTGCTTCACCTCATCCTTTTGTGGGTTCTGCTACTCCAGAATTTGTTCTGAGGCATTACTGAAAAATGTTTGGAGAGGTTTGGGGGAGAGCTCAGGTGAATCCCTGCCCATTTGGTTCCCCCCTATATATTTTAAGATGAAAATTCTACATGAAAATTGTTACCATATATTCTTGGATGTGCCAAAATGGTTTATGATTTGGTTTTGCTTTGTATATAGAGAATAATTATTGTAACAGAGTTAAGGGGCAGGATATGAGGATTTTAATTGGAATTATCTAAATCATGATATGCAATGACAACCTCAATCTATATGGAAGTAGAAACCTGAAATAATTATAGAAAGATAACCAAGTTTATTAGCCCTTTTCTTTGTATAGGCTGCTTTTGCCTCATTCATAAAATACTGATTAGTTCACTAATCTTAGTTCTATGAGACTTCAACCCTAGTTCCTTGTTTTATCAATATGATTACTATGTTATTTTTCTGTAATGTAAAACATTTCATATTCCATTTCTTCCTTGAAACAGAAACTATTCTTATGGAATCTATATGATTTGGTCTCTTCTATTTCTGTTCTGAACTATTTCCTCAGACTGTTGATCCTCTTCTGAGAAACTACAGCAATTGTCAGATAGATATAGAATAGAGCCTTTTATCATTTCACTGAGTTTTGCCCCTTTAAATAAAGCTATCAGCTGAGAAAATTTTATAGAAGGTCTATTGGAGATAATAGGACCATATATTGATAAGTTAGAACTGATGGTCCATATAGTCCAACTTTCTTATTTTTTAAATAAGGAAACTGTTGCTCAGAAAGGTTAAAGGACTGGTCCTTGATCATTGAGGTAGTAAGTAGCAATGCTGACATAGCAAAACAAATCCTCAGACTCCAAATCCAATATGCTTTCACATTACTCACCTATCCCCTTTTTTAAATTCAACATTCTATCTCCTATTTCATTCCTTTTTGTTGTTCATCCTTGATTCTTGAAATACACTCCCTCCATATATTCCAACTGCTAATGTCTTCTCTCTCATATTAATTTATATTTAACTTTTTAAATAAATTTAAATTTATTAACTTTTTACATATTGTATATGACATATATGTGTATGTAATTCATACTGTTACCTACTCCCTTAGAACACAAATTCATCACTTCCATACATTAGAGATTGCTTTATATTTTATATTTATTTTCACGGTATCTACCACAGTACTTGATACCTGTTAATGTTTGTTGATTAATTAATTGACTGTTGTTCCATCCAATTTCCCATTTATATAGTCAAGTATTTATTTTCCCCTGAGGAGCAATAAAAATATCCATTTTCATATATTTGTACCATTATGATCTGATTAGCTTATGTTAGAATACGTATGTGACTATTCTAGGTAGAATTTTTTAAAGCTATATTTGCAATACTGAAAAGGAGAATTGAAGTGTAAAAAAGATTCTAATTCGTTTCCCAGTGGCTGAAAAGGGCTACACTTGGTTTTGGCACATGGGTAAAAGAAGTGTATGTGTCTGAAATCTACAATCAATTGCAGTTGTGTGATTAAATATCATGGTATGGGTTGGCAAGAACTATAAAACTACCTGGGCAAAGTACCAAAAGGGGTTGGAGCAGAACAAAAGAATGAAGTCAAACTAAGGTAGTATGAGTTTAGCTTTTCAATACAAACATGGCCTTGGAATTCTTGCCTTGAAGAGAGGCCCTGTGTTTTATTATTCTGTATTCAATGTTTTATTGGGTTTGTCTATGTTATTCAATACAGAAAACAAATTGTGTAAGAATATACAAAGTCTTATTTAAGACTTTTGAAGCTATGTGTTAACATACTACAAAGGCATGGAAAAAGATATCTGACAAGATATACAAATAAGAGATCATATTTCAAGATCAGCTGCCTTCCATCATCTTAAAATAGAAAGAAATGGATCCACAAAGTAAAATAACAACAAGAAAAGGTAGAAAAGGACCCATCACAAAGAAAGCTTCATACAATAGAGTGAAAAAAAAAATGGAAGATTTTGGGAAAACATAAAATAATATAGGAAAATCACAATAGAAAGGGAATACTTCAACAACAGGAAGACTTTCCCAAATTAAAATGATAATCGAAAATTTTCAGCATGTTTAAAGGAGCTTTAGAAGATGAAAAAAAATATTGATATAAATTATTGTAGAAATAGATTTCTCAAAGAGGTATTCAAAAATCTGATCAAAGGCCTCCTTGGTATTAGATGTTCCTAACTTAGAAATTTTCACTAGAAGTTCTGTATGTCTAGAACACTTCTCTTTCACATTTCTCTGCTTCTTGGATTTTCCAGCTTCCTGCAAGTCCCAGATAAAATCCCACTTCTATAAGAAATCTTTCCCAATTCACCTCAGAGATAATGCCATCTATTGAAAATCTCCAATTTATCATGTAAATATTTTTTCCGTACAAATATCTACATGTTATCTTCCCCATTATATTGTGAAGTATCTGAGATCAAAACTTTTCTTTATATTTTACTTTATTTTCTCTTTTCTTTATATCATTATAGTTCAACACTATACTTTATATACATTAATACATAATAAATATTAATTGAAAAATATGAAAAATAATTTAGAACAAGTAGTAGAGATCTTGTTTAAATTTGTATATAATTCAAAAAAAAAAAAAAGAGAGAGAGTTAGAATCTCAGAATTGTAGAGATGGAAGATTAGCAGAACAAAGTCAAAGCAATGTAATGTGGTTAGGTCTGCATAAAATGTAGCAATTGATCTTAAAAGCAGAACATGGAAATTATAAAAAAAGTAATATTGACATTTTTCCCAAAACATGACCAAAAAAATCCTGAATATTATAGTTCAGAAAATGAGATTAAATTTTTTCCTCAACTATTGGGACCAGATAACAAAGTACTGCTATACCAATGAATAGAGCCAAATAGAAAAAAAAAAAAAAAAAAAAAAAAAAAAGCAATGTTAATTTATTCAGAAATATGGTCAAGTTTTAAATCTTCAAGATTGAAAAACAAATATTACTAACATGCTTTAAGGAGTTCTTTATAGGATAGTTAGGTGGCATAATGGATAGAACTGTGTCTTTAGAATCAGGAGGACCTGAGTTCAAATCCAGCCTCATACATTTGACATTTACTAACTGTGTGACCCTGGGAAAGTCACTTAACCTCTACTATCTTGTAAGAAGAAAAAACTGTCCTTTGTATATCAAGATAGAACATAGGGCTTAGAGTTCAGTTCAAGTCTCATTATCATATTATCTTGTGAATGTTCATTATCCTCTTCTGGACTCTAAAGTCTTTATGTTTCAAGTCATTTTTCTCTGTTCCTTTGGTGAGAATTGTCACTTTGTATTCATTTGTTTGTTTGTTTTTCCCATTCTGAAGATTATATGCTGTCCAGGAAATATATAATGCTTTCCAAATTCTTATTTCTATTTTAATTTATACTGAAACATCCTGTTGTTTTACCATCCTTTCTTGGAAACTGATAAGTATCTCTGTTTCATTAGATGCTAATTTATTTTCATTTGTCTTGAAATATTTATTTATAGATATCTTGACTCTTTTATTTGATTCAGAGGACATATCATTATCATAACAATTAATATTATTTTCCCTTCTCTTATATTCCCTTGTTACTCACTTTCTGATTCTTTCCCCTTTGATTTCATTTATACCTAAAATTTGCTTCAGTTTCCTCCCATGCTAAGAAATTTACATTTCACTGTCTTCAGTTTCCAAGGGGAGTAATTTAAGGAAGGACTGAGCTAGCCCCATCTGGATCCTTTGCTCTCTTTCTTTTCTTAGTGGAGTGAAGCTATTCACTTTGTTGGGGAGCATTGCCTCTCTTCTGTAGTGATGTGGCTGAGGATTTTTGTAGCACATAATGCGGCTATGTTGCTATCTCAGCCAGAGAATGTTTCCTGCTTCTAAATGTCTGTGACAATGAGAAAGTATGGGAGTAATAGTGATCCTCAAAGTCAGCTTGTGCGGGCCATTCAGAGTATGACAGTACGTGGGGGAGGAAATGTTAGAGATTTAGGATTATAGATTTGCCTTTTATTTTGATAATTCACTTCATTATCACACCATTAAGATTCTTGGTGTCTTAAACTGTGGAAATGGCTGAAATAGTCTTGTCTTTTGCACATAATTCATATTTTGGATATTTTAGAGATCATGAGAATTAAACAATCGTCTCTTCCTCCATTTTGTTGTTTACATCGTTCATTGTAAAATAAAGGAGTTTCTTAGATAAGAAGTCATTATGCTGCTGTGTGTTTGTGTGTATGTGTGTGTGTGTGATGAAGTGCTTTGACAACCTGCTAATGTTTACGTATCTTTTCTCAGAGTAATAGTTGTTGGCCAAATTTAGTTGTATTAAATTTCATTTAGAGATAAAAAAAGAAAATGAGTTTTATTTCATTCCCAGTTCAGAGATCCCCTAAAATCTATATATTGTTCCCAAGAGTTCCATAAGAACATCTAGAGTAGATGATCACTAAAATGTATTCTAGTCCCAAATCCAGGATCCTATGATAAATCATAACTAGCATGTAGTTAGCAATAGCTTTGGGCTAGTGTAAGTAACAGAGGTATGTGTTGTAAATTATAATCTGCACTTCATATGAAATCCTAGTATTTAATTTATTGATATTTGTAGGGAAAGAAAATCAATTGAGAATTGAATTCTAGTCACTCACTGCCACATGTGGAGCATCTTATTGTTTCTAACTCTTTCAAAATGACCAGAAATGAATCCAAAACTTTGAGTCTAAGAACAATTATTTCTCCTCTATAAACCATGGAAGCCACTGTCCCTATCTATCTATTTATCTATCTATCTATCTATCAGTATAAATATTATATATATATATGTTTATACATATATATATATAAAAGAACATATATAACATTTATGTATATTTTATTTATGTGTGTATATATAGATATACAGATTATATCCTTAAATATGTCTATATATGTGTTGTATGAATATATATAATATACATAAACAAATATGTTTTTACATGAATGGATGTCAATATATATCATTTGAAAGATTCCAGAAAGTTCTTGGTGTGGAAAGCAATAGCAAAATGTTTAGGGAAAAATTTAATACAACTTATTGAAATCTTTCTAATGATAAGGCCCTGTACTAGCTAATAGAAGTGGGGTCTAAAGAAGGCATTTTGGGGGTAACTAGATGGTGCAGTAGATAGAGTGTTGGCCCTGAAATCAGAAGGACCTAAGTTCAAATCTGACCTCAGACACTTAATATTTCTTAGCTGTGTGAACTTGGGCAAGTCACTTAATCCCAATTGCCTCAGGGGTAAAAAAAAAGACATTTTCCCACCACTAAGCTCACATTTACTGAAGAAAGGATGGGGTAGACATTTTATATTGTTCAATATAACATGAGGTCAATATAACATGAGGTAATTTGAATGAGGAAACATTATTGAGGAGATAAGTTAAAGAGGTATTAAATTCAAATATGCTCTAAGGCACCATATTATAGAAGGTAGATTCCCCCCCGGCCCTTTTGATGACTTGCATTAAAGTCCTGTCCCCTATATTATGGAAAATGATTATGAGCAAATGAATTAACTTCTCAGTAGCCAAAGCAGCATTCTAAGATTATAAATTTTAACCTCAAAAACTCTCAGCTAAACACCAAAATAGAAATTCATAAAATGAAAAAAGATGAATAAAAACAATTACAAAAAAGACAAGTTTTTTTTTAATTAAATGAAAAAATTTTGTACAATAATAATTACTAGATCTAGGATAAGAAGAAAAGTAGTTGAATAATAAAGTAACAAGGACAACTTGGCATCATTTTCCTTGGACAAGTGCTTGTTATCTAAGATATATACCTAAATAGTAGAAATATTTGATAAATACTATTTCCTAACAGATAATTGGTCAAAAGATATAGTTTGCAAAATAATTGCAAATTATGAATAACTATATAAAAATAAATAACAGGATAAATACAAATCAAAACAATCCTGAGGTTTTATTTCATACCTAGAATATTAACAAAAACTGATAAAATATGGGAATAATTGATGTTGGAGGAATTGCAGATAGTTATAATGTTTTATTGATAGATCTGTGATTTAGTGTTATTATTCTGGAAGGCAATTGAGAATTATGAAAATAAAGTGTCTAAAATGTCCCATATACTTTGACCCAGAAATTAAAAAAACACTTAACAAAGATAGAAAAATAACATCAACATTGAACTGTTAAAAAAAAAAACAGAATCTATGTTATAGATTTATAAACAAATTACTGCCTTGATCATTACAGGATGAGGAATACCAAATTGTTAAAAAGAAAAAAAAATAACAGCAACTACGTATAAAAATAAAATTTAAAAATTCTAATTATATGTCCCACATGGTTTATTTTTAAAAAGGATAAATATATAAAATATCTTTTTTATGTTAAACGTGTAATTCTTCTATGCATATTTTCACATTTATCATGCTGCAGAAGAAAAATCAGATCAAAGAGGGGGAAAAAAAGAGAAAGAAAGAAAACAAAAAGCAAACAAACAACAAAAAAAATGTGAAAAAGCTATGTTCTGATTGATCCACGGTCAGTCCAGACAGTCTTCTTCCTCGACAAAGATGGCTTTCTCTATCATAAGTCTATTGAATTGACCTGAATCACCTTATTGTTGAAAAAAATTTGTCCATCAGAATTGATCATCACATGATTTTCTTGTTGCTGTGTACAATGTTCTCTGGGTTCTACTCACTTCACTTACCATGAATTCAATAAATCTCCCCAAGCCTATCTAAAATCATCCTGTTGATCATTTTTTATAGAACAATAATATTCCATACCATAACTTATTTGGCCATTCTACAATTGATGAGAATTCACTCAGTTTCTAATTCCTTGCCACCATTAAAAAGGCTTTTAAAAATATAAAATATCTCAATTAATAGATCAAAACTAATTTCAATTTGAAGAAATAAAAACATTTGAAGGACTCATGTTTAAACTTCCAAATAAAATTCAAATAACTAGATGATTTACAAGTGATTTCCATCAAACCTTCAAGAGCAATTAATTCTAATGTTGTTATATAAACATTTTTTTGCAAAAATAGGAAAATAAGAGTTCTTCCCAAATTGTTCCTATATCAATAAAATATTGATTTCTAAACCAGGGAGAGTCAATAAGAAAAAGATTCCCTAGACCAATATCTTTAATGAACATTTTTTTTCAAAAATGCTAAAAACAATATTAGTAAAGATATTGCAAAAATATTAACAAATTTATGTATTATGACTAAGTAAGCTTTATACTATGAATTCAGAGTTGACTTCCATATTAATAATGGACATAGTATGCTATTTTAACAACAAAAAAACATCACAAAGATGATTATATCAGTAAATGTTGAATAAGCTTTAGACAAACTGCAATCTGTATATAGATAAATAAACATAAATAATACAAGAACCACTATCTTCTAAGAGGTCACATTCAGTAATATAACACTAAAGATGTACATTAGTAGAAGCTGAAAATTCTTAGACATAGATATAAGAACACATTGTCTGATAATGGGCCATTCTTCACCAAGGCACAGACAGAGAAAATTGCATGTTGAGTTTGGAGAAGAGCTCTCATAACCATTTATCTAGAACATAAAGGTGTGAAAAAGGATAATATGAAATCAATCTCTAAAGATAATTTGGAAATTTATTGTGGGAGGCCATAAAAGACAAAATAATGAGTTTGCCTGTTATCTTAAAGACAAGAGGAAATCACTCAAGATTTGGAGATTGGAAGTGACATGATCAAACCTGTTTTTAGGATTATTCATTTAATGTTTGATAGGGGATAGATTCCAAATAGGAGAAAAAGACATTCATTGAGAATTTTTTGTGATAGTCTAAGTTAGAAATAATGAGGGCCTGAACTATTATAATAGCCAGGGCAGTAGGGAGAAAAAAAATTGTATTCAATAGAATGTGTGGATGTGAAAGGAAGAGGATTTGGCAATAGCATGGATTTTATCTATGGCCATATCCATGAATACTAGAAATAAAATGGAGGAAAAGCTTATAAATTTTGTTTGAAGTTGGTAATTAAGAGACCAGGGTATTTAAGGAAATGCCATTTTGAAAATTAAAGTTACTAAGGATAAGAACAAAATTTAGAGGCAACAAAGAATAAAGATGACACTAAATTCTTTTTTTTGGGGGGGTGGGAAACAATCCTTGTGAACACCCAGATGGATGGGGGGAAAAGAAAGTATAATTTATAAAGTAAACTTTTAACATAAGGAGATAAGTATATCAGAAATATCATAGATACTTAGTATATAGAATTGGGGGTTAGAATATAGCAATGGAAAAATATATTGTATTCCAAAGAAAGATACCTTATAGAAATGTATTGGAGTAGGAATGCATGAGGAAAATAGCCATCCCAAGAGGATTATAATGTAATTGAAGGAAGGTGGATGCCACAATGCATAAAATCCAGGGTCCGGAGTCAGGAAAATATCTTCCTGAGTTCAAATCTGGCCTTAGACATTTGCTGTGTGGCACCAGGCAAGTCACTTAACCCTATTTCAGTTTCCTCGTTTGTAAAATGAGCTGGAGAAGGAAATAGCAAATCATTCCAGAATCTCTGCCAAGAAAAACCCAAATGGGGTCAGAAAGAATTGAACACAACTGAAGAAAGACTCAAAAAACAGCATAGTGTAATTCTTCCTGGGTGGAGAATAGAGAAATCCCAGGGATACCATTGTAGACTGGCCATGATGCTGAATAGATTAAAAGAGTAATAAGTTTTCCATTATTGTCACAGAAATGGCACAGATGTAAAACTTTGTATCTAGGAGGGATTATTACCTGAAATCTTCTAATTTTTTTTTTTTTATTCAGCTGAAAGTGGAATATCTAATACATTCTTAAAATGCTTTTAGTTTTCCAGGAGGCAAAGGAAGAAATGAGAGATACTAGTCTTCACTAATTCAGAAATGACAGAGCACTTATCAATTTGCTCAGAAGACAGTAGTAACTTTATCTTACAGGTTATCATCATGTCATTCAATGAAAGAAAAACTGAACACTGTTAAGAGTTACATATGCTCTCTGTTAAGGAAGCAGTTTAAAAAAAGTCAGATGAGAGATGACCTGAGAATCTAAAAAGCCAAAATGATGCAAGAGAAATAACAGATCATCAAAAATGAAACTTTGATGTACAATAATTAAAAAATCCTAAAGAAGAAAAAGAAGAGTGTAGAATAAGAAGATTAGCGAGCTAAAGTTTAAAGGAATGTTAGAAGTCACCTATTATATAAATCCTTCTCCTTTCTTCTGCTGTAGAGGAAACCCAGTCCCAGTGATATTAAATGATCTATTCAAGGTCACACAGTATTAAGTGTAGTACAGAGAGCTATCTTATAAGTCAAGAAGGCCTGGATTCAAACTCTCTGAAATGTGCTGACAGTGCTGTGCTAAAAATGTTAAACAACTTTTTCTCTGTGGGGCATAGGGAAAATGTATATCCAATATGCTTTTAAGTTTAATCTGCACTATTAACTCCTTCACTCTCTCCACTTTCTTAAGTTTAGAAAAATAACAAAGTAATAAATCACATCTTGGTTTGCAGTGTTTGCCAATTTCTAATATCTGAATGTTTACAATGAAAATTTAACAATCAAACAGTAAAGTTTGGCTTTAGCATACCTTGTTATAATGAGAGGAGAGTATCATCTTCATCACTGACATCACTAATATGATTTATATCATGCTAAATGTTTTATAATTTTTATAACATTTGATCTTTCCATCAATCTTGGCACCCCCCATTTTACAGATGAATAAATTGAGTCAAAGAGTAATTTGCCCCCGGGTCCCATGGCTCAGAAATAAGTTTTTGGTATTCTAGGAAACTCTCTAAGATTAAAATTGCAGGGGTATTATTGACAAACATTGTTAGAGGGAATTTTACAAGTGAAATCTCAAGGTTAGTCCTTTTTTCCTATTAATAGGATTCAGAGAGCTGAGCATATGGTTGTTTAGATGAAACTGAGACAAAGGAAGACAAAGATAGAGACAGAGTCCTGTCCTTGTATTGTTACCCATTCCTCTATATGGAAGCAGAGAAATAGAATTAGAAAGACTTTCTCCAGAGAGAGGACCCTGGCTTTCTTACACTCCGAATTCACTTAATTTCCCTTCATAGGCTTCTATATACATGCTTTCTAGGTACTGTGTGGTCTTAACACTGTACCCCTTAAACAGCTGCTTAAGTTTGAATAAATCACTCAGTTTTTCTCTAAACTTAAATTACTTGATCTTTCTGTGATTAGTTTTCCTTTTACAAAAGAAGTTGGGAGTAATGAATGCCTAAGGTCCCAATAGATTAAAAGATCCTTGGCTTCATGAACATATTTGGGAAAACATAAATACACCATTGGATCTCTGAATTCATTTATGCTTCTTTTCTCTCTAATGATGCCAGTTACAACCTTGTATGTTTGCTTGTCTTGTGTTTCTGTGGTCCATGTCCTCCAAAGGTTATCATAAAAAGTCTAAGCACCTTGGACAATTTTTTTGCTTTCTTTTAACATGAGAAGGATAACAACGGAGCCCTCATTAGTCCATTAATCTCATTCTGAAAACCACCTATATTCAGGCATAATTTCTCAATTCACTATCTTTTTTAAAGTTCATTCTCGGCAATTCCTTATTTATGATGTGCGATATATTTATCATGTAGTAATTAGACATTGAAAAAAATTAAAAATTCAGATCCCAACCTTTCCCAAATATAAACAATGAACTAAAATAAAACAATCTGGTTTTATAATGTATCTCTATTATATCTTTGAATGGAAAAGGCTATTTTTTTTTAAATTCATTTAACTCCTTGGAGAGTTGTACCATCTCACTAGTTCCTTGTGCAGTTCTGAACAAGGAGAAAAACACACACACACACACACACACACACACACACACGTGTGTAATCTTTCTTGACCCCCTCCACACAAT
Source organism: Antechinus flavipes (assembly GCF_016432865.1). NCBI lineage: Eukaryota > Metazoa > Chordata > Mammalia > Dasyuromorphia > Dasyuridae > Antechinus > Antechinus flavipes. The sequence goes on from NC_067398.1 coordinate 36,800,315, forward strand.
CAATGGAAGCCCTGAAGCATGAGATTTGATTACATTTGACATTATTTTAGCTGCATAACTATAATGTTATCAATGGTCATAAAATTACCTACTCCCTTTAAAGGATAGAAAGGGTGCTTGGTTCAGAGACTTCTGAAAGCACAGTCACATATTTTAATAACCCATTGGATGAAGCAAATATTTACCTTTATCCTTCTAATTTTGTTCATAGAATTATCATGTTTCAGTCTAGGGGAGACATTTTTACTTCTTCTCTTATTTATTTATTTATTTATTTATTTATTTATTTATTTATTTATTTATTTTTGATTAGATAGTGACTGCCTTATTCTTTTAAGAATACCTTTACTATTCTGGAGGTAAAAATATCCTGCTTTTCCTGATTCTGTAGCTGGCAAGAAATGCCCCATCAATCCTTTACTTCACTATATTGCTAGGCTGAAATGCCAATTCCAAAACTACATCCCTTCTCCTTCATGGTTTTTCTAGGAACAATGCCATCATTCTAGCTACTCAACTTTGCCAAAAGGCAATGCCATTCTTGGAAGTACCTCTCTTTGTAGACCTCATTCTGGGAATGGTATCAAATATGGTTCAGTCTTTGGGTAGGCAATAAATAATGAATAAAAGATGAAAAACACCTTAAGCTTCCAGCTACCTTTTATCTGTTTCTGTATTCCTTTTTCTTTTGGCCTATCTCTCTCACCTTCTGCTTATAGTCATAAAAGACACTCCCTTTGCTTTTATTTGAGGTTCACTAGGATAGATTTTATTATACTCAGGATTTTGATTGTGAAGTGTAAGTTTATACCTTTCTAGACTTTAAACAGAAATAGCTGCCCTTTGGAAAATAGTTTAAAAGATGCCTGATCTATCTTCTGCAAATATACACATCAGTTTAATGAATATCAGAGGGAGAGATGGGTCACTGCCAAGGGTGTAATTCATCCTGTAAGTTTCAGAGAAGAGCAACAGAAGAAAGAAAATCTCGCAGGAATTAAAACATCTTAGAAATCTTAGAAATCACACAGCTCAAAGAGGTATAGGGGAAGGACTGGTGGATTTGAAATCAAAAGATCCCACTTAACATCTGAGCTAAGATATTTATCCTTTTGCACTCATTTACCTCATCTTTAAAAGGAGAGAGGTTTGAGTATACTTGTCATCAAAAGTCCCTCCCAAATCTTGATCTATGGTCTTTATAGAATCATGAACATGGGGATGGACAGATTTCAAAGATAAATTTAGAAATGAAGAAATTAAAGCTCAGATGTGTTAATAACTTGTACAGGGTCTCCTTGGTAGTAAGTGACTACTCTTAGGGGAAAGATTTATACCCTGTCAGCTCCTCCCATAATACTTAGCTTCCTCATAATCTGACAGCTACAATAGAGCTTTAAAATTTAGGCAAGGCTACTAAGGAAGTTTTCTTCTCTTCCCAGCTCATTCACCCAATAGATCAACAAGAGTCTTGATTTTCCTAGGGCCAGACTTACTGTTTGTCCTTGGTACTGATCATTATTGAAAAAGATACTTGCATATTCACAATAGTAAGAATATACATATAGGTACATCTATGTACACATCCATTTATTCTCAGAGAGACAGTAATTTGCACATCATGGGAAGAGACTACATGTCTCTCAATCACATTTCTTTCATGGAGAAATTTTAATTTTGGGAATAATATTTAAGTGACCCAATTTTGTTTTTATAAACTCTCATTGGATTAGTTTTTATACTAGAAATCTTTTTATTTCTGTGTTGGTCACTTTTTTGGCATCTCTGTCTCGAGCTCTTTCTGTCTGTTCTTCTCTCTGTTATTCCCTTTCTTTGGCAATATCATCAGCTTCCATAAATTTAGTTATCATCCCTATGCGGATAATGTTAGATCTATTTGTCTAGACCTTATTCTCTCCTAACCTTTAGTCTTACGTTTTAAACTAACTATTGTATATTTCTACCTAAATATCTAGTAGACAGCCTGATTTTCAATATGTCAAAAAGTGAATTCATTAACCTTCCTCCTCAACTTTCCTTACTTCCCAATTTCCCTATTTCTGTTGAGGATTCCATTATCTTCTTATTCACCCAAATTTATGTTCTAGATGTCATTATCTCATTATCTCTTATTGTGCCATATATAATCAGTCATTAAATCCAGTTGTTTCTTCTTTTAAAGAATCCCTCATCAGGGACAGGTAGATGGCACAGTGGATAAAGTACTAGTCCTGAAGTCAGGAGAACCTAAGTTCAAATCTGGTCTCAGACAAATCTAGCCTTAGGCAAATAATGCTTTCTAGATGTGTGACTTTGGGCAAGTTATTTAACCCCAATTGCTCAGCAAAAACCAACAAAAAAATTTTTTTAAAAGAATCCCTCATCCCCTATCCTTCATCTTCTCTTTTCTCACCAAAATCTTGGTGCATGCCTTCATCACCTCACACCTAGCCTAGTAGGCTCTCCTTACTCTATTATACTCTATTTTTTTGGCCATCAAAATGTTCATCCTAATGTCCAATTGGAACCATGTTGCATCCCTACCTTGTTCACTAAACTCCAATGCTTCTCTATTGGCTCTAGGATCAAACATTAAATCCTCAATTTTGTTTTTAAAAGCTTTTAAAACCACCCCCATTCTACCATTCCAGGCTTATTTTACCTTACTTTGCTCCAAGTACTCAATCTAACATTCTTGCTATTCCTCTTAGAGGACACTCCATCTTCTATTTCTATGCATTTTTTCCTGGCTGTCCTCCATCCCTGAAACTCCTTCCTCACTTTTACCTCTTGGTTTTCCTATCTTCTTTCAAGTTTTGGCTAGTTTCCTACATTTTGCAGGGATGACTAGTACCTCTGGTATAAGGACTGATGACCCTTCTTCAGGGCTGCTTTCCATCTTTGCTATTCACCTGATTCAACTCTCAGTTCCAAGTAGCTCCAAGGAGCAATAGTTATACAGTGGTTTACCTTGGCAAACCATCTTAACAGATGGGTTTATAACAGGTTGAAGATAACCAAGGACTCTCAAACATTTCAATGAATAGGAGGATGTCTGGCCCAAGCATGTAAAAACTTTTTCCACCAGAATGGGTAGGTGAAAAAAAATTGTGCAAAAGTCCATGAAGGCAGCTAAAGCAAGTACTATGGGGTACTTAGAGTTTAATTAAACCTTGAAGGTAGCAAGGTCACCTACTCTCTCCTGAACCATCACCATTCATTTTGGCTTTTATCTTGCCATTGGACTTAGATGACTCTGGAAGAGAGAGTGGGACCAGCAATTTCAAACAATACTACCTCACTTAAACTCACTTTATATATGAATCAAAAGACATCAGCCATACCATTTTACCATTTTTGCATACCTCAAAGTCCTGTAGCAACAGGCAAGTGATGAAGCAGTAGGTGTGGATATAATGGGAAGTGTAATCATAACCATGAACATAGGTGCTTTAGACCATAGAGTTATCTTCTCATAGGAAGAAACAGTGAAATTTGGCAGTCTAATTGAGTATCTCACCAGTGTTTTAAAGACCACAATACTTATCTCCTGATATGAAGAAAGAGCTAGAAAGATTCCCCCAAAACAGTTTGTTTACTCAATCCTGACTTGCTTGCCATGACAGATGGGAATCCTGCTTTGTGGTCAAAACAGCTCCCAACCCCATATACACACAAACAAAACCTTTTGTGAAAATGATTTCATTCATCATTAGTACATGGAATATGTGGACACTTATGAAAAGCAAGAAATCCAGCATACCTGAAAGATGAACAGCTCTTATGGAGAGAGAACTCACAAATATTGTTTCCAAATAACATTTCTCAATAAAACAAATTTGAAAATGAAGACCAGATTATGAAAGTCAGGACTGGATACCCACTTTTTTTTTTGTTTAGTTTAGTTTTTTTGTTTGTTTGCTAGTTTGTTTTGTTTTATTTTGTTTCTCTGGAGTGGCCAGGAAGCTGGCATAGGTTTTGCAATCAAAACTATTCTATTCAATAAGTTTGTATACTTATCAAAAAAAGTGAACAAGAGTCCTAACAAAGCCATTGCCACTTGCAGGAAACCACCTATTCCTCCATCATTAATGCCTATCTTCTCAACATGACCAATCCTGATGAAATCAAATAAAAATTTCACCTATAGACCCTTATCATTAATGTACCAAAAGAAGAGAAGCTTATAATTCTGCATGACTTTAATAATAGAGTAAACTCAGACTACCAGATATGGAAGGGAATCCTTGGGAGAAATGGAGTGGCAAATAGCAACAGAAATGGTAACTTAAAATGAAGAGTTGTGCCCTCATAATCTTCTCATCACCAACACTGTTTTCCATTTAGCTAGACACAATAAAACTTCATGGATACATCTATGACACTGTAAGGAAAAGAGATAGACAGCTGAAAAAATAACTAAGGTGAAGTGGGTGGCAGAGTGCTAGGCTGATCATAAACATCCTCTCCAAGCTAAACTTTTACATTCAACAAAAGCATCCTGAGGCAAGATGACTACTAGAAGATTTAGAAGGCTTTTCTGAGTGGGAACAGTTGCTAATTTGGAAGGAAAACTAAACCTACTCTCAGTTGGCAAGAATGGAACACAAAAAAGAAATGGGCAGAGATTTGCTATATAGTATTGCATTTACTCATTTGGACCAGGATACTTGCAAACATTGGTATTGATATGATACAGGAAATTCAGAAACTTCTAAATGCAAAATAAGTACTCAACAGAGGATAGTTCATCTGTCTCTAAAAAGGTAGCATTTAACTCCATCAAATTTAAAGTGAAAGCAAAACTTAGAGAGATGTAGGCTTCTTGGCTGAGTAAGAAGGCAGAAAAAATTCAGTTTTACACCCTTAGTAACAATCTAGAAGATATTTTTCATACCTTGAAGGCTATTTACAGGCCAAAACAAGTCATTGTCGAGGGAGCCACACTGATAAGTGATAAAGACATAATTCTGGAGAAGTGGGTTGAATAATTCCATAGTGTTCTCAACAAAACAACATCAATCAATGCTGAAGTCAATGATGGTATACTTCAGGTTAAAGTCAATCCCTCTCCAGCCAAACTTGCAACTGCAGAAAAGGTTTTGAATACCATTAGGTTCCTTTCATGTGGCAAAGTTCCTGGTGCTGATTTTATTCCAGCTGAGATCTACAAGGCAGAAGGTCCACTGTTGATACAAAAACTGACAAAAATTTTCTGGATTATGTGGCAAGAGGAGGTTATTCTCCCAGGAGTGTGCTTTGCAATAAAAAAAGAAAATAGGCCACGCTGTAACAACCACAGGAATCTCTCTCTTAGTTGTTGCCAGTAAGACTCTTGCCAGAGTGCTTATTAATAGGATGATCCTTCACCTGGAAGATGGTCATCTACCTGAGAGCCAATTTTATTCCAAAAAGGGCTGAGAAATGGTCGATGTGGGTGTTTGCTGTCCAACAAATCCAGGAGAAATGCCAGCAATAGAACAAAGATCTGTATACATTTGTCTATCTAATGAGGACTTTAATGCTATCAGTCATGAAAGCTTTTGAAAATTATGGCAAAATGTGGTGGCCTGGAAAAGTTCATTAGTACTGTACATCAGTTTCCTAGTGCCACGTTTGCTCAGGTTCTAGATAGACAATGCTCTTATACTTTCATAGTCAACAATGGAATAAAATAGGGCTGTATGCTTGCTCCCAAGATTTTTAGTATGATATTTTCAGTAGTTTTCAGGTGCCTCCAAGAAGGGTCCAAACTGCATCAAAATCATATATGCAACTGATGGTAAATTCTTCAACTTGAAAACACTATAAGCAAGACTAAAGTGGAAGTAGAGTGAGGGAAGGCTTTGTTTGAAGATTGTGTACTAAGTGCAGCCTTTGAGACTTAGATGTAACAAAGTATACATCAATTCTGGGGCTTGTGATAATTTTGGCCTAACAATTAACACCAAGAAAATACAGGTGCTCCACCAACTAGCACCATATCATCCATATGCGGAACCATTGGCTACAGTACATGGAGAAATTTTGATGGCTGAGGATAAGTTCAATTACCTTAGCAATATACTTTCCAGAGATGTCCATATAGAGGATGAGATTGACAAACACATTGACAGAGTTAGTTCACTGTTTGGAAGGCACCAAAATAAAGTATGTGTGAGAGAAGGTATTGCCCTGCCTGCCAAAGTGAAAGACTCTACAACTGTTTTGTTGAAAAGGACGACAGTAATGATGAATGATAGCTCACATTTTATAGAGCAATATAAAGATTTGCAAAAAGAGATTCATTATCTCATTTGACCCTCATAATAGTCCTGTGAGATTTTGTATGTCTCATTTTATAGATTAGAAAATGATTCCCAGAGATTTTTTAATGACTTGTCCAAATTCACACAACTAGTAAGTATCTGAAGCAGGACCAGAAATATAGTTGCTCCATATAGATATTTAATGAAGGCTTTATCCCCCTCCTCCATTTAACATAATGCATCAAAGACAAGGACATTGCTTTTATCTTAACCATCCTTAAAGAAAACATTTAAAACTTCAATTCCTCTATATTATGAGATTTCTAACTATTGGAGTAGCTTCTCACTTGAGGGATATTTGAATTCAGGAATAAATTGATGCTTCTATTTTGGAACAAGTCAGGAAGAAAATGAGTCCAGTGTTCAGTTGGAACCTTGTTGGTACAGTCATACATGACTAGACCTGAGCCCATTGCTTTCTGGCTGTTTACAAAGAAAGTGCTTAAACTCTTGAGCTTAGCCTGACTTTTAGTTTCTTTTGTAGACTTTGACATTGGGAAATGTTTTCCCACAGGCATAATATTTCCCTTTGTAGGGACTATATTTAATATTCTGTCTTAACTTCCTCTTCAGAAATTTTCTAGATGAATAATTATGCCTCAGGAAAAGAAGTTAATTCTCCTCCCCCCAACCATCAAATTTAAGCCTAGAACAAATTCTGCCCTCACTTGCATTTGCACTTTGTCTAGCATAGTGAGCAGGAAATACACCCACTAAGGTTAGTAATTATTGAAATTTATAACATCACATTAATTTTTGAAATCTTTTATTCAATTGCTTCAGAAGCAGGACTTTGAGTGGTTTGTCTGTTATTCTGTAGGCTGGAATCCTCTTCCCAGGTTTGTTCAGGTTTTTAAGGATAGTGCATTGAAGGAGAACAGAAATTGGAAGGACAACCTCACAGTCCTAGTGAAATAAAAATTAGAAGTCTACAATTTCCCAATAACCAGTCAGGGCTTAAAGAAGATAGGATTTTTTCTTTTTAGTTAAAAAAAAACTTTTCCAGCCCCCCCCCTCAAAAAAAAAAAAAAACCGGATTTGAATATGTATATATGTAAGGGAAAGCTTGTAAATACTCCCGTGTTGATTTTAATATTTTAAGATAACCTGACCAGACAACATGGATGTTGTCTCCCACCTTAGACTACATACTCCTTGAGAGTAGGGATAATTGTCTTGTCTCCCTCTCCCCACCTCTGTTTCTGTTCTTAGTATTTAACACAGTGCTAAGTACATAGTAGGTGCTTAATGAAAGCTTGTTGCCTGATTCACTGACTGACTTGAAAACAAGGAAAATATTTTTAAAAGACATATAATTGAGTGACTTTACTTCTAAGATACTCACAGTTAAAATATGGATCTGGAGAATTTAAGCTTACATAGAAACCTAATAATACACACAATAAAATGTTGCCTCTGTAATTAACAAACATTCGAGGGCTTATAAGTTTGAAATGTAATGACAAAATCATGTTTATTGCCAAGATAGGAAATATTAGTGTGTATATCACACCCTTGATGAGGATATATGTATATGTATATGTGTATGTATATATGTATACATATATGTTTTTCTTTAATAGATAGTGCTAAATTATAGCCAAATTCAGCACAGCCCTTTGAAATGTAGCAATAGCTGCCCTGTCAAGCTTGATATAAGATCATCTGGTATAAGCATCAAAGAAAACCAATAGGACAACTAAAATTATCTTTGACCTGTTCCAAGCTGAGCCCATTTGTAGCAAGAGAGTAAAGGTTCTTCTACGATCACGCAGATATGAGGGGTGGGAAAAGTTCCGGACTTATTTTTATTCTATTCCTAATTCCTATGAAGGAAAAGCTCTAAAGCTAGACAGAGTAGCAAGCCAGTGACTGAGAGACAGGGGGAAAAGGAGGCAATACGGAGAGATTGGCTGGTGGAAGAATGTATGAATTAGGGGTGATTGGAAGGAGAAAAGGGAAAAAAGCTGCTCAATACAGAAAATAGAGAGAAGGTGGGGGTGGGAGGCAAAGCAGAAAGAGAAGGCGGGGGAGGGAAAGCCCGAGAGAGAAGGCGACAGGAGAGGGGAGAGGGAAGTGAGAACTGCCTTGATTTTGAGAGGAGAGAGAGTGGATAGGCAGGGAGGGGTACAAGGCGGGACGGGAGCTGCCTTTTCTTGTCTTGTGCCAGCTCCAGGAGGGGGTAAGGCGGAGCCTCCCCGACGGATTCGCGTGCTGCCAACCTGGGAGAGGCTGGTTACTCCCTGAGGAGGAGCAGCGGAAAACAAGAGGCTCTTAACCCTGCAAGTCAGCCTAGCTTCTGCTCTGAGCAACTGGGGTGGCGGAAGAACTTTCCTTTGGGGAAGCACGAAATCTGATCTCGCCCAGGAAGGCCAACGAGGTGTGTTGCCAGAAATTTGTTGGGGTGGTGGTGATCTTTCTCACTCGCAGTCGTGCCCTGCTTCTTCCTCCCCTGCTAATTCTCTCCCTCCCAAGATCTTTCAATCCCTAAAGCATTCCTCTATCAAGATAGGGGACTGGGTGGCGATTTGACTCAGTATTGGAAAGGGTGTGTGTGTGTGTGTGTGTGTGTGTCTGTGTGTGTGTGTGTGTGTGTGTGTGTGTGTGTGTGTGTGTGTAAGCAATCCATCTCCCACAAAGTGGGAAACAACGTGTTTGTGGTCCTCCACCTGTCTCCTTCCATTTGTACCCCTTTCTCCCTACTTCTCTGATCCTCTAACACCTCTCTTTCCATTACTAAAATTTAAGTTAATATTCCTGTCAATCAGAGGGAGGTGGAAACCCTATGGGGCTTCCTCCACCTTAACACCCAGCAACTGCTTGGAGCTACTGAAGATAACCTCCCTTCAATGATCCCAAAAGGCCTCCTTCTGGTCATTTAGCTGTCTGGAAGAGATGAACTGCACGGGCTCTCAACTCGCCCTTCTTTCTACCCCTTAGGTGGGTAAAAGCATCAGGGGTTCACAGACCTGTGTGCTTGTGCGTGTGTGAGAGAGAGAGAAAGAAAGAGAAAGAGAGAGAGAGAGAGAGAGAGAGAGAGAGAGAGAGAGAGAGAGAGAGAGAGAGAGAGAGAGAGAGAGAGAGTTTGAAAGAATTGGGGGCTCGACGCGTTACCATGGCTCCCTGGAAGCTGTGCCTGAGGACCTAGACATGCCGGTCACGGATGTTCCCTTCTTCCTTCTTTGTGCCGGTTTTTTGGTGAGTGTGTGCGAATGTAGGGTGTGAATATGTGTGTGTGTGTGTGTGTGTGTGTGTGTGTGAAGAGAGAGAGAGAGAGAGAGAGAGAGAGAGAGAGAGAGAGAGAGAGAGAGAGAGAGAGAGAGAGAGAGAGAGAGAATATATCTGATTGAAATCTGGAGAGCTCCTGGGGCGGGGGGAGGGGTTGGTAGATGGGGCAGTTCTGTCCCTGTCCACTTCTCTAAAGCCGCCCTCTCTCAGCAAGGAGGCTGGGTGGAAAATCCAATCAACTCCTGTTCCTACTATTACTTGGGCAGCTACTAACCACCATCTCCAGGGGGTGGGCTATGGGGGAGCGGGAGGGAGTGCAGAGCTGAAGTAGAAACGCTGGCAACAAGGAAGGGTAAGTGTCTGGAGAGCGCCCAGCCAGGGTGCCAAGATACAGAAGAACGGAGGGGTGTGTGTGTGTGTGTGTGTGTGTGTGTGTGTGTGTGTGTGTGTAAGGGGAGAGAGAAAGGGAGAGGAGAGTTGAGGGATTGGGGGGCGGGAGCCTAGGGAAACCCAAGGAACCTAGTGTTTTGACCTGGGGTGTGCAGATAGAGCTGCCTTTGGCTCTCCGGGGAGATTAAGGCACTGAGATTTTTTTTCCCTATTTTTGCCCTAAAAGATAGATAAAGGAGAGGAGGAAGAGTGGGAGGGTGGAGTGCCTAGGCTAGAAGTACCCTGGGTGACCCCCATTTCCTCCCCCAGGGACCCGATCTAGGCTGGTACAGTGGGTTGCTCGAAGGAGATGCGTTCGTTGTTGGGGAAGAGGTTCTTGGCAAGGAAATCCCACGTTTCCAGTCTCTGCCGCTTGTTCGGAACCTTGCCCTTTAAATCCTCGGCTTTGGCTGCCAGGGGGGAAGCGAGCCAGGCTTAGCCCGCGGGGAACAACGGAGGAGGCACTGGGGACCCGGCAACTTGGGGAGCTTTGGAATGCGTTTGGTGGTGCACGCTCCCGTGCCCGTGTGTACGCGGCCGCGTTCGTGAGAGCGCGTGCACCGCGCCAGGCACATCTTCAGGGACTGCTGGGGAGGGGAGGCAGGGACGCTGAGCTCTGGCACCAGTGGCTCTTTTGGAAGCCACCTTCTGCTCCATGCCATTCTGTCTCCTCTTCCCTCTCCTCTCTGAAACCATCTGTCACTGCCACTGAGACCATTCAGAAAGGCAAGATTCTGGCCAGAGCAGATTGAGATGAATAAGCTGCTGGACCTGGCAAAGTTGGCATGGGAGGGCATCGAGAAGCGTGCTTCAGCAAACGGGAGGGAGGGGAAACTTTGAGTAGCCGTACTGGAGGAGGAAAAAACGAGATTTTAATGAATAAAATCAAGATATTTTCTAGGACTCTGGATGTGGGAAATGGGGGCCGGGGGAAGGAGGGGGGCGGTCCCTTGTTCCCATTTACAGTTGCTGCTTTTTGAGTTCAGTTTGCTTAATTTCAGCCTTCCCTGATGGATAATAATGAGCTTGGATAGTATTCTTTGGTTCAGATATACATTTAATTTCATTCTGCCCATTTTATCCTTAAGTGCTGTAGTGAATTTACCCAAAGTGGCACAGTGTGGTGGTATATAATGATCTCTTGTGAGCTCCTCAATGTAGTTAGGGAGTAAATTGAGACAAATGGGTGATATTTTAAAAGAATTTGACTGAGTGTGATTTCTGGGTACTGTAGTTCATTAAAAATGGATTTCAGAGCATTTTGTGCTCACTTTCCAAAAAGGGCTTCAGAGTGCAATGGTAAAATCATCTGATGCTTTGTGTTTTCTTGTAGTTATACTGTCCTCAAGGCCTTCAAACAATGGCTTTTAGTGAAAGGAAATAAGTGTTTACTTTTCAGCCCACTAGGTGTGTGATTTCTTCACCATAGACTATACTCCCAGCTCTGTAAAGTTAATTTCAATCATTAAGTCTATTACATGATGTAATACTCCATTGAACATAGCTGCTACCTTGAAGTTCGGTGATCTCATGAAGTATGCAGGCTCTCTATATGAAATCGGTCTTGTATGTTTACTCATGTGTTTTTGGTGAATGTCAGAAAAATAAATGTGGGAGATTTTATAGATAAATATAGATATATGCAGATATCCATATGCTCATACATAAATATATACCTATATACTTACATACATACATATACATATATACCATTTCCACTGCCCTCCAGGTTTATATCTTAATATTGACATTCTTTGAAAATAAAATTTCAGTATAGATGACAGATTATCTCAGCCACTTTTCATAGCAACTGGTACATAGTAAATCCTGAATGAATTCTTGTTCCCTAAACCTAGAACATAGTTTTTTTTTTTTTTTTGGTTTTGTCTAAACATTTTATTCATTTAGCTAGGTCATTTTATGAAGGATTTGATAAGTAAAATATTAGATCTCTAATCTTTTTTCCCCATTGGGTAAGGGAAGATTCCACAGTGGAACAGAACCAATAGGATAATAAGCAAACTTGAAAAATCTGGTTAAATTGTGTATTTACTGGTAAAAGTTTAGGTATTCTGCGTTGACAATCCCTCTTGAGAGAAGGCTTAATCTTCACATAGAGGTTTAAAAGGTATCCAAGAGAATTAATGTGACAGCTTGACTGGAGTTCATTTGATCATTTAAATATTGTTTCCCAGGAGTCCTGGCATAGATGTTTCACTTATTGGAAATAATTTTTCACTTTGGTCTGTGACAGATGACAGAACGAAGTATTCTATGCCTATTTTACAATTTTTGAGATTGCTTTATGGTTTAAAAAAATCTAATGAACACTTAAATGAGTCAGAAAAATACATTAAAACACACACACACACACACACACACACGCACACACACACAACCTCCCTAAAGGTGAGACATGAGGGGAAAAGAATAACCCATGACTAGTCATAGAGTTGATCTGAATTCAAATTTGGTAAACCAGTTGACATGGTATGGTTTAATCAAGGCAAAGGAACCTTCTTCATGAAAACAGTTGTCAATGGTGCATTTTATTATTGGTTTCAATCAGTGTACATAGCCATTTTTTTAGTTGGAGACTGAGTACTATATTTTCAATTATGAACATTTTGATTACAGTTTCATTCTAAGTAACTAATTCACAGTCTGAAGAGAATGCAATTATTATGGTGATTTACATACAATATGCTAAATTAAAATAGCTAATGAGGGAAAGCATTATGTTTCTTCTATTCATTCCAGAAAGGGAAAAAAATATTGTGCCTTATAAGTATTTATTCAAAGAAAAAATAACTATTCATCAGCATTTTAACATTACTTCCAAACATTCTGCCACATAATTTCATTGAAACTAAACCACTAACTATATAAAGTTTCTTTTGCATTTGCAACTAGGTGGCATAGAGGATCTAAGCCCTGGGCCTACAGTCTAAGATAAAATGAATTCAAATCCAGCCTGGATAATTTTCTTGTTAGATAACTCTGGGAAAATCCATTAATCTCTGTTTGCCTTAGTTTTCCCAATTGTAAAATAGGATTATAATTGCTCTGATCTCCCAGGGTTATTGTGAGGATGAAATGATATAATATTTGTAAAGTGCCTAACATGAAGAGTACTTAATAAATACATGTTCCATTTTCTTCTCCCTTAATATTTCCAACTCTTAGCTGGGCACTTAGTAGGCACTTAATAAATGTTTAGTGACTGTTGGTTGACTCTTGGTAGCACAACATATGCCATTTCTTTTCCATTTGAGAGCCAATGAAGGGGAATGAAGAGGGACAAGCCACTATTTAGATATAGTGCCTTTCCCTCAAAATTTCTTCACATTTTAACTAAAGGCAAGAATCTTTTTTTTTTCCTTCTCTAATTTGGAAGGACAGTTAACACCTCAAACATTACTAATTACTGCAGTTTATTTTATCAGTGTTGCTAGTCTACTTAGTTAATTATAGCTTCCCCATAAGCATCATGTTGAGAATAATGAATTAGGGTAACATTTTAATCAAAAGAACATCTATGCCTTTTATCTTCTGTGAATACAAATATTATTGTGTTACCAAAAGTCACCATAATTTCCCCAAAGGAAAACACAACAATAACAACAACAAAAACGAAAAACCAGGATTTTTTTTTTTTTTTACCAATTTGACTTAGAAGCTGAATGAATGAGTTGAATTGATCAGAAACAAGTGTCTGTGAGCTCCTGGTTGCTTGGCAACCCAACATTATTCTGCAATTTCTTCTGGTATATTTATCCACTAAACTAGAAAATTCTGTTTTGTTAAAGAATGTTTTTAACTGGTGCATAAATAGACCATAACCAATGGAAATTTTATGTATTGAGGATTTAAAATGATGCTATATGCCTTCCCATTGTGATTGGATAATCAAATGCCAAGAAAAAAAGGAACTCTCTTCTCAGATTCATATTGCTTAGAATAGCTTATATTTTTCACATTTATTCACATTGCCTTGTAGCCATGTGTAGGATCAGTCTTTCTTATCTTTATGGGGATATAATTATTGAAATATACTGGATTTCAGTTTCTCATATAGGCCTCCACACCAAATAGTTGTCTAGTAAATTTGAAAAGGTCTAAATCACCAATCCAAATAATTAAAATTCTTCAAATCTAGTGCTTTCATACTTTTGTTTCAATGAATTCATGATCTCATGGATCTGTCTATTTCTGTCACCTAAGCAAAATGCTACCTGTTCATACATGTGTTTTTGTATTTTGTGATGCTTTTACATATCTTCTCGTAATTTCCTTGAATCTGTTCCCAGAAAATTAAATCTTCCTTTCATTCATTTAACATTTTGTGAATGTGAGTTCAAAGTGCTGTCCTCCAGTCTTGATATATTCCTGTCTCATCCATTTTTTCAGATCACCTATGTTCATTGTCAATATCATGTTTGTAATTAATCTTTCTATTTCTCATTGTGTATCCTCCACTTCTCATTCAGTTTAGATCATAACCTTAGCACTTAACAGACGACTTGGAAAATATCAAGTCTATAGCAAATGGTCATCTAAATTTCATGCTAAAAATTGTTTCATTCATTTGCCTTGCAGACACATTGCATTAAGGAAATAGAATATCAATTCAATTCAGTTATTTAACTGAATTATTGTGCTTGGGATGTGCTGATGATTCAGGAATAAAAATAAATGATCTCCTACCCTTACCACCTTCCCTTCTTTAGGTGGATACAATAGGAACACAACTAAGTATAATAAAGGGTATGAAGTGAAGGGGATGAAGAAGAGATAGATAAAGAATCCAAGAAAAGTTTGAATCAGATGAGATGGTAAACTTAATTGGCTTTAACAGGAAAGGCCTCAAGAAGGAAGCTGCCTTCAAACAGAGACTTGAAGAATACTTAGGATTCCAAAAGACACACGAGGAAGGAGTATGACAAGAAATTTAGGATCATGGAAAGAGCACCAGTTCGATTTGATCTTTTCCTTCAGTTTTGGGCCTCGATTGCTTGGGCAGCAATGTCTAAGAATTATATCAAGGAGAACATATGCATATACACATCTAAGAAAACAAATACATATGTTCATATAAATACATGTATAGAGAGAGAGACTTGCCCATTATGGCCTTTGCTAACCTGGCAATCTTCTTCTAATCCATCTTATATAAGGAAGGTTTTCTTAAATTTTATTAACTCAGTATTATTCCTACCTTTCGAAGAGAAAATTTCCCATGACTTCAGTGACTATATGAACATGCAACTTCCTGTTATGTATCTTGCTTGACAGTAATTTTCAGCAGATCATTATCTCTATTGTCACATCTGTGAGAGCATATTGTATGATTTAAACATAATCATGGGAGTTTCTATGTTTGAAGATAGTTTTGAGGCTGTTTTATTTCCTCTATTGAGTTAAATGGTTATTTTGAAATCCAGAAACAAGAGAAATAGAGGAATCATATATTGTCACACTCTAGCAGGTTTTTGAATGCAAAAAAAGTATTCTGATGAAGAAAATAAGTCATCAAAACTTTAACTATTCCCTTCTCACATATACATGCTTATTCCATGAATTGATAATTATTGTAGAGATTTAGTAAAGATAACAAAATTGGCATGTGTATTGACAGTTGCTGATTTCTTTTTGCTCATATGCATGGTTTTTTTTTTTTTTCTGGTAAAAGTGCTATCCATGATTTTTTTTTCTATTAAAACAAACAAATACAGAAAACAAGACAAAACAAACCTCTCCTTTGAGATAGCTTGTAAAACATTCTGCAAGTATCTTTAAAATTATGTCATCTTCAGTTTTATAGAAATGCAAATTTCTTCTTTATTACTTGGCCAGTTCTACCCACTTTTCCTGATTTTATTGCCTTAATTGCTTTTCCTTTAGGGGAAAAAGGGGACTGGCCAATAGGGGCACATTTGAAACTATGTTGACACCATCCAAATATGGCAGTTCTACTACCATGGATGCTGAGCATAAATTCCCATAGCATATCTGTTCCATGCCACATCTGTTCTGTTTTGTGGCCATCCTTTCAGTTTAACAATTATGATCTTTGGATGATTGGGTTAGCTGAATTTCCTATCAAATTTTATTTAAGCTATTCTTCCCTTTCCACTCATATATTTTTTTTACCTTTTTGTGAGTCAAAATTACTGATAATCTACCATCAATCTCCTCTGTAATATTTTATAAATGAATTTATACTTTTATCTGGTCCATCCTTGACTGTAATATTCCGGTGTTTGGCAAGAAGATAAGTTTTTGCTAGCTGAATTGGTTTCTGAATTAAATCAGTTTCCCCCCTGTGGTAACTCTCTTGTAATGGTTAAAATTCTCTAAAAAGTGGTGATCAAGTCAATATCTTATGTCTGTTTGCCATATTTGAGATTCAATATTTTGTTTGTTGTTGAGATAAAAATGGCTATTGACACACAGTACCAGTCCTAATTTAGTATTGATCTCTCCCAGCAACTTATCAATTTCCATGGGCCATTGATTTTGGGCATGGACAACTAGACATCCTTGTTCATAACTAATATTCCACTTAAATTATATTGGATTGTTGAGCTATTGTTTTATAATAACTAACATTTAAATAGTGCTTTAGCTTTATAAAATATATGTATCACCTAGGATTGAAGCCCAGTTGTCGAATACTCTTCTTGCTGATAAAGATATAAAGATTGATTACATCTATCTATCACACACAATATGCTTCTTCATATATAGTGTGTGTACTATCAAGCAATATATGCTTATACAGATATATATATGAATGTGTATACATATACAATACATGTGTGTATCTATATGTGAGTATGTGTGTATGTGTATTCTTCTTCCCTTAATCTTTCCCACTCTTTAGACCCTAGAATATTTAACTGCATGCCTTCTCTCTCAAACTTATATGCCTGAAAACCTTCAGTCTCTGTCCTCTACCAAAAATACTCACAAATGCTTCTTCACATTGATTTATTAATCCCTACCTCTAAGGGCAATCATATATAAATGGACTTGAGATCAAGATTACATATATCATTTTATTTGGTTCTTACAAGAAACCTCTGAGTTAGGTACTCTTATCCCCATTTTAAAAATGAGGAGAGGCACAGAGCAGTTAAGTGCTTCTTCCAGGGTTATATAATTAATGTGTCTGAGACTGAATCAGAATTCCACTCTTCCCAATTCTAAATCCAGTATGCTTTCTACTGTGCCACATAGCAACTTCAATTCATCAAATCCCTTTGAACTTTTCTTAAAGAAAATATTTGTCTTGTATAAATAACATTTCTAAAGTTTTTGTAAAAAAAAAAAAAAACAACAACCTTGATTTAGAATCACATTTTTCAGCATAACTTTTGCTACTATTCCCCTTGCTTAGCTTTGAATCACCAGATATCAAATTATGAGATGATTTATTAAAGAAGATCATGCAAACTCTTCACAATATTCCATTAGATGAGGATAAACAGAAAGACAAAATTCAATCCCTGCTCTCAAAGACCTAATAGGCTAATGAGGATGACCAAGTGTAAACAACTTCATTTAAAACAAGTTCTATACAGGATACCTTTGGGATAATCTCAGAAGAAAGGCATCAAGATTAAGGAGGACTGGGGAATGTTTTTGTAGAAGGTAGAACTTTAGCTGATTCTCAAAGGAAACCAGGAAATGGGCAGGAGAGTACAGATAGTTGTAGACTTGTGAGACAACTATGAAAGCATTCATTGTTGGGAGACAGAGTGTTTTGTGTGGAGGAATATCAAGGAAGCCAGTGTCACTGGATTGCAGAGTAGAGGAAGTGCCGTAATATATAAAGAGATTGGAAAAGTAAGAAGGGTTAGGTTGTTTTGGGCTTTAAAAACAAAGGTTTTCCAGTTTGATCCTGGAAGTTTTGAAGAGTTCCTAGAGTTATTCAATTAGGGAGGATTTTCAAATATGTGATTAATAAAGACCATTTTGACGGCTGAGCAAAGCATGAACCGAAGTAGGAAGAGATGTGAAAAGGGAATACCAACAAAGAAGTTATTACCTGCTGGTGATGTTGACCTGCTCTAATCTAGAGCTAGTGTCAGAGCAAGGAAGGGAGCATATAGGAAAGATATTAAAGAAGAACATTTAATGACATATGGGAGCTGGGATTTGAAAGATGAAGCAGGGATGGCAACTAGAGTGTGAGCCTAAGTAACGGAGAAGGTGATAGTACCCATGACCTTAATAGGCAAGTTTGGAAGAAGGGAGGATTTTGGTATATTGATATTGAGTTTTGGAAATGTTGAGTTTAAATTGGCTTTGGAATATCTGGTTTCATTTTCTCATCTAGATTTCTTATTACCTTGTATAAGTATAGGCTAAGCCAATGAATTCTACTGTTCATTGTTATTATTTTGTGAAATGAATTCTCATCCTCCTTTGGAGAAGAAGAGTTTATTAAGGGAAATCACTCAGACTATATACAGATGTGTATATTGTGATATAAAGTTTTGTTTTCAGAAATAAGCTTTGTGTATAGCTGAGAAATAAATGTGATCATTGGTTTTCATAGATGTCTCAAGGGATCCATTTTATGCATATTCTAGGTGGATTCGTCATGCCTCTTCAGGTACTAAAGTTAGGTTCCCCTCCCAGTGAATCAACTAAGATTATGAGTTCAGGAAAAGTACTTCTTGAAACCTGGTGAATCCGACTTCCGGCCAAGATGGCGGAGAGGAAATACACTTCTGTGTAATCTCCGTGTTTTTCTCTCACTATTCATTTCATTTCATGCCTCTGAATTAATGCTCGACTGAAAAAAAAACCATACAATTACTTACCAAGAGAAACCATCCTTGAGACTCGTCAAGAAAGGTCTGTTTTTGCGCGAGGGCGGGGACGGTATTTGGAAGCAGTCTGCGGGCAGCAGCGGCAACCAGAGCACAGATAGCAGCTCAGAACCGGGTGGAGCGGAGAGGGGGTAGGAAGCAATCGCAGCCGTCTCTGCGTTGAGAGCTTTGCTATAGGAGCAAGTCAGCAGCCCAGCAGAGAAGCTAAAAACACCGGGGGTGAAGAATACAATCCCAAACAGCTGGAATTTCTCGGGACCTGGCCACCCCTCCCCCACAGTGTCTTAGCCCGCTCGGATCTCAGAGCGCTCGGATCTCAGTGCGCAGGCGCCATAGCACAGTAGGACCTGTGCCTCACGAATACCCTGCCCCTCCCCCAAAGAAAGCAGCCTCCATTCAAGGGGTTTTTTTTCCTTCTGTTTCTTTGATAGTTTGTCTTTGATAAATAGACAGAATGAGCAAGAAACTGAAAAAGAATTTAACCCTGGACAGCTTTTATACAGATAAAGAGCAGACTCCAAACCCTGAGGAGACTAAAAACAAACAGTCCCCAGGTGAATCCCCGAAGGAAGAGACCTTATGTCCCTCAGCACAGATGAATCTCATGGAGGAAATTAAAAAGGCTCTCACAAGGGAGCTAGAAGAAAAATGGGAAAAGGAGAGGGAGGCTCTGAAAAAGGAGAGGGAGGCTTGGCAAAAGAGCCTGGAGAAGTCAGTTAAAGAGAGAGTGGATAAAGAAACCAAATCCTTGAAAAATAGGATTAGTGAACTGGAAACAGAAAACAGCTCTCTAAAAAACAAAATTGGCGAAATGGAAAAAAATTCCACAGAACAAAAGAACTCAATTGGACAATTAGAGAAAGATCTTAAAAAAGTGAGTGAAGAAAATACCTCACTGAAAATCAGGGTCGAACAATTGGAATTGAATGACTCGAGGAGACAAGAAGAATCAGTCAAGCAAATCCAAAAAAATCAAACAATGGAAAAGGATGTGAAATACCTTCTGGGGAAGACAACAGACCTGGAAAACAGATCCAGGAGAGACAACCTGAGAATCATCGGACTTCCAGAAAAGTATGATGAAAAAAAAAGCCTGAACACTATCTTCCAGGAAATTATCAAAGAGAACTGCCCAGAAGTCATAGAAACAGAAGGTAAAATAGACATTGAAAGAATTCATCGATCCCCTACTGAAAGGGATCCTAAAATCAAAACACCAAGGAATATAGTGGCCAAATGCCAGAACCCTCAGGCAAAGGAAAAAATACTGCAAGCGGCTAGAAAAACCCAATTCAAGTATCAAGGAGCCACAATAAGGATCACCCAGGATCTGGCAGCATCCACATTAAAGGATCGAAGGGCCTGGAATATGATATTCCGAAAGGCTAAGGAACTTGGTATGCAACCAAAAATAACTTACCCAGCGAGATTGAGCATCTTTTTCCAGGGAAGAAGATGGACATTCAACGAAATAAGCGAATTTCATCTATTTCTGATGAAAAAGCCAGAACTTAACAAAAAATTTGATCTACAAGCACAGAACTCAAGAGAAATCTAAAAAGGTAAAGATTAATCTTGGGAACTATATTTCGGCTGTAAAGATGTATAAAGAATACATGTATACCTTGTTCTAGAAACTAGTTGTGGAAAGGACATTGTACTAGAAAAAAGGGAAAGTGGGGGTACTACATTTCATGAAGAGGCAAAGAAAACCTAGTAAATCTGAGAGAAAGAATGGAGAGGAATGAAAATAGTGAGTATTTTACTGCTTTCAGAATTGGCAGTAAGAGAAGAATTTTAGACATATTCAATCTATGGTGAAACTTCTCCTACCTCATTGAAAAGTGAGAAGGGAAAAGTGAAAAAGGAAGGAATAAGCTAAGTGGAAGGGAATACGGTAACTGGGAGGGAAAGGGGTAAGTTGGGGGGGGGGAACTCTAAGGGGGGGGAGGGATACTGAAAAAGGGAGGGCTGTGAGAAGCAAGGGGAGCTCACAAGCTTAATACTGGGAAGGGGGGTAAGGGAGGGGGTAAGGGAGGGGGTAAGGGAGTAAGAAGGGAGAAAAGCATAAACCGGGGTTAACAAGATGGCAAGTAATACAGAATTGGTCATTTTAACCATAAATGTGAACGGGGTAAACTCCTCTATAAAGAGGAAGCGGTTAGCAGAATGGATTAAAAGCCAGAATCCTACAATATGTTGTATACAGGAAACACACCTGAAACGGGGTGATACATGCAGGTTAAAGGTAAAAGGTTGGAGCAAAATCTACTATGCTTCAGGTGAAGCCAAAAAAGCAGGGGTAGCAATCCTGATCTCAGATCAAGCTAAAGCAAAAATTGATCTAATCAAAAGAGATAAGGAAGGGCACTATATCTTGCTAAAGGGTAGAATGAATAATGAAGAAGTATCTATATTAAATATATATGCACCAAGTAGTGTAGCATCTAAATTCCTAAAAGAGAAATTAAGAGAGCTGCAAGAAGAAATAGACAGTAAAACTATAATAGTGGGAGATCTCAACCTTGCACTCTCAGAATTAGATAAATCAAACCACAAAATAAATAAGAAAGAAGTCAAAGAGATAAATAGAATACTAGAAAAATTAGATATGATAGATCTCTGGAGAAAATGTAATGGGGACAGAAAGGAGTACACCTTCTTTTCAGCAGTTCATGGAACTTATACAAAAATTGATCATATATTAGGACATAAAAACCTCAAACTCAAATGCAGTAAGGCAGAAATAGTGAATGCATCCTTTTCAGACCATGATGCAGTGAAAATTACATTCAATAAAAAACCACAGGAAAGTAGACCAAAAAATAATTGGAAACTAAATAATCTCATACTAAAGAATGATTGGGTGAAACAGCAAATTATAGACATAATTAATAACTTCATCCAAGAAAATGATAATAATGAGACATCATACCAAAATGTATGGGATGCAGCCAAAGCGGTAATAAGGGGAAATCTCATATCTCTAGAGGCCTATTTGTATAAAATAGAGAAAGAGAAGGTCAATGAATTGGGCTTGCAACTAAAAATGCTAGAAAAGGAACAAATTAAAAACCCCCAATCAAACACTAAACTTGAAATTCAAAAAATAAAAGGAGAGATCAATAAAATTGAAAGTAAAAAAACTATTGAATTGATTAATAAAACTAAGAGTTGGTTCTATGAAAAAACCAACAAAATAGACAAACCTTAGTAAATCTGATTAAAAAAAGGAAAGAGGAAAATCAAATTGTTAGTCTTAAAAATGAAAAGGGAGAACTCACCACTAACGAAGAGGAAATTAGAGCAATAATTAGGAGTTACTTTGCCCAACTTTACGCCAATAAATTCGACAACTTAAATGAAATAGAAGAATACCTCCAAAAATATAGCTTACCTAAACTAACAGAGGAAGAAGTAAATATCCTAAACACTCCTATCTCAGAAAAAGAAATAGAACAAACTATCAATCAACTCCCTAAGAAAAAAACCCCAGGACCAGATGGATTTACATCTGAATTCTATCAAACATTTAAAGATCAATTAACTCCAATGCTAAATAAACTATTTGAAGAAGTAGGGATTGAAGGAGTCCTACCAAACTCCTTTTATGACACAGATATGGTACTGATACCTAAACCAGGTAGGCTGAAAACAGAGAAAGAAAATTATAGACCAATCTCCCTAATGAATATTGATGCTAAAATCTTAAATAAAATATTAGCAAAAAGATTACAGAAAATCATCCCCAGGATAATACACTATGACCAAGTAGGATTTATACCAGGAATGCAGGGCTGGTTCAATATTAGGAAAACTATTAACATAATTGACTATATCAACAACCAACCAAACAAAAACCATATGATCATTTCAATAGATGCAGAAAAAGCATTTGATAAAATCCAACAGCCATTCCTAATAAAAACACTTGAGAGCATAGGAATAAAAGGACTTTTCCTTAAAATAGTTAGGAGCATATATTTTAAACCTTCAGTAAGCATCATATGCAATGGGGAAAAACTGGAACCTTTCCCGGTAAGATCTGGAGTGAAGCAAGGTTGCCCACTATCACCATTATTATTCAATATTGTATTAGAAACACTGGCCTCTGCAATAAGAGTCGAGAAAGAGATTAAAGGAATTAGAGTAGGCAATGAGGAAACCAAACTATCACTCTTTGCAGATGATATGATGGTATACCTAGAAAACCCCAGAGATTCTACTAAAAAGCTATTAGAAATAATTCATAATTTTAGCAAAGTAGCAGGATACAAAATAAATCCCCATAAATCCTCAGCATTCTTGTACACCACCAACAAAATCCAAGAGCAAGAGATACAAAGAGAAATTCCATTCAAAATAACTGTTGATAGCATAAAATATTTGGGAATCTACCTACCAAAGGAAAGTCAGGAATTATATGAGCAAAATTACAAAAAAGTTTTCACACAAATAAAGTCAGACTTAAATAATTGGAAAAATATTAAGTGCTCTTGGATAGGCCGAGCAAATATAATAAAGATGACAATACTCCCTAAACTAATCTATTTATTTAGTGCTATACCAATCAGACTTCCAAGAAAATATTTTAATGATTTAGAAAAAATAACAACAAAATTCATATGGAACAATAAAAAGTCGAGAATCTCAAGGGAATTAATGAAAAAAAAATCAAATGAAGGTGGTCTAGCTGTACCTGATCTAAAATTATATTATAAAGCAGCAGTCACCAAAACCATCTGGTATTGGCTTAGAAATAGATTAGTTGATCAGTGGAAAAGGTTAGGTTCACAAGACAGAATAGTCAACTATAGCAATCTAGTGTTTGACAAACCCAAAGATTCTAAATTTTGGGATAAGATTTCATTATTTGATAAAAACTGCTGGGATAACTGGAAATTAGTATGGCAGAAATTAGGCAAGGACCCACACTTAACACCACATACCAAGATAAGATCAAAATGGGTCCACGACCTAGGCATAAAGAACGAGATTATAAATAAATTAGAGGAACATAGGATAGTTTATCTCTCAGACTTGTGGAGGAGAAAGAAATTTGTGACCAAAGATGAACTAGAGACCATTACCAATCACAAAATAGAAAATTTTGATTATATCAAATTAAAAAGCCTTTGTACAAACAGAACGAATGCAAACAAGATTAGTAGGGAAGTAACTAACTGGGAAAACATCTTTACAATTAAAGGTTCTGATAAAGGCCTCATTTCCAAAATATATAGAGAACTGACTCAAATTTATAAAAAATCAAGCCATTCTCCAATTGATAAATGGTCAAAGGATATGAACAGACAATTTTCAGATGAAGAAATTGAAACTATTACCACTCACATGAAAGAGTGTTCCAAATCACTATTGATCAGAGAAATGCAAATTAAGACAACTCTGAGATATCACTACACTCCTGTCAGATTGGCTAAGATGACAGGAAAAAACAATGATGAATGTTGGAGGGGATGCGGGAAAACGGGGACATTGATGCATTGTTGGTGGAGTTGTGAACGAATCCAGCCATTCTGGAGAGCGATCTGGAATTATGCCCAAAAAGTTATCAAACTGTGCATACCCTTTGATCCAACAGTGTTTCTATTGGGCTTATACCCCAAAGAGATACTAAAAAAGGGAAGGGGACCTGTATGTGCCAAAATGTTTGTAGCAGCCCTGTTTGTAGTGGCTAGAAACTGGAAAATGAATGGATGCCCATCAATTGGAGAATGGCTGGGTAAATTGTGGTATATGAATGTTATGGAATATTATTGCTCTGTAAGGAATGACCAGCAGGATGAATACAGAGAGGCTTGGAGAGACCTACATGGACTGATGCTAAGTGAGATGAGCAGAACCAGGAGATCATTATACACTTCGACAACGATATTGTATGAGGATGTATTCTGATGGAAGTGGATTTCTCTGACAAAGAGACTTAACTGAGTTTTATTGGAGAAATGATGGACAGAAACAGCTACACCCAAAGAAGGAACACTGGGAAATGAATGTGAACTATTTGCATTTTTGATTTTCTTCCCGAGTTATTTTTACCTTCTGAATCCAGTTCTCCCTGTGCAACAAGAGAACTGTTTGGTTCTGCAAATATGTATTGTATCTAGGATATACTGCAACATGTTTAACATATATAGGACTGCTTGCCATCCTGGGGGGGGGGAGGAGGGAGGGAGGGGGAAAAAACGAAACATAAGTGATTGCAAGGGATAATGTCGTGTAGAAATTATCCTGGCATGGATTCTGTCAATGCGAAGTTATTATTAAATAAAATAAAATTTATTATAAAAAAAAAAAAAAAAAAAAAAAGGTAAAAAAAAAAAAAAAAAAAAAAAAAAAAAAAAAAAAAAAAAAAACCTGGTGAATCCTAAGCTAGATTAAAATACATAAATTTGGGGTCAAAAAGAACCAAAGAGGTCAGATAGTCAATTCTGCTTATTTTGGAGTAAGAATAAGGTAAAATAACTTGCCTAAGATTTCATAAATAAGAAGCATTAGAATACAAGCCCTGTTGATCTGACTTCAAATATAGCCTTTTTCCACTACATCATGTTGTTTCTCCCCCAAATCCAGAACTGTGTGGCATCTCTTTGAAACCCTATATATGTCCAGGGCTAGTGTGTCATTGTCTTATTTTGTCTGCTTTTTAAGATGATTTACTAAGAATCTCATAAGTTATTGAATTGCTAATGTGTTAAAGACATTAATGGTTTAATGAATCACCTTTCCTGTTTGCATTTCACATTTTAAATGCCTAAAGCACAAGGAATTATACCAATATTAGAAATTTCTGGCATTGAGACATAGCAGTTTTAAAAATATGTTTAATAGGAGGTGTTTTTACCCCTTCTGATGACCTTCTGTCACATTGTAGACATTGTGTCCAGCTTCCCCTTTGGTCAACATTCTCTGCTCCTAAATATAACATGTTAATGTGAAACTGTGAATGAAGATTCCTCTGTCTTTGTTTGGAGAACGTTTCTTTTATGGTTCCAGGGAGAGAAGGCCCAGTTCAATTGAACATAAAATAACAGGAGACATTTGTTAATAGTCTGACCAGAGAGTAGATTAGGAATTAGGAATGTTATCTCACTGAAGACCTTTGCTGAAGGGTTGTAAAAGGACAGCCAACTGTCTAGATAATAGATATTTATGTTTTATGTATTTCTTTGTCCAGAAAAAGAGAAGTACTAGTATTCAAGGCTTTCAGGGAAAGATAAACATTGACCTTTTCTACATTCCTGTCAAAAATGTATTTGTCTTTTGACAGTTATACATTACATTTAAAAACACACACACAAGCATATTTTTATATGTATAAGACACAAAGAGAATATAAGCTTCTTGACATTAGGTACTGTTATATTTTTTTTTTCTTTACATCACTGCTGATTAGCACAGTGCCCAGCACATAAAAGGAGGGACTGGATCTGTGATTTCACTCTGTAGAGATATAAAGAAATCTCCTTTAACAATGCAAATTGGCACCTTTTTCTGCAATTTGTATTGTGGTTAAAAGTCTTTCCCAAAGTCACATAGTACATATCAAAGGCAGAACTTGAACTGAGTTCATGCAGACTTTGGAGTCAGTTCATGATCCATCATATCACACTCCCCTTTTGTCTGATACATAATAGGAATTTCAGGAATGCATATTGATAGCTTGAATTAAAGCAGAAACTCACATAGCAATAATATAAGGATTTGTTTAGACAATACTTTGTACTTTTCAAAAGCATTTTGACATAGTTCAATTCAATAAATAATTACTAAATAGTACTCATTAACTGCTTGCTAGAATTAAGGCACATGAAGCACATGAAAAAAAATGTGATCTAGGTTATGTTGATATTATTTGTATTTTTTAGATAAAGATGCTGAATAATGGAGTGTCTGAGTAACTAGGTCAAGGTCAAAAAAATAGAGAATCAAAAAGAAAATCCAATGTTAATTTAGTGTTTTGTTTTTTTTTTCCTCCTGTACCACAATTTGTTCTTGTTTTATTTAAAAAAAAAAAAGGAGGTTTACTGTGTGTAGCACTGCAAGGTCCTTTTTGAAATAGGAAGCTAGAATGATTGAATTCAGCAGTGATTTATCAGCACCTATTTTGTGTAAGGCTAATTCTGGGCATTATGAAATAAATGTGAATCAGAATTAACTAATAAGCATTTTTTAAAAAAATATCCTGTTTTACATTAGGTTTTGTTCTACCTCCTGGGGATATAGAGGCGAAATTAATACTTTTTATTTTAGGGCTCTTCCATTTTTGATGGCGGAAACCACATGCACATCTATGTACATACATATATACATAGGTACAAATGTTTCTTTCTCATTCTTTGCATAACATAGCATTAATATATGTTGAAGAATCTTTTATTATTTCTTCTTGTATGCATATGATATACATATATGCATATATATACAAGTTTATATTTTTCAAAAAAAAAGAAAATGTGAAGATAGAATGACATGATTTGAATTATATTGGTATGGAGGTGGTAAAGAAAGGGAAATTAGAGTATTTTTAAAGAGAAATATGAGAATGAACAGACTAATACTTCTCTATCAATTAAAGCTAGGTTACTCAAAATGCATTAAACTAGATGGTTACTTAAAACCTCTTTTCATTCTATGGCATTAAGATTTCCTTTTACTTTTCCTTTTTGATTTATAATGGGAGGGACTGGACTGTCTGGAATCAAGCTCATAAAGCTTCCAAGTTAGTTACCATCAGGGGATAATACTGCATATGATCTTAGGTCTGGGTTCTCATTGGTCAGTTTTTCCTATTACATATTCAATCTAAGAGTGCCTTAGTAGATTTATGATGCAGGGAAAAAAAAAAAAAAAACAAAAAAAAAAAAACCTTGCCTTTGCTGCCTTCTTGTGTTTTTCCCCTAACTTAGCATCCTACTTATTAGTTACCAAAATCCATCTAAAGCAACCCAGAACTACTAGTTTAGTGGCCTCCTTTTTACCTTTTCTTAATAATGGCTATATCATTTTGATCAAACTTTATTTGTGTAGTGTCTTTCTTTCTAACATAACTATGGTTATGGAGATCAGTCTCAGTCATATATCTTGTAAATGTGTTACCCATCCCAGGAGTATTAAAAAATGTATAACTTCTGGTGGGATATTAGGCACCAAAGCAAGCCAGTGGAGATTTTTATTTGGAATGGTTACAAATTTGAAGAAGACCTTAAATGACAGCACCTATGTTATTGTCCAGTTTAACTATGCATAAAATATCCTGTGAAACCAATTGAAATCTGTGATGTGGTAAAATGCCATTTACTTATTCTTATTCCTATTTTTTAAAAAATGTTTTTTTGAAACCTTTTCAGGGTCTGCCATGACAAAGCTCTGAAAGCTAAAAATAAGCAAAGTGACATATTTTCCTTTGCTTCTTTGTCAATATAACCAATTTCATGATATCAGGCTTGCATCTCCATAAAGGTGTGGGCACCTGAGTTCTGCAACATGAGATAAAAGGGGCTGGCAATGACAAATGCCTTAATACTCTTGGAAATAGCTTTGGTATATGACACTAAATGTAATGATAGTATTTTCAATAAGAGCAGCTTATAACTAAGACAATCCCTTAAAGTATAAATATATTCCAATTATTTCCTCGTGTATATTTTAGGGTTTTGAAATGTTTTTTGTTTTGTCCAATCAGGGCAAAAAAAGCATATATTTTAACATCATAGAATTTTAGCACTGAAAAGAACATCAAATAGGTTCTATTAATAATAATGATGGTAATAACAATACATAATATTTATACAGTGCTTAAAGGTTTGAAAAACTTTTTAGTAATATCATTTTATTTTCACAACCATTCTGGGAGGTGGGTGATATTATTATTATATCTATTTTTATAATGAGGAAACTTGAATTTAGAGTGGTTAAATAATTTTTACAGTGTCAGACACAATCAGCTCATCTTCCGAGGGAAGAATCAGTGTTAGAGAGCAAAAATGACTTGCTTGATATCAGATGAACATAGAGCATTTCAAAATACAAAATGAACAAGCAAAAACTATTTCATTAAGGAAGATTTTGCCTGGATA
Organism: Antechinus flavipes; assembly: GCF_016432865.1. Lineage (NCBI taxonomy): Eukaryota > Metazoa > Chordata > Mammalia > Dasyuromorphia > Dasyuridae > Antechinus > Antechinus flavipes. The sequence continues at coordinate 36,829,223 of NC_067398.1, forward strand.
TACAATTATGTCTTCCATTCCTAGCAAATATGAAGTGGACTATGGAAATTCAGGCTATTTTGAAAACCATTAACTAACTATCATAAAATTAAGTGACTTATAGAAGATTCTTTTGTAAGACTGGGAAAGGGTTCTGTTTGTTTTCTCTCCTTATAAAGGAAAGGTTCCCTTTCCTTGTTAGTATTAAGAATTTTGTTGCTGGTTTTTGGTGGGAACAATGTTATCTTACAGTTTTCTTCTATGTTTATTCAGGGACTGACTGCAGAAAGCCCATATTTATGGAAGTGGTAGAAAGGCTCCATGCTTTCAATCTCCTTAATTTTCAAGTGCCAATAAGCTCCATCTTTAGATATTTTCCAAATGAACAGTTTCTATCAAGCCCAGTATTTGTCATCTCAAGGAATACATTCATCCTCATGTTTGCAAATTGGCTAACATTCTGAGCTTACGCTGTGAAATTCATCTGATATCATAGTGAAAAACTTATTATTCCAAGACAAGCATGTTAAAAGATAACAAAGGATAGACTGTTTGAATGCATTATACAGGGGGAGAACATCTTAACCCCTTTCCATCATTGTCAAAAATAGCTTGCATGTCAGTTCATTTAAGTCTTCCTGTGTTTTTTGCTTTCATTCTGAGTTACTTCTATTTACACTTTCTTACAAATTGATAGCACAGTGGAAAGAACAATGTTTCTAGAGTCAGGACATCTAAGTACAAAGTACTCTTCCCATCCTACTTGTATGACAATGGGCAGGTCACTTAAATTCCATGAGTGTCACCTTCCCCATCTATAGGAAGAAACATGAAAATATGTTTTCCAATTGGAGATTTATAATTCTATTCCACTTTGTTTAAAGTTTTTCCCCCTTTTTTTCTTCTCTCTCTTTCTCTCTCTCTTAATCTTTCTCTCTCTCCCTTTCTATTTTTGCTTCCTTTGTCTTCCTTCTTCCTTCCTTCCTTCCTACTTTCCTTCCTTCCTTCCTTCCTTCCTTCCTTCCTTCTTTTTTTTCCTTCTTTCCTTCCTTCATATTTCTTTTTTTCCCTCTTTTGCTGCTACAATCAAGTATTGCTACAAATATATTGGTACATATTGGACCTTTATGGTTTGACCTCCTTTAATGCAATCATATCTTGCAATGGGTTTACTGGCAAGGGCATAAATAATATAGTTACTTTTTTTTCCTGCATAATGTCTAATTGTTTCTCAAAATGAGGAAGACCAATTTACAACTCTTCTCACAATGCATTATATGTGTATATACATATAGATAGATAGATATGTATACACACATGCACATATATGGGAAGAGTGTGTGTGTGTGTGTGTGTGTGTGTGTGTGTGTATATATATGAAGAATTCATGTATGTATGTACTTGTATACTATGTTTTAGAAGACAATTTCTTATTGAAGCCAAAGACTGAATATGTAATCGAAATTTAAACTTCTGTGTTTAATTTTAACCTTAACCTCAATTCCCTTTTCAATTTCTAACAAAATTCTCACAGGAGCCCAGTTTCAAAGGGTCTCAAAGCACCTTCATTTTCCATCCACAAAGGTTTTTGCATGTAATTGATTTATTCCCAGTAGATGAGCAACACAATTGATTTGCTTGAAATAACATTAAACTGCTTGAATCAAGCAATTCTGGTAAAATTCATTTGTGTCCTAGTAAGTCAGGTTCAAATCAATTGGATTTGACCTTAGCTACTGTCCTCCCAGAGTGGGGTTCAGCAATCATCAAGCTGATGCCATTCAGTTGCATTCAAGATTGACACGTAGTGATCCAGTTGAGAATTTATCTACATGCATATGTCCACTTTTGCAAACTTAGTCTTTACCCTCAGTTTTGGTGGATATAAAGTAGTAAAACAGGACATGTCATTTATGAAGATTGATTCACTGATTATTTATAAAATATTTAGGAGATAAAAAGTGCTAGCCATTGTTATTACTAATAACCCCCTTTTGCCTGGTACAATTTTGATTAGCATCCATAAAAAATATAAAACCATTATATTATTTAATAGGGAAATAATCTGTTACAGCAGCACAGTATTTACTGTTTCAATTAAGTACATGCTCTACATTTTCCAGCACTAAGATTTTTGTAGATTTTGGGGGATGGAGGGAGGGGGAAGAAAGAAAAAAGATGTATAGGAATGGAGACTAACAGAAATGTGTGAATCAGTGTTTTTCTGTATGCATTTTAAGAGTGCACAGCAAGAAAGTCTTAATGATTGTTACAGTCTCAATGTTTTATTTGCTTCAGAACCCTGTAAAAAAAGATAAGGATGTGATTTCTGACTCTAAAGTTTTGATTCAAATGAGCTTACATTTGGAATTTTCTTCTGGAATTGTCTTATAATATCATTTCATAGTCGTTCTTTGAAAATGTGTCAGTGGAGTAAAAATTTTGCTGATGAGGTGAACAGTGTCAGCATCTGTGTTTAAACCTGCAATTCAATTTTATGTGGTTATATCTACAGGACAAAAAGAAGCAAAATTTTAGAAAAGGCAATTCAGTTTGTTCAAGTGTAAACATGTTATAGGAGGATTTTAAAATTTTCATTTTTATGTGTTAGCATGTCTTTTTAATTTGTCTTTTTGTCATTTTGAATAATGATTAGTTCATCTTTTTATATTTGCATATCTCTCCCTCCCCAATACACTCACATACGCTTAACCCTCAATACTATACTATCATATAGTAAATGCTCAATACTTTTTTTGGTGGAATTGATTGCATTGTATTTATGTAAAGTCTTCAGTTGATCTTGAATTACTTAGACCTTGTCCTGGTACTCTAGAATTGTTTAGGCAAAAGCAAATTTCCAATATTTGTAGTAGAGAAGACAATTTATCCCAAATGGGAAGGGGAAGAGTGGAGTATTAAGGTTAGATGCTTTGATTTGCTTTTTGTTTAGTTCTGAGTATTCCATTTTGGGAAAAAGTTCGATAAACTGTAGCATATTCTATGCAGGGAAATCATGTTGAGGAGGGCCCTGGAGGTCATGATATTGAGCATCAAGGAAATAGGAATATTTAGTCTGACAAAGAAAGGACTTGAATGCGATATTATAGCTTCCTTACAATATGGGAATGACAGTATATAAAAAAGACAGACATATTTTGATATGCCAGAGAATAGAACTAAGAATCATGAATTGAATTTGAAGCAAGGTAGATTTAGGCACTGTGTAACGAATGACTTTGTCACAAATAAAGGTGTCTCACAGTGAAATGGGCAGCTATTATCATTAGTGATGATCCTATCATTAAAAGCCTTAAAAACAAAGGTTATATGATCATTTATGGGAGAACTTCTTAATAGGTTCCCAATTCAGGGTAATATTCAACTGTATGTTTCTGAAAATTACTTCTAGCTTTGATATTCTTTGCAAAGTTTCAATGATATGAAAAAGTATTTTTAAAAGAAAAAATAAATTAATTTTATTGCCTTTGTTTTGGGAACCATTTGAGGGCTTTTTTGTAGACCACTGCATTTCTTAAAAAAAAAAAAAAAATGGCTCAAATTGTAATGTCTGGGCTAGCTTTCTCAAGGATCTCTCTGGTGTCTGGAGTCTGAAATTGAGCTCCAGAACATTCTCACTTGAGTCTCTCCAGTCTGATTATTTCAAGTCCTCTCAGCCCTTATATACCTTAATACAATTACATCATTACAATGCACTGAGCATGTGTCAACTGTAGAACCATTACATCACCATATTAAGTACTAAGTATGTAAACTAGAGAACCATCATCTCATCAATCACACTGAGTAAACACTTTGTTGTAAGTATCCTTGTTTCAAGTATACTTTTCTCAGAGTCCCCAATATCTACAGTTCTCTATACCAAATAATTAATTAGATGCTACAACTAGTAATAATGGTGGTGATAGTAGTGATAGTAGTCATGGTGATGGCAGTGCTGGTAGCGTTGTAGTATTTATAGTAATATTAACAGGAGTGGTGGTGGTTGTAGTAGTAGTAGTAGTAGCAGTAGCAGTAGTGCTGATTTCAGGTGGTAGTCATTGTAATAATAGTAGGGATAATGATAATCATGATGCTGATGGTAATAGTAGTAGTAGCAGAGTAGCTGTTATCATCCTTAGTAGTACTAGTAATAGTAGTGATAATAGTGCTGGTGGTATAATATAGAAGTAGTTATATTGTAGTATTAGTAGTAGTAATAGCAGCAACAGTTATAAATGCTGTAGTAGTAGTGATGATGATGGTAATGGTGATAACAGAAATAGATGTAATTGTATTGTAGTAGTGGTTATCAGAATATTAATTACAGTATTCTATTGAAATCTTATTTCAAACCTTAGGCATGAGCAGCCTATTACTGCTAAGTACCGCCACCACCCTCATTCCTTTTATTCTCATTCTAAGTCTTTCATAATTTTCTGTCCCATTCTAACTCAGTTCCTTCTTGTCTAGCCCATTCTCCCAGATTCATTGGAATTCATGTTCTATCCCAATCCCACTCTCACTTGTCCTTTCTTTCTCCTCCACCCAACATATTCTATCTTTTTCAAATGTAACCTTGTTGTCCCCTGAGAATCCTTTGCTTCTAAACACTCCTCCTGATCTTTAAATCTGTAAAATGGGATTAAGATCCTTCTCATATATTTTATAAGACTCTGCACCTGGAATCAGGAAGACTTAAATTTGAGCCTGAGCTCAAAAACTTACTAGTTGTGTGACTCTTAGAAAATCACTTAATATCTACCTGACTTAATTGCCTCATTTGTAAAATATGCTAATAACATCTACCTCCAAAAGTTGTTTTGAAGATCAAATGAGATAACTTGTAAGGAGCTTTTCAAATATTTAAGTGCTATATATATGATTACTACTACTACTACTATTCATCCTTCTTCTCTTCCTCTTCCTCCTCTTCCTGTTCCCCCACCTCCTCCTACTGCTATTAATCATTCTTCTCCTCCTTAGTGGTGGTACCTACAGGCTATTCTTCTGCCTCAGTCACTCAATAATATTTTCTGACTTGGGGTCAGCATAGCATGATAGACAAAGCCCTGGGCTTCCAGCTAGGAAGTTTCGTACATTGGATTTAAATCCTGATATTCCTGATTTCACGTCCAGTATTTTCTTCATTTATTATGCCACTTTCTCTCAACAGTGAATTCACTGATATAAATTGCCTCATCTCCATTCTTCCATTCCTCAAAACTGCTTGATTATATCATCCTTGTTCTACTCTTTTCTCCAGTCAGAGGAAAAAAAAAATCTTTTACTAGGAATATTTACTTTGTCTAAGTTCTTGATCTCTTCTATCTCCTCCAGAATCTTGCTGCATCATTCCTTTTTCATACATTATTGATCTTCCCTTTGTCCTCCTCATCTGCTACAAACTGACCCAATTCTAACCAAGCCTAAAAACAGAGAAAACATCATTTTATCTTTATTTCCCATGAAGATACTATCCCATGAAGTATTTTGATGTTAAAATATATGGGGAATAAATATGTAGCATCACCATCACACTAATTGGTTGCTTCCTCTAGTGATCTAATGACCTATTTCCTTTTTCAATTCATTGTTCAACTCATTTTTCTTATCCAAAATTGCAAGCCTTCATGCCAGGGACAATAGTGTTATTCTGAAAAATATTCAGGATGAACAAAAGCTTTTCAGCAAAAGCTATTTAGTTTGCTTTTGAACATGTTGAATAATATTTAAACTTTATGTCTCCCCCGTACCTAACACAATACTCTGCACGCAGTAAGTTTGCAACAAACATGCATGATTATTATAATTGTGTAAGAGAGAAACTATATATTATTATCATTTAGGGAGACTACACTTTGTAAATATTATCATCAATTCATTGACTTTTGAAATTTAGTTCACATGAATTCCATAATTTATTTTCTTGAACTGTACATTGGGAATTCACTATATGCCTGAAAACTGCTTCTGTAAAGTCTCTCCAGGTATATGCACTGCATATTAATTTTATGTATGTGTTTGAATCAATGGGGAACTACACAAGCTGTCCTTCATTTTAGAAAAAGAAATAACCTAGAGATTTGTGTGCAAGCAAAAAGATGTGATGAATTATTCTTAAATGCTAGAATGAAACAATTTATGCAAAATTCTGAAGGATTGAATTTTATCTACTAAATACTTAGTCATTTGAGTTTTGGTGATTATCAAATATGAACTTGTACTCATCAAACAATTGTTCCATCATTATTAATGTGTCTACAATATACTAGACAGGATTTTTGTTCCCTGTGAGTTAATATTCCCCAGTAATTCAATAGCAGCATGGATATATTGATTCCTAGAAGGGGTGCTGAATGGAGAAGTACAAGTCATATGGGCAGATTCTGAGAACCACATGTGATGAGAGCTATTACTTGAAACAGCAGGTAGAGCATCAGGGTTAGGAGAACCCTCCATTGAGCTCTGGGACCTTTAATCCCTCTTGCCATTTGGTAGGATTGTCTTTAAGATGGTCAGCCATCCTTATCCATTTAGCAGTAGGGGGTGGAGTGGAAATTATTGATCTTTTGTTATAGTCCTCATTGAGAAGAGAAAATCAGAGCTTCCCCAGAGGAAACCTCATGGGGGAATAAAGGTCTAGACACTCTGGCTTGTGATTTGAGGCAATCCTCAGGTCCCTAGCAAAACAGACTGTGAAAATGGTAAAGCCAAAAATAATTAGTACAAATGCACACACTTATCTTCACATATTATGCACCATTTACTATAACAAAGGACTTTACAGAAGCCACAAACTCCTCTTCATATGATTTCATGTGAGAACAATTGTAAAAATCAGATCTCAAAAAATATCATCTGTGCATTCGATAATTCCACAAATAAGATATAGGAAGTAAACTGTCATTCATAAAAAAGACAAAGGATTGAAAAGATTCATCTTTCTTAGGAGTCTTCCCACTTTCATTTAACTTAGTTGTGTTTTCTGAATATAAGACTTGAAAAAAAAAGAGGGAAGCCTCTTTTCTTCTGGGCAATGGAAGATTAGTTGAGGAATGGAGAGGTATGGAAAGTATCAAAACTAAGGAGCAGCTAGACATGGGAATTAGAGAGAATAAGGGTAGGGCCACACCAAAAGCTAAGACAGGCAAAATGTTGCAATTAAATCTGACAATTGCTTTTAATTTGGAGCAATGGAGAGGCAGGGTGAGTTTAAAAAAAAAAAAACAAGTAGCATCATGTTTAAAGTGACACTAGAAAGGATTATATCAGTGACATTTGGACACGATTGGAAAAGAAAAGCTTCCAAAGGCAAAGATCCTGTTATGAAAGATTTTGATAATTTTGCAATTAGATGATTCAGACCAGAACAGGGAACTTTGTTGAAAGGTTGGTGAGAAAAGATCTTAGAAGAGTCACTGAATAAGAAAAAATGAAGAAGGAATTGGTGACAGATTATAAAATGGAGAAAGGAGAGCTAACAGAGGAAAATTTATATTATCTATCTATATATATACGTACATATATATGTATGTAAATATATTTGATATTCTCAGCAATACAATGATCCAAAACAATCCAAAGAACTGTGAAAAATGCTACCCACCTTCAGAGAAAGAATTAATGGCAACTGAATGCAGATTGAAAGATAATATTTTTTCATTTTTTAAAATGTTTGTTTTAAAATGTACAACATTCTCCTAGTCCTGCCCACTCGACATCAATTCATGTAGATCTTTCAGATTTTTCCAAAATCATCCTGATTGTCATTTCTTATTTCATTGCCACATATATCACAACTTGTCCAGCATTTCCCAGTTTATGGTCATCCAGAAAGGAATAAAATTTTAAAAGATTATTAAGATAGGAAGGGTCTCAATTGTGAAAAAAAAATTGAATGCCAAGTAGAGGAATATATTTTTAATTTTGGAAGTAATAGGGAGCCATTGCAATTTATTGAGTACATGGCTAACATGCTCAGACATATATCTTCTGAAGCTTCTCTTCCTTTGAGAATCAGAAAGATATTTATTTCAGAACAATTTCCATGGCCACAGCCTTCAGTTTTTCATTAAGGTTATCCAGTTAAATTGTGACTCACTGAGCACCCAAAAGCCAACATCAATTCATTCACGTTTCAATAGAAACTCCAGAGTTTGACACTGTTACAATTTTTTTTGAGTTTTTCAGATTCAGACAGAAAAGTCAAAGATCAGTTCATCACATTAGATGATATCTGATTGGGGCGGGGGGGGGGGGGAAGGAGTCATATATATGTATGAACCCAAAGGGAAAAATGTGAGGGTCATTTCTCTGAATATCTTCAATTTTTTTTAGATCAAGTAGTTTCCTTCCTTTTCTCTTTGCTTCCATCCTTCCATCTTTTCCTCCCTTCCTCCTTCCTTCCTTTCTTACTTTCCTCCTTCTTTTAACAAATACTACTATATGTAAGGCAGTTTGCTAGGTAGGCAATAAATGCCCTTTAGCATCAGATCCTACACTCAACAGTAAATGGCTATTTAATCAACATATTAATAGATGATACCATTGACATTTACAAGCCTAATTCTACAAGGACCATTACAGGAAAGTTCATAATTTATGCAATTACTGAGGAGCATCATTAATAAAGCAAATAATACTGCCTAATTCTAGAATCCTTTAAATTATTTGAAGAGTTGAATAAATACTTGAATAAAATTCATCATACAGACAATTTCTTGATCTGTTATGATAAGCACTGTGGAGATACGCTTGGATGAAGAATTTAGGGTTGGTGAAGATTTAAATCTCATCCATGTTCAAAATCACATCTTCAGTGTCAAAGTTAAAGAGAATTAAATTTTCCTATTAACATCTAGTTCTGCACATATTCATGATTTAATCCTTCCTCCTTCCTTTCTTTCCTCTCTTCTACCCTCCCTCCATCCCTCCCTCCCTTTTTCCTTCCTTCCTTTCTTCCTTCCTTCCTTTCTTCCTTCTTTCCTTCCTTCCTTCCTTCCTTCCTTCCTTCCTTCCTTCCTTCCTTCCTTCCTTCCTTCTTTCCTTTCTTCCTTCCTTCCCTCTTTCCTTCCTTTCTTCTCTCCCTCTTTCCTTCCTTAAAAATACAAATATATAATATTATTATGTTACTCTTGTAAATATCCTATGTATACAAAAGTGACATAATAAGGTATATTAGATAAAAGTATATATTGGACAAAAAATACTATATATATAGGTGTGTGTATGTATGTGTGTGTGTGTGTGTGTATAACTCTTCTACATTGAAACTTTCCCTATTTCTATATATTATGGGTCAGCATAAGAAATTAAATCAGGAATTTTGAGGAAGTTTTGTGAAAGCCACAGACAACATGAGAGGACCAACATATGGTAACAGAGAAAAGTTTAGAAACTCGGAAATGCATTAAATATATTTTAGTATTGTATAATATCAAGAAATTTTATCTTTTATTATTATAATAATTCAGACTTCTCTGGTACAAAGGAAGGACAACATTTTTTTTCAGATCTCAGGGGGTTGTAAGATCCTGACCCTTGTGATGTAGATAACTTAACTGTAGAATATTTCAAGTTTTAAAAAGATAGGATGTGTGTATGCTATTTTTGTTTTCAAGTTAAATATAATTTTTTTTTTTAAAAAGTCTTTGCTCATGTTTGGTTAGAGTTGAGTTATACACAAGATCCTCTGATGTATAGAAAAGTTTGCCCATGTACTGCCCAAATATTGACAGAAGCATGACACATTAAGAAAAAAAGAGATGAATAGAAGGATTTTGGGGAATATAGGAGGATTGAAGAAGGCAAAGAAACAAGTTAACAAGTAATATAAGTTCACCCTTTTTCTCCACAATAGTTTTTGGGAAAAAGAAGTGGACATCCTTAGAATATGAGTTCAGCACATCTCTTCCCATGTGTTCTCAGAAAGGGATAAGAAGGCAAAGACACAATAAATACTATTTCAACCAAAATTTTTGGACAGCCGCCATCCAAACTCTCAAGAAATCATTTTATAGATAAAGGAAAAATAATAACAAAGTTCATCGGAAAAGCAAAAGGTCAAGAATTTCAAGGGAATTAATTTAAAAAAAAATACCAGTGAAGGTGAGCTAGCTGTGCCAAACCTAAAACTATGTCATAAAGGAAGGATCATAACAACCATTTAGTATTGACTAAGAAATATAGTAGTTATCGATGGAATAGGTTAAGTGAATAGAACAAAATAATCAATGACTATAGGAATTTAGTGTTTGACACATCCAAAGACCCCAGCTTGTGGGATAAGAACTCACTATTTGACAAAAAAACTACTAGGAAAATTGGAAACTAGTGTGGCAGAAACTAGGTGTTAGTTCCGGGCTGGCTTCCTGGAGTCCTCAGGATCAGCCAGAGTAAGGATTAAGTAAAAGTCCTTGGTCTTTAGGGGGAGAAGTGGGCAAACTGCCAGGAATTTTTTGTTTGTTTGTATGTTTTGTTTTTAATTTTTAATAGTTTTTTATTTACAAGTTATATGCATGGGTAATTTTACAGCATTGACAACTGCCAAATCTTTTTTCCATTTTTCTCCCTCCTTCCCCCATCCCCTCTCCTAGATGGCAGGATGACCAGTAGATGTTAAATATATTAAAGTGTAAATTAGATACAAAATAAGTATACATGTCCAAACTTTTATTTTGCTGTACAAAAAGAATCAGACTCTAAAATATTGTACCATTAGCCTGTGAAGGAAACAAAAAATGCAGACAAGCAAAAATATAGGGATTGGGAATTCAATGTAATGGGTCTTGTCATCTCCCAGAGTTCTTTCACTGGGTGTAGCTGGTTCAGTTCATTACTGCTCCATTGGAAATGATTTGGTTCATCTCATTGCTGAAGATGGCCAGGTCCATCAGAATTGATCATCATATAGTATTGTTGTTGAAGTATATAATGATCTCCCTGCCAGGAGTTTTGCCAGAGATCTCTTCTAGATTCTGCAGTCCAGAATCTTCACTTTTATCTTCCTTCTCCTGCCGCCAAATGAGTCTGGCTTATCTCACCCCACCCTCTAATCCTTGCCTACAATTATTTGTATACAGCAAACATTGAGCCAGCACCAAACAGTGAGAAGGCCATTTTTCCAAAGATATGTTAATAGAGTCATTGTCAAATAAGTAATTAGCCTTAAGTGCTCAGTTGTCTGATTTGAGCACATCTTTTCAAAGTTTCAGCCATTTACACCTAGACATTGATCCACACCTAACACCATAAACCAAGATAAGTTCAAAATGGGTTCATGATTAGATATAAAGAATTATATTATAAGCAAATTAAAAGAATAGGATAGTTTATCTCTCAGATCTGTGGAGAAGGAAGGAATTTGTGACCAAAGAATAACTAAAACTTATTATTGAACATCAAAGAGTTAATTTTGATTATATTAAGTTTAAAAGTTTTAGTACAAACAAAACTAATGCAGACAAGTGTAGAAGGGAAGCAATAAATTGCATAAATATTTTTATATTTAAAAGTTTTCTGATAAAGCCCTCATTTAAAAGAAATATAGAGAATTAACTCAAATTTATAAGAGTTCAAGCCCTTCTGCAGTTGATAAATGTGGTGATCTTTTTCTTCTTTTAAATATATAATATAAGATGATGGTTCTCTCTGGGGGAGAAGGTTAGGTTTCTCAGGGAGGTTTCTTGGAGGCAGCCTTAGTATCAGTTCGGATCAATAATTATCCCAAATGCAGCCAGCTGGTAAAAATGCAAGCGTTTATTTTCTCCTTCCAAAATAGCCCGGTTAGTTAAGAGGCCTATCTCTCTGCTTGGTTCCAAGAGTTCCCTCTGAATGTCTCCAAATCCAAAGGTTTTGTCCTTCAGCCTCTGCCTCTGCTTTCTTCAGCCTCCAGCCAGTACAAAGATGGAATGAATCTCTTGTCTCCTTCACTTGGGGCTCAGCTAGCTTTTTGGTGAGTCTTTCAGACCAGCTTGGTCTCAGTGGGGGAAGTGCAGGAGCCCAGCCACCACAGTACTGTGAGATGAAGATGAATCTGGTTGTGCCTCTGAGAGAGCCTTCTCAATGTTCCACTGAACTCTCTACTGATAGCTTCTTCCCCTGAAAACTCTCCTTCTGCCACCAGCCAGCCAAGTAGAAAATATTCGAATGAATCACTCTTCACTGGCATATATATGACTCTTCTGAGAGAATGGGATTATGGGTTTTCTCCCATAGTGCTCTCTGGCCCTAAGAGCTTTAAGGGAGGTATGAATTCAGATATCTCATACTAAACCCTGAAATTTCCCAAACATGTGAACTCCAAGGAGTAAAGGTGTGAACACAAGCATTGTATCAATTAATTCTACTTAGTATCTTGTTTCAGGTTCTGCCCCAAAACATCTTCTTGTAAGATCAGATCAATAATCTATCAACTCTAATGAGTTAGCAATTTGTAAAGATTCCAACAGATAAATAGTCAAAGGATATGAACAACTTTCAGATGAAGAAATTAAGACCATTTCTACTCATATGAAAACATGCTCTAAATCACTATTGATCAGAGAAATGCAAATTAAGACAGCTCTGAGATACCACTACACACTTGTCAGTTTGGCTAGGAAAAGATATGATGAATGTTGGAGAGGATGCAGGAAAACTGGGACACTAATACATTGTTGGTGGAATTGTGAATACATCCAGCCATTCTGGAGAGCAGTGTAATGGGCTGAGGCTTGAGTTGATGCACTGAGGTCCCAAGCACATGAGGCTAAATAGTAATTGGACCATACTCTATTAATAGATAAGCTTGGAGAGAGAATGGCCCCCACCCACTCTTTGTGCAAGTCCTGATGTGTTGTATAGGAAATGACGATTTTGGTGGGTGGAGGCAGGGGAGTGGAAAAGGAAGGGAAGGGGAGGAGAGACTTTTGGGATTGCCATTGCCATGGCTTTTCTGTTTGTTTTCTCTTCTTCTTTTTGCTGAGGCAGTTGGGGTTAAGTGACTTGCCCATGGTCACACAACCAGGAATTGATATATGCTCAAAAAGTTAACAAACTGTCCATACCCTTTGACCCACAAGTGCTTTTACTGGGCTTATATCCCTAAAAGATCTTAAAGGAGGGAAAGGAACCCACATATGCAAAAATGTTTGTGGCAGCTCTTTTTGTAGTGGCTAGAAACTGGAATATGATTGGAAGCCCATCAGTTGGAGAATGGCTGAATAAGTTATGGTATATGAATGCTATGGAATATTATTGTTCTATAAGAAATCATCAGCAGGATGGTTTTAGAGAGGCTTGAAAAGACATATGAAGTGATGCTAAATTAAATGAGAAGAATGATTGCACATGACAGCAATATATGATGATCAATTGTGATGGACATGACTCTTTCTAACAATGAGATGATTGAGTCCAGTTCCAATGATCTTGTGATGAAGAGCGCCATCTATACCCAGAGAGAGGATTGTGGGAATTGAATGTGGATCATAACATAGCATTTTCACTCTTTTTGTTATTGTTTGCTTGCTTTATCATTTTTTCTTTTTTGATCTGATTTTTCTTGTGCAGCAAGATAATTGTATAAATATGTATACATATATTGGGTTTAGCATATATTTTAACATGTTTAACATATATTAGATTACTTGCCATCTAGGGAAGGGAGTGAGGGAAAGAGGGTAAATGGAATATAAGTTTTTGCAAGGGTCAGTGTTGAAAAATTATCCTTGCATATGTTTGAAAATAAAAAAGTTTAATTAAAAAAAGAAATGGGCAGCCCCATGCTTTGTTATAGAATAGGCACCTTTGTAAATCAAAGAAAAAAAAGGGGAAATGTGCGTGGGTGGCACAAAAGGGCATTGACTTTGGGAGTTAAATAACTTAAGAGTTCAAATTCCTCCTCTGCTATTTACTACCTCTATGACCTAAAACAAGTCACTTGACTCAGAAGGTTATAGCTTTAGATCACAAAAAGATATTCAGGGCCACCAAGTCCAACTCTCCAGATTTATAATACAGAAAACTGAAGCACTTAGATTTTAAGTGATATGACCAAAGTTATAGAGGTAGAAAGCATTAGGGTGTGATTGGATCCAGATCTTATTGACTCCAAGTCCAGGACTGTACCACAAAGAACTTCAGTTTCCTCATGGGTTTAGACTAATTGACCTTTGGGATGCCTTCTAGTTCTAGGCAACCACAAGGATGAATATTTGTGATTTTTAGGTTCTTTGTATAAGGGACATATTGTGAATTTGTAAAGTTTGCTAGAGGAGGGGAGATGTAGGCCAAATATCAAGTATTAAGATTTATCATGAACTCAATGGGCATGGCCTAGATATTCTTCAACAGATTTTTTTCCCCAGCAAGAGAAGAACAGTAAGCTCTTTTCTCATGTTTTTCATTGAGACTAATTCCTCTCATACTTTATGCATCATGGTGACATTTGGGTTGTTTTCTTACTAATAGAATGTTCATACAAAATGGGTAAAGACAGAGACAGAGACAGAGAGAGAAAGATAGAGAGACAGAGACAGAAACAGAGAAAGAGACACAGACACAGAGGTGGGGGGAGAGAGAGAGAGAGAGAGAGAGAGAGAGAGAGAGAGAGAGAGAGAGAGAGAGAGAGAGAGAGAGATTAGGAGGAACATTGGATAGAAGGGAAGAAAATCGGGTATTCATTAAAAAAATTAATAAAGTTCTTTTAAACTCAAATAATATTTATCATCACTAAGCATTGTACTAAGCATCAAAGGAAGCTATAAAAACACAGGGTGTAGCACAAGTTTAATACATTGTTAAACTTTTTATCACCTTAAAACTGCTCTAAAACGTTTGCTATATGCTGTATATTAAACAGTTCTTACTCTCATGGAGTTTACAATTCTGTAGTGAGGTTAAGATTTGGGCATAAGTACAAATGTTGTCATACAGAGAGTGTTCCAGACTACGTATAAACTGCTTTATTCCTTTTCAAAGCAATTTTTAAGCTTATCATGGAATTATAGTCATTCTCTCAGGAACTGTGGTAATGCTTTATATTAAAGCTTTTGAAACTTGCAAATAAGGGGTTATTTTCATTGCTTTTACATATCCACATTGACTAATGCAACAATTCTTAATCTGGGGTCATAGGGCTTGAGTTTTTTTTAGTTTGAAATACATACACATAATACATTAGATGATAGATAGAATATAACTATTTCAATGTAATTTGTTTCCTTTGTATTCCTATTTTATTTTGTACATTTGATAATGCTATTCTGGAAAAGCCTCTGGTTTTTACTATATTTTGAAAGTCATCAATGACAAAAATGAACAAAGGTTAAGAACTCCAAAGCCACGTTTTAGTCAATTAACATTGATTTTAGACTATGAGTATAATATTTCATGTTTCCTTTCCTTGTCTAAATCTTTCACAATATTTGAATTGGTTTCTGTAGTCCTGATTAGCTATTGATGCACTTGTTTCATATGTGGGACTTTAAATGATGTATTTCTGTCTAGAGACATCACAGACTATCCCTGGAGATCTCATTTCATAAAGCATTCATTGTTGCTAGTCTCTGAGAATCCTAAATAAGATAAATGAAAGTATATACTCCCTGCCCACAAGGAGCATATGGCATGTATTTAGAAAAATAATGTCAAATTCAGAAGGAAGGCAGAATGTTTGATTCATTAGATTTTCATATTTTGTCTTTTCTAATTATGCCCTGCAACAGTTTTTATTTTATTTTATTTTTATTTCTTATTTTCTCTCAAGACCTATGTTTTTTATCATTATAGGGGATGCCCTTCAATAATGTTGATCTACATCTGTTTCATTATTTAGAGTGTTAGAGAAATATCTGTGAGTACTGAAATGCTACATGACTATTCCAGGATCACACAGACTGCATGTTTCACAGGTGGGAATTGAACATAGGTAATCTCGACTCTTAAGGTCGCTCTTAAAACTCTATGCATCTCTTTTAAAGAGCTATTATATAGAAAGAAACAAAGCATGAAACTGTGACTGTAAATGGAAAGAGTATCTTTTTCTTTTCCCAGTCTGCATTGTGACTATGTTACTTAGGTTTTATTTTCTTATAAGGAGTACTGTTCTTATAACACATTTATGAATAAAGCAAAAGCCTTCAGAAATTTCCTTTATGTACTGCATCAGATTTTGAGCAAGGAAAAAAAAAGCAATAACTTACATATTGCTTTGCCATGTGTGTGATGACAATAAAATGTCTCTGTTTATTGTGGGTGATCTCCCCAAAATATAACCTAAATCATGGAAAGGTCTCCTTTCTAACTGTTGAATGATTCAGTGGTGAAATTTGCTCCTCACATTTGCAATTTTATGACTTCCAAATGCTTCCTGACTTTCAGCATACCAGCTAATGTTTTATTTAGTGTCCCCATGAATCAGTCAATGCCACCAAAAGTTCCTGTCATCCTGTAGCAGGTGCTTTTAGAAAATGATGTAATATATGCTGTGAGGATGATTTCTGACTTAGGACCCTAAAAAGAACAAAACAATGTAGAATTTTGAGATCTATTTCCATTATTAAGTCAAGCAATGTGAATCTAATTTGGATTTTAAAGAATGAACTAATATATTTTAGGAGAATTTGCTACTATGTCAATATTACATTAATATCTCAAAATCAAAGAAATAGCTTTATGATTAAAATATTATTCTCAAGCGAAAGGCATTTATTAAAGCCTAATCAAGTTTCATTACTATGCTTATTATATGTAGCTTTCTTTATGGTTAGTGTTATTGAAATAAGATATTTGAGGGCATATTGAACAATTCTATAAAATACTATTCTCTTACTGGAAAAGATATATAGTTGAATAGCTTTTTTTAAAAAAAAGCTTTTTTTAGCACTGATAAGAAAATATACAGTAAATATTTTAGGATTTTATCTAGTTTACAAAAGTGAAGTGTTTTATTAATTCGTTTATTCTTGGCTTTTATAATTGGGAAATATCTAAACAACTTGGAGTATATGAATGTGATGGAATGTTTCTGTAACATAAAAATGATGAACTCAGTGATCTTAGAAAAAATATAAAAAAAACTCATATTGAAAGCTATTCTATAGGTACAAGATCTCAAGCAAGATTACACACTGCCAAGAATGCTGCTAAGTTAAAATAAAAAGACCTAAAATTCATGCACTTTAAGCATTTAGACTAAACTCTTTGGGTTCAATTAACTGCAGCAAGGTTAGCTTGATCACTAGTTTAGAAATCATTTGCAGAAGGAAAAAGGGGGAAAATGACATTTTTTATCTATATCCTTGCATTTTCTATGGCCTACTCTGTACAAAGCAACAAGTCCCTAAGTAACTCAATCTGATTTTGGTCCTTATTAGCTGTGTGACATGTCTCTTAAATTCACAGTCACTTAGGGAAAACTATTTAATTTATAAAAGTGTTTATTTATATTGGTAAAAAGAATCTCCACAAAGGAGGTCTTTTCACCCATAAAATAAAAAATCCAGTGAGAGGAAAATTGTGGGTATTTAGTAGAGACAATGCTGTTCAGGTCCCTCCTTTCTGTTGTCCCAGGCAGATTTAAGACTCCAAGAAGAGGTAGTTTTGTTATAGTAAAAAGTGCTTTGGAATCAAAACAAGTTGAACTAGGTACAAACACTTTCTTTTCTATTTTTTAGCCATGAAAGTTTGTTTTCCTCCTGTATTACCATTTCTATAGTCCTCAGTGTTTTCAAAGGGAAAATGAATTAAATCGCTTAGCCTTGACATCTATGGCTCCTTTATTTTCTAAATCTATGATCCTCAGTGGTAGATGAATTGATGATTTTTGAAGGGATTTTTTACATTTGAAAGTTGCCAGACTAATAAAATTACAATATCTGCTTCCCCTCAAAAACAAAACAAAACAAAACATATAGAGTTAGAGTGGGATAGCTAGATGGTATAATGGATCAAGTGTCTGGCCTACAGTTAGGAAGAATAATCTTTCTGAGCATATCTGGCTTCAGAAACTTTATAGCTTTGTGAATCTAGGTAAGTCATGTTACTCTGTTTGTCTCAGTTTCCTCATTTGAAAAAATAAGTTGGAGAAGTACATGGCAAATTACTCCTGTAAGTTTACACAAATGGGGTCATGAAGAATCAGATGCAATTCAAGCAACTCAATAACAACAAATAGAATCAGGATTGGATTGCAAAAACTGGCATTCTCTATTATGAATTATCTGGAAAAAGCAAAGTAGAAAATGTTGTATAACCCATCCTTTTTTAGGATAAAAGCCATTTTTAAACTTAGGCAAAAAGAAAATTTATTGTTAGGATCATACTTTGAGAGCTACAGGGAAATGTTAGGGATTGCTGAACCCAAACACTTCATTTTCCAGATGAGGAAACTGAGGTTGACGGGATTTAAATGGATTTACCGGATAGTAAGTGGCTTAGTTGGAATTCAAACTCATCTTCCTGATTCAAAGCCTAGGGCTCTCTCCACTGAACTGCCAAAGTGTGCAAAGATTTCATTTCTATTCATAATGGCTTTTTTTCTGTTTAAATTAATTATTATATCTTCACAGTTATGTGATGTGGTAAGATGACATTTGCATGGCTCATTCATTTATAAGGCATCTACTGAGGCACTATATATTATATGTGGTGGATGCCAAATGGGATACTTAGATCCTTACACTCAAGAAATTTGTAGTATATCTGGGGATCTAAGTTGCATAGGAAACAAAGATAGAAAAAGGTAATAGAATTCCAGCAACTAGTGTTTATGTTGTATTTTAAAGTTGTAAAGTGCTTTGCCTGTATTGTCTCATTTGAGAGTCACAAGAAATTCACTTAGAGAAGCCGGGGATTGTATTCTATGCACAAGCATTACTGAACATCTGATTTTAGGTTTTGTTATGGTTGTTGGTCAGAAAACCAGTCTTGAAGTTATGAAGGATCAGGTTTAATTCTTTTCTATGACACATTCTAACTAGGTGACCTTGATCAAATCAACTTTATAGAACATTAGTTTCAAATCTTACATATTGATGATATTTATATAGTTTTAGGCAAGCCACTTAATATTGTGTGCCTCATTTTCTTCATCTGTAAGGTAAAGGAATTGGATAAAATAGTTTCTGAATCTATAAACTCTCACCTGCCTCCATTTTTCAGATTTCTTTTGTGAATTCTCTTCCTTGATTAGAATGAAATCTTTAGGGAAAGGGAATGTGTCATATTAAGCACTTTTTACAAATATTGTCTCATTTGATCTTCAAGCTAACTCTAAGAGGTAGGTGGGATTTTCATCCCCATTTCACAGTTGAGAAAACTGAGATAAATGAATTTCCCAAAGGTCACACAGCTAGTGTGTATGGCTATCATTTTGCCTTTCTTTCAACCCTTAATATTTAGCACAGGGTTTGGAACATACTAAACCTTTAATAAATGCTTGTGGACTGATTCCTAACCTCCTGACCATTGAAATTCCCTCCAGCTCCAGACCTGTGATCCAATGGGTATGGTCTAAAAGCATCCCTCTTTCATTAAATTCTAGGCTATCAGCCAAATTGGAGTGAGGCTCAATTGTAAATACCTATGGCCCTGGAGGAGATATCTGATTTATTCTCGCTGCCCTTGGAGAACCTGTTTCATTTATTCTCATGACAGTCCAGCAATAAGTATATGAGATGCAGTCATTTTTCACTGAAGTCTCAATGGTAAAAATCTTAAGTGAATTTTGAATGCTCTATTGACCTCTTTGTTTTAGTAATTTGGATTCACTTTGAGATATGTACTGATATATTTTAAAAAATAAACATTTTTAATTTTTTCCTTAAGTTTCACATTAAACCCTTACAATAATGCAATTTAATTTTGCAAAGTTGTTTTTAGATGACAGGCAATTTTTAATAATCAGAGCAGACATGGAGAAATAGTCAATCATAATAGTTAAATCAGTGAGTTGACAAGCATTAATTATTTATTATCACTTACTATGTTCTATTCCTTACAGTAAGCACTAGAGATATAGAGAAAAACAAACAGCAACAATATCTCCTATTCAAATAATTTAAAGAAAAAAGTTCCTACCCTCTGAAGGACCTTCCAGTCTAAAAGGGAAGACTACATGTAAATAATTATTTAAGAAACAGAATTATTGCTGTTGTTTAGTCCAGTCAAGTCAACTTCTTGTGACCTTCATGGACCATAATGTCCATTGGATTTTCTTGTCAAGAATACTGAAGTGATGTGTCATTTCCTTTTCTAGTAGATTAAGGCACAAATAAAACATATATAGATAAATTAATAGGTCATTTCTGAGATAAAGTATTATTAAGGAAAATCACAAAAGACTGTCTGTAGACATTTTAGTTGGGACTTGAAGGAAACCAGGGAGAATAGGAAATACATATATTGGAAGAGGAGAATATTCTATGTATAGGGGCTAGGTAGTGGAAAATGCCTGGAAGGAGAAACAGTATATATACAAGGAAGAATAAGAAGATCAATTTCACTGGATCACAGAGTTTGAAAGGTGGAGAATGGTGCGAAGCAAGTGGAAAAATAAGAGAGGGTCAGGGAGTTTTATATTTACAATATGGGATTTTATATTTAATCCAGAAAACAGGGAACTAACAGAGGTTATTGATTAGGGAAGTGAGATGGTCAGAAAAGTTTTAGGAAGAAGATCAATCTGACTGCTGAGTGCAGGGTAGGGAGATTGGAGTAGAGAGAGAGTTGATGCAGGGAGTCCAACCTAACCAACTATTGCAAGGATCCCAGTGTGAAGTAATGGCAGGCTATACCAGAGCGACGACAATATCAGAGTAGAAAAGAGGCTGTATAAAGGAAAAGCAGCAGAGACAAAACATAGAGTAGCGTAGGCAGCAAATGTATTTTGGTATTGTTTCGTTTACCAGGTTTCTACATATTATCTAGAAGCATGTGACTGTCAGCAGAGAATTAATTTATCACTCTGTCTAAATTCTGTTCAAAGATTTACTATTTGGATGAAGAAGAAATTGTACAGACTTGTACACTTGATATCATGCCCATTTGAAATCCTAGGTTCAAAGAAATTTAGTTTTAGAGGGAAAAAAAAAAAAAAAAAAAACTTGGAACTCAGTGAGCCAGTTTACATGGAATAAGAAGCTCTTGGAAAGTGCAATGATTTGTCCCTGTTGAGATAGTGAAGGTAATGTTGGTGCCATCTAAAATCCAATATCCTGGGTAAATGCTCCAGTACTCTCACTATAGTTATAAGTCTGTGTGAAACACAATGAACCACATTTAGTAAGAGTATTGAATAAGGTAGTATCAATTTAGCTTTTCCATTAGTAATTATTATTGTAGCTATTTGAAGACAAGACATTTAGCTCATCTAACTTAGATACAAGATGATTAAGATTTATATTCACAACCAACATTTATAGCATTTAGATGCATTCATTCTTCCATTCATAAATTCATCCATTAACTAAAAATCCATCAAGCACTAATGTTCTAGATTTTAGATTCTAGGTTCAATAATAGGGATTCAAACACAGAAAGGAAACATGTTCCTATCCTTAAAGACAGATGGGAGTTGAGGGGGAATAAGTACTTGTATTTCTCTATTTCACTCTATTTCAGGGGTAGCTAGGTGGTATAGTGGATATAATACCAACGTGGAATCAGGAAGATTTGTGTTCAAATTCAGCCTCAGACACTTGCTAGCTATGTAATCCTGAGTGAGTGACTTCACCTTATTTGTCTCAGTTCTCCATCTCTAAAAATGATCTGGAGAAGGAAATGGCAAAGCATTACAATATTTTTGTCAAGAAACAAATGATGTCATGAAGAGTCAGACACAATGAAATGATTTTGAAATCCTGTGCTAAGTGATTTGCCAATATCATCTTATTCAATCTTCCTAAGAAGTTGTGAGATGAGTGTCCAGGGAGCTTATATTCTATGTGAGGACTGGAGGAATGGATGCAGAAAACAAACGCAATACAATAAAAGTCTGAGGAAACAAATTCAGGGGAGGCTGAGTGACATTTCTAAAAAAGGAAAAAAATGGTAGAATAGCCTTACAGAAATGGTTCATAAATTGTCTTGTGTATGACCAAAAGGAATTGCTTTAAAATCACCCAAGGATTTTGCTACCATAAAAACAGATGCAAAGGACATGATGTTTAAAAATACATATTCACCTTAGGGATTATTAGCAGTATGATGATTTACTTTACTCAGCAATAGTTCTGTGACCTTTTACAATAATTGTTTTGAGTTGAAAATGTCCATGGCTTACTGGACCTTCTGAGAAAATAAATGCCTTTTTTTCTGCAGAACAAAACAATATCCACAGAAAGGAATGTTGTGTGTGTGTGTGTGTGTGTGTGTGTGTGTGTGTGTGTGTGTTTATTGAGAAAGCTTCATGTTGAAAGGTTTATAAAACAGAACAGGAGGCTGCCTTTTGTCTTGTCAAAATATTTTCTTTCTGAACAAGAAGGTGCAACTTTTGTCGTCAAAAGGTAGAATTCACATGACATTTCCCCCCATCCTCCATCTAAATATTGTAGATGAACAATTCTAACAACAGATATTTGGGAAGGATTCATACATATTTAATAATATTTTTTTCATGGGGAAAAATATAATATGGTAAGTGTTGAAGAGAAATCAAGATATCTAATAACAATAATATATTCCTTTATCTTTATCTCTTTTACCTGTGAGATACCATTCTTTTAGTCTTATCTGGGACTGAGCTTTTTAAGACATCTTTGATTTTTTTTTTCCTGCTGCCTTAATTGCCTCTCTAAAAAAGCTATGTCGGGAGCTCATTATGAAGCAGAAACCAACTGATAAATTAGTTCCTGGAAGGTTTGTGTCTAGTATAGCACTGTGCATGTGGGCACATAATAAATATTATTTAAGGCCTATGGTATAGTAATGCTCATGCCCAACAACCCGACTTTTGCATTGCTCTGAGGTGCCTTTTGCCTGGAGTTTTGGCTTTCTGTGCTGAGGATGAATTTACTTTGGGATTCTAAAATTGCATTTCATTTAATAGGGGAATGATGTCCAACAATTTTGCCATGAACTCTTGGGCAGACTCTGGATTTCTTCTCAGCATTAAGTTTTTAAAAATATAAAATAAAATATGTGTGGTTACAAAGAAAACCCATTATCTCTGAATATAAATGTTAGTGGAAGATGAAGGGGAGAGGGGACATGGAGGGAAATTTGCCAAATGGAATCTCAAAGAGTTAATGGTTAGAAATGTTTTGAGAGAAAGGAGATAATAGCTAAGTGATACCAAAACATAAAATATGAGCCTTCTGTTCAATAGATTTCTTCTCAACTGTATGCTGTCTGTTCTTAATTCTTGCTCAATTATTTTCTTCTTCTTGACCTTTGCATTTTAATTGCTATATCTTCTCTTCCCCTCCACTGCTTTCAAGTGACTCTTCCTCCAGTATATTTATTTCCTTTTTTGTTGTTGTTGCTTTCTCCTTAAAACAATTTCTTATTGCAACCTCTGAACACTCATGTGCTTGCTATCTGCAGTGGAGGTAAAGCAAATGAGAAGAGAAAAATCAATGTCAGAAAGGATTCTGGCTTATTCTCACATTCAGCGACATACCTAGAAATGCTGTTACTAAGGGCAACGACTACATTACACTGAAAATCTCTTCCCTGTCTCTGTCTATGTTTCCCTCTGTCTCTTTGTCTCTCTTTGTCTCTCTCTTCCTCTGTCTCCCTCTTCTACCCCAGTGGAGATTTATTACACATTATATTCTTTGGGCTTCTATCCTTTTTAAAAATTTAATCCATCTAATTTCTATCTGATTTTCTGAAAATGTATTTATAGGCATTGATGATATAAGAAATGAATGTGAAGGGACAGTTTGACTGGATTTGATCTATAATATAATAACCCTGTAGACTGGAATATAGCATTGAGACTCAGACAATGAGATTATGCCTCCATTAATGATGTTATTGGATATGTAGTTCTTAGCACTAAACTATTTTGCTTTTGTTAAGAATTTTGTTCCACTTAGGCATATGCAAATAAGATATAGCAATTCTATTAGAAGAAAAAGGCTAATGCTCTTTTTTCAGGTGATACACATTTTTTGAATATACTGTGCTTGCTCTATGTGTATCAAAGCATCTCTTTACCTCTTAAAATTATATTTATTACAATGAACAAAATTTATATGCACAGAGATGTACGTGCCTGACTATAGAGTCAGGATATATTAGTGAAGTAATAGAATTTTTTAAATGGTTCATTAGCCCCCATGAAACCTCTGGAATATATGATAGCCAGAGATTTCTGGCATGCTCTTAAGTGAGACAAAGTCAGCAATTTTAATCTATAAGTTTCCAGATTTTATTATTTTTTATAAACATTTATATAGAATGTCCCTAAAGTCTTAGAATAGTTTTAAGCTTTAATAGTGTAGAGCATTTTTAAAGAATTAAAGCTTAAAAATATCCTCAGACTTTTGGTACAGCCTATCTTTATATTTATATATGTGTTAACTATTATATCTATCCATCTATCTATGTATCTATCTATCTCTCTACCCACTGTCTTCTTGTCTAGCTACCAATTTCCTTAAGCCCCTCCTGACAGGATCATTTTGTTCTCTTTATGTGAATTGCTTGCCTTGTGTTCATAACTAGCATGATAGTACACTTGAGCATATGTTTATCACATATGGAATGTAATGGCAGCTACATCAAGTAAAAATTCTTAAAGGGAGAAAAATATTCAAGTCCAGACATTCTCTAGGGATCTCATTAAAGTACTAGTTCCTTAATGCATTGCACAGCATAATAGTGATCAGCAACCCTGCAGTGTGCTTTCCTGATAGGTTAGTTTATACAGGATTAATTGTCTAATTTTGCAAGCAACCAGTGCGGTGAACATTGATTTTTGCATTAGCCTCATGTATTGCTTTCTGGGAATTCTGCTCTTTTTAAAGGTGATTTTGGATTTCTGTTTTTATTAATTATAATTTCTACCCTACATGTTCTGTGTTTGATACAATTTATTAAATTCTTTTATAATCTTTTTTTCTGATTGTTAAGTCCCTTGGAAACTTCATTAATTTAGAGCATTGATGTGTAAAGAATGACAAGAGCAAATGTAATTTGCAAAACATTCTATGAATAGTCACATTCTATATACTGCTATTCACTGGAAAACATGAAGATTGTTCTAGACTAAATGAGCATTTAAAAAAAAATCTTCAGCTTTTCTAGTTAATATTAAATAAGTGATTAATTTAGGGAACAACAAAAAGTAAAAATATCTTTCAAAAAACTGGAAAATCAATAAGAGAATCCTATAATTTCAGATAGGATAATTCAAATTGGGAAATATGGGCACCCATCCTTCATTCTGCATTCATGATGCAGTTGGGATAAGAAAATATTTGGTTAAATTATCTGGATAATTGTTACTAATTTGGTTAATTGTTAAATTAAGAACAGTCAGCAATTGTTACAATTGATGTGAAAAGACATAGCTCAAAAGCAGATTTCTTTTTTTTAAATCATAAAGTTTTCTTTGGGATAATGTTACAGTGATTATATATAGCCCAAAGGTATCCTTAACCATTGTCTCCAATGTATTTATATATGAAAAAATTAAACTAAATAAATACTGCATTTATAGCTAAAAAAGTTATATTTGAGCATAGAGACTTGCATATAGTAATTATTTAATAAATGCTACTGGGGTGATAGTAAATATATTTAATTCCTTCTTCTTCCTCTGCCATTCTCCCACTAGACTTTATAACTCCAATCACCACCCCCACCCTTCTCTCAAAAATCAGATAACCATCCTTACTTTCTCAGATAAAGGCAAGAGTGTAAAAAAGGGATGGGGATGAATACAGTTATGTCATTAATATTGGGAGTTTCTCCCAAAATTGATTTGTACCTTCTCTAAAATATATTGCTTTAGTTTCTTAGATCACTGAGTTTAAATGACTTGCCTACATTCACATAACAATTGTGTGTCAAAGGTTGTTTGACTTTCCTTGTTTGAAGGTGAGTCATCACTAAACTATCTATTTAGCTAAAATAGAAAAATTTTAAATCTCATAATTATACACACAAAGAAGTGTTGTAAATGCTTTCCTAAGGAGCTATTATGATAAGGAGACAAACTCAGACAATTCAATGTTCTTTACCAAATATTTATCAAAATAACCACTATAAACAAAGCATGGTTGAAAAAACGTAGAAAATAGCATAATTCCTGCCCTCAACAAGTTTATAGTTTGATATGGGAGGTATGAAATACAAATGCACATATGATTATAGAGTAAAAATAGCAAAAAGTACAACTGAGATGTTTGTTTAAAATGTAATAAGAATTTTAAAGAAGAAAACATGATATTTCCCTGCAAGATAGGAGAATGAGTCAGTTACTTGCAAAATGAGGTTGGTCCAAAACAAAAGTATACATTTTGAGCGTTTCTGATAGATAATGAAGGTTTTAATAATTATTATACTTCAATATTCTCTTTGAGTCAAAGAGAAAATCAGGGTGAACCTCTTACCTTTCTCCATCTTTTATGTGTGTCACATCAAATGAAATGGCTTCTGCTGAAATAGAATAAATTCCAAGTAAAGATGAGTTTTATATCTAAAATGAGACAAGTACTGACTTTGGCCTCGGACCTGAATTCAAACCTGGCCCCTGATTTTGTGACATTAGAGAAGTCACCTAACCAAGTATTCCTACCACATCAGACACTCTACTTCTTTACTCCATGGTACTCCCATGAAAAGAAAAAAAGAAGTCTCTTCCCCCTCACCTTAGATTCCCAGCTTCTCTAACTTCATTCAGGACTCAAATCCTACTTTTTTCATTGTGATTTTCCAGTTGTCAATTTTCCTTTTCTACCCTTCTTCCCCCTTCCTCTGAAATGACATTTTATTTATACGATAACTAGTGTGTGTGTGTGTATTTACATGTTATGTGCCTCTTTGGAGTATTATCTGCTTGGTCATAAAAACCATGATTTTCCTTTTCTATTTTCAGCAGTTAGCACAGGTTTTGACAAATAGTAAGTTTTTAAAATAGGCTTGTTGAGTGGCTGACTTAATGTATATAAGCTTCAAACTTCTCATTTGCAAAAAAAGAGAATGTTGAATTAAATGGTTTTTGAGGTCTTTTTGAGATCTAAATCCACAATCTTTTAGATTACTATGACAAATTTTTTTTTAGCTTTCTTCTACCTACTATTGCATTTTTTATTATTTTAGAATTATATGTATCTATTTTCTCTAGCATTGCAACTAGTTACCTTTTCACCCAAGACGATAGTATAAAGTTGGCTATATTCCTTTCCCAGTGGCATGGCTTGGCATATTTGGGATGGTTGATTCGTCTTTCCTAGCAGGAGATCATGTTTGGGGTAGTAACAGGGGTGACTAGTAGGCATGGGAATGGCAGGAAATTAAGATACAGAAAACCGAGTTTTAACAGACTTTATATGTCCTTAGGCAAATCACTAAATATTCTGGGCCACAATTTGCTTTTCTTTAAAATTATATGATTATATAAGAAGACATTTCAGGTTTCTTCTAGTCCTAATAGCTTTGATGCTATGTTCTTCTTCTCTGACTGCCATTCCTGAGCATCAGAAAAGAGAAAGCATCATAATGTTGACCTACCAGGGATAATCGTTGAGCATTTATCAAAATTCGGGCCGCAGGCCATTAAAAGGAAGAGACACAGCCAGAAAGCTCTTTTACATGTAGCTGATTGAAGAAAAGGTGTTCCCCGTTTCCACCCCTCCCTTCAATTGCTGAGTGAATGCAAGGTATTGCAGAAGACCTGGAGTGAAATCCTATCTGTGATACTGAACAGGCCTACGACAATCATTTTCTCTCTCAGCCTCAATTTACTCATTTCTAGGATGAGTTATTGTTGTTAAATCATTTTAGTCATGTGCACTTCTTGGTGACCACATTTGGAATTTTCTTGGCAGAGATATTTGAACGGTTTGTCATTTCCTTCTCCAGTTCATTTTCCAAATGAGCAAAAGAGAATAAACTGAGTTAAATAACTTGCACACAGCTAGTAATTATCTGAGGTCAGACAACTGAGGAACTTAGGCCTCCATGACTCTAGAACCAGCAATTTATCCACTGAGCTATCTAGATCCTAAAGTATCTCAGTATTCTCTCCAAAGTTATCAATGACTTCATAACTGTTCAATTTAATGGTCATTTCCCTGGCTTCATGGTTTTTGTCTTCTCTGTGACATTGCCATTCTTGACCAAGTTCTCTACTGGTTACCACCTTTTTCCTCTACTTTCATGGCATGGTTTTCTCCTGATTCTTTTCCTCCTTATTTGACTTGTCTTTCTCATATCTAGAATATCATCTATGGCTTCACCCTCAGATCAGGACTCCAGAGCAGTTACCTCCTTATCCCAACTGAAGATTTTCTCTTGATTCTTTTCCCAGATGTAAAAATTCTGAAATGAGAATCTGCCCTGCCTTCTCATTATATAAATCTTTGGTCTATTTGCAGACATGCTTTCTGCTGTAGACCCCATTTGAGATAGAGGATTGATAAAGGTATTAGGCATTGGATCTAGGGTCTCTAGACTTATTTTTCAGTCCTCTTTACTAGAGAATATTGAGTAAATTATATGAAAGCTTACTATGTTAGAATTCTTAAAGCACTTAGAAAATAACTTTAATTCCTACAAAGACAAGTCTATACAAATAGCACATGGAGGAATTCCCAGTGTATGTGAAAGTGGGAGATTTTAACTTTAGGTTCTAAGTTGTCAAGGTGATCCATGTTTCCTTTTTTTTTATTCCAAGGAAATAAAGTGAAGACTAAATACCACCACCACCACCCTCTCCCCCCCCCCCCTTCTCTCTCTCCCTCTCTCTCTTTCTTTGTGTATGTATGTGTGTGTTTTGGATTTCATACTATACATAAGACTTCATATTAGTATTATATTGTCTCTATTAAAATGTTCACTTTTAATATCTTAGCTTATTAATATTATTTTGGTATTGTATAGCTGAGTTGGCAGCAAGTTAATTGGAGCTCTGTAGTAACATGCTATAAAGAATGCTTTTGTCTTGGTCTCTGCCTCCCTAAAGATATCTAGCTGTCAACTGATGATGTGACCCTTGACTTCAAAACCAGTCTGTTCAGTATAGTCTAGGGCAACTATAGAGACTTTTTTTAAAGGAAAATTTTATAGAGCAACAGAACTGATTCTGTAGCATCTATAGCTAGTAAGTCTCTTTGTCCTCCTCTGCTTCTGATTGATGTTCTGATATTTATGATAATATGAGCTAGTAGAATGATTTAATTTGGCTCTTTGAATCACAGAATTAAAGATGCACGCCACCTTGCCTGCAAAAGGTCACATAACCAGGCTGAGTATTTTTAGTAAGCCTTTCTTGAAATAGCTTTTAAAATGTTTGCTTCCCTGAGATGTTTTAGTTTACATTGCTCTGAGGAAATTTTAGAGTTTTGTCATTCTGTTTATTTTGCTTGTACCTTACAGGAAAAGGGAATGAGAACTTGAATTTACTATGATTAAAAATTATTTCATTTCCATGAATAGTTTAAGAGCACATTATTCTTATAGAACCTTGCCATAATTTTCTCTGTCATTGACCCTCTATATTTAAATGTCATTGCCCAAGTGTAGAGGAAGTTATGCTTTTTTCTATAATAATTTATGCAAGCCATGCTGATTAACTGGCTTTTTCAAAGAGATTCATGTGAAAATGGCGGGTGATTCTTCAAGCTGCATATTTTCTGAAAGGTCTGTTTTATTCTCTAGATCAGGGGTTCTTAACATTTTTGCTCACTATAGACCTTTTTGTCCCTGATGAATCTTAAGGACTACTCATAATAATATTTGTAAATAGTTGAAGACATGCTAAATTTCAACTATAGCTTAGTGAGAATAAGAATGTATTTTTCCCATTTAAGTTCACATACTCCTTGAAATCTAAATGGGTTTCTTGAACCCAGGTTAAGAACTTTGCTCTAACTCAAGTATTTATGAAGTAGATGTACACTGAAAATGGAAGGAAAGAGACACAGTCAGAAACAGTGAATGAGAAGGGGTGGGGGGAGGAATGGGGAAGGAAAAAGGTAGAGACAGAGAGACAAAGACAGAGGCAAGAGACAGAGAAAGAGAAAGAGAAAAAGTTAGAGAAAGACAAAGATAGAGAAAGAAAAAGACAAAATGAGATAGAGAAAGAGATACCAAGATAGAGAGACAGAGACAGTGAAATAGAGATAAAGATAAACAGAGGCACAGAGACAAAGTCAATGAGACAGAAAGACAGGAGAGAGAAAAAAAGAAAGAGTTAGAGAGAGAGACAGAGACAGAGAGACAGACAGAGACAGAGAAAGACAAAGAGATAGAGAGACAAAGATGAGAGTGAAAGTGACACAGAAAGACAGAGAGAGATAGGAAGAGAAACTAAGAGAGACATACACACAGAGACAGAGAAAGAGAGACACAGAGAGAAAAAAGTGAGAAAGTCTTTGGTCTGGTATTTCCTACTCACAGATTTTTGGCAAATCTTTACTTCCCTAAGAAATCACAGTCTTAGAGTCTTAGGATCTTTCTTTTGAGGTCAGAGAAGATAACTTCTCTCATTCTGTGGATTTAAAACACACACACACACACACACACACACACACACACACACACTTCAACCTCCCTGATGTCAATTATTTTTTACTTAATCCTAATAATAAGATACTTTCTGCATAAAAGGCAGCTGCTTTTGTTTCTAACTATACATTTAAATATTTAAGAAAGCTAACACATTCCTCCTAAGCAGACTCTCCTCTAACCAAGTATCTTGAGTTCTTTCAAGTATTTTTCACTTCAGAAAACTATAATCTTCCATTTGAGCATATTTTTTGTTTTTGTTTTTTTTTTTTTTTGTTTTTGGGGGGTTTTTGGCCAAGATCTCTCAAATTGTGGCACCTAAAGCAAAGCACTGTATCTTTAGTATAATATAACTAGTATATTTACATTGGCAATATCCTTTCACTTAACCTGACTTCTATTAAACTACTGCATAGTTTTTTTGTTTGACAAACATATAATAATTTATCATATTGACTCATGTTGAACTGTATGTTTAAAACCAATACAAGTATTTCACACAGACTATACATGTAGTACTTCTGTGGGTCATCAGTATATTATAAGCAACTACAATATGTCAGGGACTGGGTCAAGTGCTGGGGATACACTGAAAAACAAAAGACATTCCTTGCTTTTCCTGAAATCACAGTGTAATGGGGAGATAATTTATAAAAACTACATATGAACAAAATATCTTCAGATTAAGTTGAAGAAAATTTTAAAGGGAAGTCACTAATATTAAGGAAGTCTGAGTGTGCTTCTTATAGAAATTATGGAACAGTAATTTACATGTATAGCTATCAAAATTATTATTTATTTCAACATATATGCCAGTATATTAACCATTTTGCTACTTGGTCCTAACAGATAATATATTAAAAATATCCCTCTATATATTTATTAAGTACACTTTCTACTTGTTTATCCAAGTTGTGCATAATAATGTTGAGCTGGACCAGATGAGGCTTGGAGCTCTATGCCATATATCTAGAAACTTTTTTCCATTACTCAACTTTTGGGGTCAGTATGGTTATTTTATCAGCTATAAATTCACCTAATTTTATTACCATATAAACTAGCTTTTTCCATAATTATGGTTTCATATGAGATATTGCTAAATGGCACCTTGAAATGGATCTAGACATTTTTTTCAAGTCAATATTCTTTAAAAAAAAGTTTTTTGGGGGGATGTATGCCAGAAGTAACACTACAATTGAATCTATAGGACAAGAAAGGAAGAAATTTGACAAAGTACTTTATGAATTAACATTGGAGAATATTAATGCTTTAGATGCTTACTCTGCACCTCTACTAGTCTCTATGTTCTATTAAAGTCTGTATGCTAATCCATCAGTTTATAACTGACACCTATAAATGCATAGTTCAGACTTTGTCTCATTTCATTGCAACAAGAAGCAATCATTGACTCTGCTGAGTTACAAAAGAAGAAAAGGGGAACGAGAAGTGTGGGGTGAGAATGGGATTTCCTTTTATTACAGAAGCTCTCCACTCCAGGGCTTCTGAAGCACCTCAAGGCTTCAAGGACACTGCCTAAAACATAACCTTCACCTTTCTTTAAAGCTACATAAAGAGAGAAAAGTAAGTCATTGATTTCTTAGAAAGGCTTCACAGAGGCTAATTAAAAATCACAAGTCTCCAAGAAACATTTGGCAAATAGAAAAGCCTTAAGGATGCAATGCAGGGAATAATACATGAAAATTGCTCATGATTGATAAATACAGGGAAAAAAATACACCAACCAAAATAATTCATTGAATTTCAATAGAAATTTAAGAAAAAAATTTAAATTAAAATTACAAGACAGATAATGCCTAAATTGAATAATCCCATTAGCAAACTACAAATTCTGCAAATAGGCAGGTGAAAGGATTCCAAATGTAAAAGAAAGAAAAGACAAATAACTATTTGAGACTATTGAGACTAAGAGAAGAGAATAACAAATTTTGAAAAGCAAAGATACTCAAGATGAAAACCTAAATTACATACTCCTGAAAACCTGAGCCTAATTGCCAAGGAAACAACGAACAAATTTTACCATCTAACCTTGGGAGCTAGAGATGGAATTTTATTGGAAGGTGATATGAAGCAAGGCATAAAATTGAAATAGAATTTGGATATGTTTAGAAAATAGCAAGCAAATCATTTGGAACAAATCAGTGGGTCCATATAAAAGACTGGTAAAAAATGATTGGGTGCCAATTGGGAATGCCAATAAAACATAGAAGTTCTGCATTCTAAAAGGAATTCACAGTCAGTGAAGTGAATTTCAAATGACAAAAGAAAAGGTCAACACTTCTTTTTTGCTTGTAAGTACATTCTGTTTAGTGAGAATAATAATTAAAATATTTCTAGAATGCTTCTTAAATAATTATTAAAATTTTGACTGATTCCATGTATAGATATTTTATATTATAAATGTTTGATTCATTGAAATTGAATAGATATATTTATCAATGTCCTTTTTTGTTCACAACTTTCAAGCAGTTCAATTATTCTTATATTTTCGCTTCTTGATCTGTTTCCCAGATGTCATTTTTCTTGTAGGATATTTCCCATTCTGTCCTATTTTTTCATTCTTTATAATCTCTTTTATTATTTCTTGGTCCCTCATAATTTCACTGGCTTCCCCTTGCCCAGTTCTAATTTTCAAAGAGTCATTTTCATCTTTGAGATTCTGCATCTTTTTTCTAGTTGATTAATTTTTTTTTGCATAATCTTGTTTTTCTTAGATGCTTTTGACTTTTTTTTTTTCCCTCAGTGATTCTCATTTCACTTTTAAATTCTTTTTTGAGTTCTTTGATAAATTCTCTATGTGCGGGGAGCCATTTCACATTATTCTTTGAGTTGGAAGCTCTTTTTATTTCGGTGTCATTTTCTGAAGATGAACCCCAGTTTTTCCTATTTCCACAGTATGTTTCTATGGTAGAGTTCTTTCTTCTTTTCTGGTTCTTTTTTTTTTTTTTTTTTAATAAGAGGTATTAGTGTTAGCATCTCTAATCCTAGAGTGAGGGAATGGGGGGATGGTGTCTTTGGCTTCACATTAGCTCTCCTCTCTGACCAAGAACCCCAAACCAAGAGCTCATTCTCCTGCAAGTACCCACTGCCAGAAGCGTCCCTCTCGCATTGCCTCCTCCCTCACAAGTGCTGATTCCTTCTCCCCCAGGGCAGTGCAGTACACCGGGGCCTGGCATTCCTAATCAGCCCAAATTCTCTCTATATTCTGGTTCTCAGACCTCATTCTACAAACAGTCCTGAAGGTGAAAGTCTCTGTGGTTCCTTTTGAAGTTCCAGTCACACCTAGCTAGCCCCAGGGCTCCCCACTTGCTCTTTCTAGGGAGCTAGCCTGGAGGTATTAGCATTTTAGACAGGTTAATCCTTGGCCCAAAGTCTTTCTTCAGAGCTTCTTGAGTTGTATCTGGGGGACCCCTGATCTGCCCCACGTCTTCTTGATTTTTTTACCAGTCTATGTTTACCCCGAGGTACAAATTTGTTTTATTTGTGGAGGAAATTGGAAGAGCTTGAAAATTACCAATTTACTGTACCATCTTCCCAGAATCCTCCTGGAATAAATATATTTACCATTCTAACAATGATACTAAAAAAAAAAAAAAAAAACCTTAGGTAGTGAAGTTTTTGTGATTGGAAAATGTGTGATTCTTATCTGTGTTGTTGCTTGAAATGTTTTGTTTTGTTTTGTTTTGTTTTGTTTTAAATTTACTTAGTGAAGCTGGCAGAACCTCAGGATTTTGCCAGGAAAACAAGAATTTTTATTAAGCATTCTCATTAAGAACATAAATAACTACACCCCTGAGAGTTAATCAATTATAAGAAAAGAAGAAAGAGCTATATCAACAAGTTATGTTATGATACCTTTATCCCTAGTAAAATCATTCTGGTTATAACCATGTTGTGGGAGGTTAATTCTTGCATAAGGAAATTGCCCATCTCCTTGGATTAGTAGTAAAATTCCAGTTCATCTGACTAATGTGAGCACTTGCTCACCCAATGGTGTATGAGACAGATAAGAGCTCTCCAGAATCACGCTGTTGCTGTAGGCATAGAGATAAGCATGGGCAGTCACTACTGGATAGATTGATGCAGAAACACAGAATCACATAAACACAGAATCACAGAGTTGGAAGGGAGATAGAAAGCCCTTTCCATACCCAAAGAAAGAACTTCAGCCATGACATATTGTCCAAGTGGTCATTCAGTCTTTGCCGATGAAAAAAATAAATAAATAAAAAACGAACCCACTGCATCATGAAATGATTTGTTTCGCTTGTGGATGGCTCTAATTGTTAGAAAATATTCTAATTGTTAAGAAGCATTTAACAACCTCAATCAGCCTTTTTGCAAAGTCCACCCATCTGCCCCTAAGTCTACTCTCTAAAGCCAAGCAAATTCAGTCCTTCCTACATATGACAGCAATTTTAATACTTAAAGACATCTTTCTTGTCCCTCTTAAGTCTTCTCTTGGTTAGTCTTCTCTCCATCATGCTAACCCTAACCAGTCATCTTAGTAAGACATGATATGGTTTCCAGGGAAACTGTAGCAATGAGTGTGGATATCTCAGCATGATCTTTCACTATTCATGGAAAAACAAGTCAGACACATGGCATATTGACACTAAGATAAAACTGCTGCCTCCTGGGAAGCAATGACAGCACGAGACACAGGATTATATGAAGTTATTTGAAAAGAGGTGACTCATTATAAATGTAATGGAAGTATTTATGAATCATAATTTAAAGAAATTTTCCAATTTACAATCATGAATCAAAAACTTATAAAATGTGTCTTCATACATAATTTATATAGGATAGATGTAATTATTTTTTGCTTGTTTATTTATCTCTTCAACAAAGGATTCTTTATTTGGAAAGGATAGTTGAGAACTGATACCACAATATTCATTATACAGATTAGTAAACCAAAGACATTCAGCAGTCCATAGGATCAGAAGTCTAGAACTATAATAGACTTTGCCAGCTGATTAATTCAGTCCTTTCACAAGACAACAGAAGAAAAGAGAGGTTAAATGATTTGGCCAAAATCACCATGGGTATTAAGTGATAAAAATAACATGTGAATCCAGATTCTCTAAGGCTAAGCCCATTGCTGTTCATGCTATACCATGCTAACTGTTTTTTGCACAAAGCTACCTCTTTGACCATCATGGAATACTCATGATAGTGTGAGCATCACATGGAAACTATTATTATTTGGTGACTAGAGAATTATTTTCTGATTTCTTTTGACATCATGAATGTATAGAATTGAAAAGAATTGTGGCTTAATTATTAAAATCCAGCTTTAATTCATTAAGGGCATATAAGAGGAGAGTATAGGGGGAGAGTATTACTGATATCTTAAAACACAGAAGACATCACACAATATTTTTTGGGAGGAAAAACTGAAGAAGGAAAATCCTTTGATAGTGTCATAATTAAGTGATTACATGACATGAAAATTTTATATTAAAATGATTGCACATGTCCAGTTCCTGTTCTTATCCCTATCTTTTGTCACTGTAGAGCTTAATATTGTGCCTTTGGTCACAGAGGTTTTTATCTCCAGACCCCCATTATCAAATACTAAATATCTCCACTGGCAGTCCGGGGTTCATCTTAAATTGAATATGCAAAATTGAATGAATTTTCTTCCTCCCTATCTTCCTCCCAACTTCAAAAACTAATGCATCACTGTTGTAGTCATTAAAATCATCTTGTTTTATAGCCTACCACCCTTGATTCTTTCTCCTTTTCCTTTCCCCATATTCTGTTTTCATATCTTCTCTAGTCTTCTACTTATTCCATCACATAAAGGCAACCCTTTCTTTACATTAAATCAAATTTGACTCAAATTCAGGCCTCCATCTTTTTTCATCTCCTAATTGGCCTCCCTGATTTAAATCTTTCCCCAGTCTAATCCTTCCTCTGCTCAGCTATCAAGATAACCTTCCTAAGGTATAGGCATGGTCATTTTACTTTTTAAATTAGCAATCTTCTTTAACTCCCTCTAGCTTTTAGGAAAACATATAAATTGTTCGACCTAGCATTTAAAGTTCTCTTTAGCCATCTTCAATCTACCTTTCCATTATTTCATATTATTCTTTTTTATATTCTTTTTTCCAACTTAAATGACCCACTAGTTGTCCTCCAATGCAGCATTACAATTTTCATCTTCTGGCCTTTCAGATTGTCTCCCATTTTGATTGTGTAGTTTATCATTATGTTCATGTCTTAGAATATTTAGTTTTTTTAGCAGTCAAGTTCAGATGCCACTATCTTCTCAAATCCTTTCATGACCCCATTAGCTGTTAGTGAGAAAAAAAAACATTTTTCAATAGCTCAATAGTCACTTATTTGCATGTATTCATTCCTTAGAACATAAATTCAAGGAGAGGAAATGATCATTTTTCCTATTATCTTTGTGTTTTCCTTGCTTTTTATACATTAGATACTTGATAAATATTCGGTAAATGGAATGGTGAATTTAGAATTTCAGATTTAGAGTACTGGACCTTTAAAATGCCTTCGTTTTAAAATGTTATAACTGATCCCCAGAGAGTTGAAATATTTGTCTCTGGTTATATAGATGCCAACTCACAAAGTTAGGATTCATACCCAGGTAAATAATTGAATGAATGAACAATGAATGAAAAAATAATGAAAAAAAAACATTTTAAGAGCTAACTTTAGGAACTGTGCTAAGCTATGACTATAAAGGGACAAAAAGAAATACAGTATTTACCCTAAAAGAGCTTTCATTTTCATGGGGAAGGACAATGTACATAGTAGAATCATAGGCAAGATGAAATATTTTATCTAAATAGTTATGGAGATAATTATGTATTTATAGGAGAATGATATATCCCATCCAAGAATAATGGAAGAATTGTGTGGTTCATCTTCCAAAAGTGGAGGGATTGATAGTATGAGGAGTATGAAAAGTTAGGTAACTTGGATTATAAATTCAACTAATTGTAACTCAGACCAATGCAAGCCTTAAAAGAGGGTTAAAGAACTGAACAAACAGTATAAAGCTTACTCTTACTTGTGTATTTGGTGTGTGATTCACTCTGGAGCATTCCCACTTCTCATGAGAATCATTGAAAAAAGGATTCTTCTATCTCTCTAAAAAGGCATTGGTTGTAACTCTACTTTTGGACTAGCTTATAACTGGAGAAGTAATGGGCAGTGGCAGTTCATCCTAGGATTATTCCTATTGAGTTTCATGGGGTCTTTTAATAACAACTAGAAAGTTGGAAAGTAAATAACTAGAAAATAGGTAATAAAACAATACATATTTGATGTTGAGTTGGAATATTCATATGGGAGAGGCATTAATTATTTTTGTTGGACGAGAGAAAGGGCAAAGGGACTTTGCTCAAGATATAAAATTCTAGATATGAAAAATTAAAACCCTTTGTATGGATGGCCAGGCAGTTGGAGAGGCTACGGAGGAGAAAGGTAATGAGTAGAGAGTAATCATAATATCCTATATTTAGAGGTACAAAGGACCTGTCCTTTGATGACCATTTTCAATTAGCTTGATGCATTTAGTAGATAAAATTAAGAATAAAACATATGTATATTATCAATCCAGTGGAAAAGGGCCCCATTAAATTCTTTATAGTACCTTGTGTGGGTGATATGCAAATATTTCTGTTTATTACAATTGAAATAATCACAGTGTCAGTAGTAAACCCTAATGGGATTGAAATGAAGCCTCCAGAGAAAAGAAGTAAGAGAAGAAACTTAGTTTAGTGTCAGTTGGTCAATTGGAAAGTGATAGGGACTATTCACATTCTTTCTGGGGTGAAATTCTGCTTTTCAGTATATTCGTGTGAGGCAGAGGGATCTGTTTATACTTCTTGGCAACAGTTTTTGAACTGAAGCCAAACTGAGAGATTGTCAAGGAGTAAACAGCAAGAAAGTAGGTTGCTTGCATATATTAGTCCCTGAGTTTCTTTCGGGCCAGAGGAGATATTGTAGCTTCTACAAAGATTCTTAATTGGCAATCTCTCTGAAAACACTGAGTTATACAGAGTTTGATTATTATGGATATAAGGGAGCAATTTAAGACAACCCGTAGCCTAAAGCCTTTGAACCACTTTGAAATTTGAGGCTTCCTTTTCACCCCAAAGAAATAAGCATATGTTTTCGACACTACACTTGGAATTGGTGAAAAGCAGAAAGCAGATTTCTTTGCAGACTTTTTTTTTTTTAAAGTTGATAGTGATCAAATTTTAGAAAACCATCTTGTCCATTTAAGACAAAATTAACATGGTTCTAGTAGTAAGAGACTTAGCTTGGTGTTAATAAACACAAGACTGCACTAAGCATAAAGAAGAGTTGATTTTAAGTCAAGCCTTTACACAGTGGCAGTTTGACTATGGTCACTTAACCTTTTCTTGTCCTAGACAGCTGCCCCAGGCCAAATGCAACAAATGAGTTACTCTTCTATCATGAATCAGTCTGCATACTAGTGGTTTCCCAAAATAATGAAATCACAAAGTCTAGATCAAAAATGAAAAGTAATTGTTAAGATTGAGGATTCATGACCTTTGGCATATGAGGATTTATATATAAATGTGATTTATTTCCATTTAATCATGTACATTTTATTTTATACATTTAAAATATTCTTTTAAAAAGGGGGGCATAGGTTTTTAACAGATTGAATACTGATGCCATGAAGCAATATTTACAAATTACCTTTGGAATTTGTAAGCTAAGTAATACATGTTAAGGACAGCAAAAACATATTTAGAAACTCTCATGAAGAAACCAAACTGATTTTTTTGTTGTATTTGTTTATCTGTCAATATATCTATCTATCCAGTCATTCCTCTATTATTTCCCTATCTATCTATCTATCTTTATATATATATATGTATATATATATATATATATATAAAATCTAAGTATCTATATTTCTATGTATCTGTTTTTGTTCTAAAATTCACAAAGCAGTTTCATCTGATATGAAAATCCAGGACAGGATCATTTCTGCAATATTAAAGGGAAATTGATACATTATTATTAGGGAACATTTTGTTCATATGCAAATGTACTCAGTATTATTGTAATAGATCTATAAACTGATTTCTTTGGAAAGAAAGAAAAATGGACGAGAAAGTGATTTTTATTCAAGGTACGAAGCAAAAAATGGTGATGTTTGAGAAATCTCTCCCAAGATTATATTTATTTCCAAATTTACAACTTTTTAATCTCTCTCTAGGTGCTGTAAACTGAGAACAATGATCCAGACATAAGCCTGCAGAGAAATTTCATACAGAAAATAAAAGAAGTTCAATTTACTGGTAAGAATAGTTTCCTTAATTAAATACTCAATGTATTTTTCAATAAGCTTAATTATTGTTGCAATATGTTGAAGATAGGAACAACTTGAGGGCTATAAGAATATGAAATAAAACAGATGTCATGAAGCTGTATGCATAAAATAATAGGAGGACACAATTTGTGCAGGAAAATTATATAATGTCTAAATCTTTAAAAATATAAAATGATGGGTGGTTATTCCAAAGCAAACTATTTACTCAAGTATTTTCTTTTTCTTTTCTTTTTCGTCTCTTCCTTCTTCTTTTTTTTTTTTTGACTGAAGAGTGTAAACAAGAAATGTTGGGA
Organism: Antechinus flavipes; assembly: GCF_016432865.1. Classification (NCBI taxonomy): domain Eukaryota; kingdom Metazoa; phylum Chordata; class Mammalia; order Dasyuromorphia; family Dasyuridae; genus Antechinus; species Antechinus flavipes. Next base: position 36,869,528 of record NC_067398.1, read on the forward strand.
ATTGTAGTTTTTACTGGTCAGAAAGATGAACAGATATGAAGAGAAACCTGAGAATTTTGGAACTTCACAGAGATGTGTGCTAGCTGTGGGATACTGAAAAGTAAAAGGAACTATTATTGAAAAGTGAATTGAATGCTTCACATTTGGAGCCTTTTTTGGATCACTGATCCATTTAAGGAATCATCTGACTAGAAACAATTTGTTGTATGCTAGAGGGTACCTGTATCTACTCTGGCACAACAAGAAACTGGTGAATTTATCCTTTTGCCACTTCTTCCCCCGTCTAGTCTTACTGCTTCCAGCCTAACAGACATTGCTAACCCTTTGAAGTCCCATGTTCTTTATTGAACCCTGTTTATTTTCTGATTGGAATTTTATAATGGGCTATGTCTCTAGATCAATTGAGTTGATTTGAATTGCCTTTGGAGAAATTAAGCAGGAAACTGGGGACTAAATTTTTGGTACCAGAACAAAGGGGAATGAATCCTTTACATCAATTGTCCTATATTAACTATGAGCTTCCTTCTGGTGAAACCAAGAGAGATTTCATTAGATAATTTCAGTCTCTTTGAATGATGGAATGTAGCAGTGGGAAAATTCTAGTATAGAAAGTGAGACATATCCCTTGATTCCCTAATATCATATCTTAGATTTGTTTTGGAAAGCATGCCATGTAATACAACTCAAATAGATACAAAGTATCCCAGAACTTACAGATGGGAAGGAGAACAAGTAGGTTCTGGGTTTACTGTTATAATCTAAATCAATACTTCTGGAACTTTTTTCAAATGCAACCTATTTCACCTGAGAAATTTTTATGTGCACTTGGGCATATAAGTATATAAAATAGGTATACAAATCAAACATTTACTGATAATAAATAAAAAAAGTAAAACTCTAATTGGGTATATATATATATATGTATGTATGTATGTATATATAATCTTATTATTTTTTATTTATTTATTTATTAAATATGAAAATAAATTTGTATATTAATGAGATGGATATGATTATTTTTGCATAAATAACTGGATCTTGGAATATTTAATACTTTTTACTGTTACCTTTTTTTGTGTGTGATCTATACATTCAGTTATATGACCCTATATGGGGTTGCCACACACAGTTTAAGAAGTTTTGGTCCAAGTCATCATGTTAGTAACTAGTCATTTCCTGTTTCTTTGAACATGATCCTTGTCATGTTATTTGGAGGTCTCCATGCTCAAGACCTCCTGTTCCTCTTCTGAAATTTGAATTTATAACTATGCTTATTTATCATTAATTAACTATAAGAAACAAATGAAATGAAGTTTATTTTTTTTAAGTAAAATATAGTGGAAACAGAAGTAAGTTCAAAGAGAAATACAGACAGGCAGGACAATTTTGAAAGTAACATAGTTAAGTACTAAGTACAAAGTTGTTACCAAATAGCAACAAGGAGATTCTGACATTCTCTGCAAGAATTGGATTGGTTGAAAAACAAAACCCACCAATTTGGAGGCAATAAAGCTTTGTTGAACAATCCAGAGGGCCCTCAATTCTTTCTCCTATTACTTCTAAGTAAATCTTCTTTTATTAACTCTTTAATGAATTAGGAGTATCTTCTTTCATTCCATTATTAATCGTGTCACTAGGAAGCTTAACTGCATCTCAACTAGCTCAGAAAAATTCTTTTGCTCCCTCATTTTCCACTATGCTACAAGATCTCTCATGGGAATAGTATTATGTTCTATTAATAACAGAAATTCTTGACATCTTCACTGTTTCTGTGGCTATATGAACTAATGTTTGGCTTTCCCAAAGTGCTTTGTCTTCCTCAATTTTTTTTGATGAATTGCTATTTCTTTTGTTCCAATTGAGGATGAATCAAGTTACTTTGTCATTCCAAAACTAATAATTTTCATGGAAATGTATATGTAAAATTCTCAAACAGTAGGAATCCTATGTTGTTAAATATTTACAATTCATATTGTATTTATTCCTTAAATTTCACTCCAACACTTGTAATTTAATTTGTCTGCAGTGCTGCTTCTTTTAAACATAAACAATGGCAAAGCAATGTGTGCTGCTACAATGAAAATTCTTATTTATTTATTTTGGAGAATGATGAGTAACCCCTAAGTCTCTGATTACATTTAAATACAAGAATACCTTGTTTTTATAATTTTTCCAAAATCCAATTTTACTTTGATATTTTAGTGCATTTTTCTTTAATTACATGTTAATTATTTATCATACTTTGTACAAATGTATAAAATATTAATATGTTTACACATATATACCTATATAATGTGTATGTAACTAGATTAGCTAGATAAATCAATGAATATACTTTTATCTCATTCTTTTAGTTAAAGTACTCACTATACTTCTAAGAAGAAGGTATAAAGAAAGAGGAATAAATAAATAAATTTGTGACAGTGATGGGAAATCACATTGAACAACTCCAACACACCTACTGAGCATGACATGCACTGATGGATTGATGGTTTGCATTGTGGTTTACAGCTCCATTTATTGATTGTAATGGGCTTCTAATACATAGGAAAGACTATATATGCTGTAAATCTAGGTGATACATGGACTACATAGCAAACGAAGTCTAGTACTTGCATTTAATTCTGTTCAAACTGTTTTGGTGTACAGAAGGGTACAGCTGGATTCCTTGGATTAACAGATACCTTGGATATTGAATATTTTAAAAAAGAAATCTTTACAGGTACAGAGGATTGATTCCTACTATCAGCGAGTAAAACTATTCTTGAGGATAATTAACTTCTAAACCATTAGAGAAATAATAACACTAATGCAAAAAAAATTCTATAAAATCAAAATCTCACACTAAAAAATAATAGATGCAAATCATTAAAACTAAGGTGTATAGAAATGCTAAACCTTTCTATTCAATAATTAAATCTAGGATTTCAATATTTCTAGTGATGAGACATTAACAATGTATTAGAAGATTCCATCACATGCTAGAATACTCCATATTAATATTTCATGCTATACATATTTCATAATGATAATTCTGTTTTGTCCCTTTTTCTCTATCCATGATTTCCATACAATATTTCTAGCTCTATGCCCCTGCTCCACAATTAATAATTCTTTTTCATATTTGATGTTTACACTTTTGAAATATTTATGGGCTATTATCATGTTCCTTTATTGTTGTTTATCCAGGGTAGGCATATTGAGAACTCTTTCATTTCCTCACCAGCCAATCACTCTAGTCCCTTTATCATACTTTTGCCTATTATTTGGATTGTCACCAGTTTGCATTCATAAATTAGAAAGCAAGGTGCCAAAATCAGGATTTTTTAGTTGCATGAAGAAGATCTTGCATGAAACATCTTTAGAGAAAATTTCAAGCTTAAAGATAGTAAAACTCAGGAAGGATTAAATAGGGAAGCAAAGCTAGACCAAAATGTTGCATAAAATACATACATACATATATATATGCATTGTGATTTGCATTCACTTCTGAGAAATGTCAAGATTAACAGAATAGAGGAGGGGGAAGAGTAATTCTTTATAGAATGTGGAAATGTTCCTTTTTCCTCACTTGAATAATATAACTAATATTGAATCTTCTATAAGTTTCATTCATACCCATATTGATGCATGATATAGTTGGTAATGAATAAATGTTTACTGAATTGAATAATTGAATTTAATTGATGTTATTTTATTTTATTAAACACTTTTTCTTGTCATGCATTGTGTTAAGTACTGAGTATACAAAGAAAGGCAAAAACAGTACCTGCAGTAAAAAAAAAAAAAAAAAAAAAAAAAAAAAAAAAACCTCATATCTATACACTGGGAAATATCATTCAAATAGCTATCCATGTAAATAAAATAAATGTAAACTGAAGGTAACCTCAATGCTAGAGAAAGCACTAATATTAAGGGAGATCATGAAAGTCCTCTTATAAAAGTAGAAATATTAGCTGAGACTTGAAGGAAGCAAGAGAAGCCAGTAGGTAGAAAAAAGGAGGAATAACATTACAAGCACCAATGAAAAGCCATAGAATTGGAAATGGAGTATTTTTTTTTTTTGGTCAGTTCAAAAGTTGTTTTTTTACAAACACATGCAAAAATAGGTTTAGCATTCATCATGCAAAGCTGTGCATTCCAATTTTTTTTCTCTTCCCCCTTCCTTAGACAACAAACACTATGATATGGGTTAAATATGTGTGATTCTTCTAAACATACTTCCTTATTCATTATTCTGTTAAGAAAAATCAGATCAAAAGGGAAAGAATAAACACAAGAAACAACAAACAAACAACAACAACAGGTGAAAATACTATACTTTGATCCACATTCAGTCTCCCTAGTTCTCTCTCTGGTGCAAACATTTTTGCATATGTGGATTCGTTCGCTCTTTTATGATCTCTTTGGGATACAGACCTAGTACACTGGATCAAAGGGTATGTGCTAGGGTATGGGACCCTGCTAAGGGGGAGTATAGAGGCCACATCAATCTTTGGTGAACCGTAACTTTTCTGCCACATTGCAGAAATGTTTTTGTTGAGCAAAGAGCAATGATAGGTGATCATGCGAATGGATTTGGTCTGAGGGTCACAATGTAGTTGTTCTTAAGCAGGGATGCCTTAACAGGGCTTCTTGCCTGTGAGTGGGTTACTAGAATGCTCGATTGCTCTCCTCCCATTGGCAGATACCATGCACACACAAAGCCTATGAACTGCTTCTCTGAATGGTGAATGGTGTTCACATACTGGTCATGTTTGCAAAAATGTAGATCAACAAGGCTGTATGGCATAATAAACAGGAGCTCTTTTCACACTCTATGAGTCTCCCGCCTCATTCATCTCACCTCTGAGATCAAGGACTCATATACTTTGATTTCTTAAGATGGCCACAACACATAAGGACAGTTGTATTGTTCCAAATTCCTCTCCAGAATGGTTGAATTAGTTCACAACTGGAAAAGGAGTATCTTGTTCAAGGAAAGGCAAGGGGCCAGCCTTGGGTCCAGAATGTGGAAAGCAAAGTGAAAGAAACTTAGAAAAAATAAGAATAGATCAGATTATGATCAGTTCTTTCAATGCCAAACAAGGTTACATACGTATATATGTATATGTATATGTATATGTAAGTATAGATCTCTCTCTCTTTCTCTGTCTCTGTCTCTGTCTCTCTCTCTCTCTCTCTCTCTCTCTCTCTCTCTCTCTCTCTCTCTCTCTCTGTGTGTGTGTGTGTGTGTGTGTGTGTGTGTGTGTGTGTGTTATATAGGAGGGAGTCACTGGAATTTATTGAAAAGGACTTTAACATAGTTAGATCCGTATTTTAGGAAGATCACTTTGGAAGCTGAATGGAAGCTGAACAAGAGTAGGGAGAGATTTGTAGGGATTCATTATACTAGTTTAGGTTTGAAGTGTTAGTGGGTTGGTGGCAGTGTCAAAGAAAAAAAAAGTGGAGAGCATATAAAGCATACAAAAAAAATATGAGAGCATACAAAGGTAGAAATGCTAAAACATTCAACTAATTGGATATAGGAAGTAAGAGGAAGAAAGGATGTGAGTATAATCTTTACTGATTGGGGAAATGGTTATGTCCTTGACAATAAATGGGAAGTTTGGGAAAAGGAATGAATATAATGCATTTCTGCTTCACATTCCTATCTACAGTAGCTTTTTGAACTTTAACTTCATTACACATTTTTGTTGTTATTTTTACTATTCTTATATATCAGGAAGAAAATAACAATCTCATTTTTTCAAAAGAGATTGAGGAGCTTGTGATGATGGTGGTAAATATGAGGTCACAGTAAAGAAAATAGCAAAATAAAGTTGTAGAGTGAACTAAACCAAGCACAGCAACATTTAAGTGATGGATTTTTAAGGTTAATGTTTTTTGGATTATTTTGGCATTAAACTAGACCTTCAAAGAACAAATATATCATAAATGAAGAAGTCCATGACAGCTCACTCACATGACTTTTTAGAAATAAATCCAGTAGAAGGAATATAGGTGTTATCCAGAGTAGAATGATGCCAAGAAATCCTATTCAAGAAAAATATCATAAAACATCAAATAAAATTTTCCCTTCCCTGGAAACTGACTTTTGTGGAATAGGTAGTTATTGGAAGGGCAGCAAGGTAATGCAATGGATAGAGCATATAGGCCTATGAAATGTCAAATTATTCCTGTGTCATTGCCAAGAAATCCCAAATGAAGTCATAAAGAATTGGAATAACAGCAACAGTTTATTGGAATATATTAGGACACTAGTCTAGATATAAAGAAAGAATATGTCTAGAAGAGGTGTAGGGGTTTGAGAGCCTTCCATTTGAGGAGGAATTAAAGAAACTGAGGCTGACCAGAGAAGAGAAGACTTATGATGACTTCCTGAGATATGCACTGCAAGAAAGATTAGACTGTTGGTCCAGTTAAAAAAAACAAGAAAAAGATATTAATAGATATTGATAGACTTTCTTTAATCTCTGGGATAGTAGTGAAGTAGTAGATTATAGGGTGTTTAATCTTCTAGTTTTTCTAGCTGATTTTTTTTCCTACCTGTCTTTTATTCCCCAGCTTCTTAAATCCCTTATGGGAATCTCATAACTGAATGTGGGGATAATGAAATTAAGATTTATTATCACCAAATATTTGATTTGTCTACTTATTTTATATACCTATATACTAGAATCTTATTAAAAATTGGGTGGATATTCTGGTGAACAATCTGGAATTATGGCCAAAAAGTTATCAAACTGCGCATACTCTTTGATCCAGCAGTGCTACTACTGGGCTTATGCCCCAAAGAGATACTAAAGAAGGGAGAGGGACCCGTATGTGCCAAAATGTTTGTGACAGCCCTGTTTGTAGTGGCTAGAAACTGGAAAATGAATGGATGCCCATCAATTGGAGAATGGTTGGGTAAATTGTAGTATATGAATGTTATGGAATATTATTGTTCTGTAAGAAAAGACCAGCAGGATGAATACAGAGAGGACTGGCAAGAATTACATGACCTGATGCTAAGTGAAATGAGCAGAACCAGGAGATCATGATATACCTCAACCCCAATACTGTATGAGGATGTATTCTGATGGAAGTGGATATCGTCAACAAAGAGAAGATCTAATTCAGTTCCAATTGATCAGTGATGGACAGAAACAGCTACATCCAAAGAAAGAACACTAGGAAATGAATGCAAACTGTTTGCATTTTTGTTTTTCTTCCTGGGTTATTTTTACCTTCTGAATCCAATTCTTCCTGTGCGACAAGAGAGCTGTTCAGTCCTGCACACATATATTGTATCTAGGATAAACTGTGACATATATAACATGTATAGGACTGCTTGCCATCTAGGGGAGGAGGTAGAGGGAGGGAGGGGAAAAGTTGGAACAGAAATGAATGCAAAGGATAATGTTGTAGAAAATTACCCAGGTATGTGTTCTGTCAATAAAATATTATAATTATTTTTAAAAATTGGGTGGAAAGGAGTCATAAGTAGAAAAAGTTTAAGAAGCCCCATCTTATTGCATAAGAGGTAGAGAGCCCAATCTGGGCAAAAATTCACCACACATGCATTCTCCTCCTTAGAAATAAAGCAAACTAGTGAAGCATGACATACATAGTGTAGATCTGGAAAAACAGAACTGCCATGTGACTTTCTGTCTAGTAAGTGATCAAACATTAAAGTACAAAGTAAATCAGAGCTTCAAATCAAAGTCTAATAGAGCTCATCATAATGATACTGCCAGTGGAAGCTTTATGTAAGAACATCAAAGATATACACTTTATACACTTTACCAGAAATGAAAGAGGCAAAGGAGAGGAAATACATCAAAGCTAGCTAAGAAATCTGAACATTATAATTATTTATATTTGAGTACCAGAAAGAGAAAGAAAATAACATTAAGAAGAACTAATATTGTTATTACTATGTCATTTTTCAGACTTGTCCAGCTTTTTGTGTGACTCCATTTGGGATTTTATTGGTAAAGATATTGGAGTTGTTTGTCACTTCCTTTTCTAATTCATTTTACAAATGAGGAAACTGAGGCAACCATGGTTAAGTGACTTGCCTAAGGTCATACAGTGTCATGGCCAGATCTGAACTCAGGAAGATCTTCCTGGCTTCAGGCTAGGTACCCTATCCACTGCCATCTAGTTGCCCAGAATCTACCTATCTATCTATATCTATCCATCTATATCTTATGCTATTCTCATATGTGTGTGTGTGTGTGTGTGTGTATGCATATATGTAAATCTATCTGTATAATATTTTTGACTTGGATATTTGGGAGAAAAAAGTTCACAGACTCAGTATAGTTTGTATGGTGCTAAACTGTGAGCCAAAATAACCTGGGTTCCAATCCTGCTTCTGATTCTTGTATCTAGGCATGTCACTTACCCTTTCTTAGCTGTAGTTTTCTCATTTGTGAGAGTAAGGGGATTGTACTAGATGTTCCCTATCTATCCTTATTAATCACATATATTTTATTATATACTTTAATATATATATGTATATACATACATTATATATATTATTGATAAATTTTCCTCTATTATAATTTCTAAAGTAACTTGTCTTCATAGTGTCTATACTTCCCTCCCCCTCCCTATATTTTCTATCTAATTTTAGCTTATAAACTCTTTGAGAGTATGGACAGTCTTATGCCTTTCTTTTTATCTGAGATGGTTATAACAATTCCAGATATATAGCAGGTACTTATTGACTGACTGATTTCATTTAAAAACATCATTTTGAGAAGTGATTCTTAGGCCTTATTAGACTTTCAAAACATTACATCTCTCTGTCTTTTTGATTCTGTCTTGGTCCAGTCTCAATTTCTCTTTGTCTTCCTTTGTTTCTGTTTCTCTACCTCTGTCTCTGTCTCTCTGTCTCTCATCTCTCTCTCTCTCTGTATTTTTTCCTAGTTCTCTCTCTCTCTCTCTTCCTTTCTTTCTCTGTCTCTGTCTCTCTCTGTCTCTGTGTCTCTCACATATGTGATAACTAGAAATTAAGTCTTTTAAACTTGTTCTTGATTCTATGTGTATGATTTCCCATTAATCACTGTGAGGAAAGTATGGTTGGAGCCACAGGATCCGGAGTTTAAGTCCCATTTTTGCTATTAATTACATCTGTGACCTCAGATGAGTCAGCCAATTTCCCTTAGCCTCAATATCCTCATCAGTAGCTTGAAAGGGATTTTAATAGTGAGTTTTTTAAAGACCTCTTTGATCTCATAAATTCTGTGTTTCTATGATTCTCTGAGAAATAGAAAATTGAGCTTCTTAGTACAGGACTTTCCTGCTTCACCAACAGAATAATAATGCCAATGATGCTCAATCATCTACCCATTGTGTATTTGCTTAGTTCTATCCCTTTTCAACTACAAGAACCATGTTATAAATGTTTGCAGAATCTAAGAATCTGAAAATACAAATTATAAATCTCATGGGAAAAGAACAGCTAAAAGAGTAGAGAAGTCTTGCAAAAGTAGACATGTCATTTATTTTTTCTTAGTTGTGTATTTTTCACATTTGTTAGAGTGAGGGGATTGTATTAAATGTCTCCTAGCTGTCCCTATTAATCCTATATATTTTATTATATATTTTAAAATTACATATTTTAATGATATTTTTTCTTTTATAATCATTTCTAAAGTAACTTGTCTACATAGTGTCTGTACTTCCCTCCCTCTCCTCTCATATTTTATCCCTCATTAGCTTGGCTAATATAAGAAATATATCTTATTCTTTTTCCTTTTTCTACCTTCTCTCTCTTATATTTTTCTCCTGCCCTCCACTCATCTAAATACCCAGTTTCTGAGAATGAGCTATATAAAATATTGACTAAGTTAAATATACATGTATATATAGATACACATATATATGTAGATAAAGATAGATATGTGTATATATCTATTAATGTGTGTATATATATATATATATATATATACATATATATATATACACACATGCATGGATACACACATATAAATACAAACATATACATATGTGTGTATTTTGGGGAAGCAATCAGAGTCAAATAACTTGCCTAGGGCCACCTAGTTTTAGTGAAGTTTTAACTTTATTACCATTATTATTGATAGGGAGTGGGGGAGGTTGGAGCTTAAATGGCTTGTCCAAGCTTACACAGCAGTAAATTTCAAATTGCAGAGAGTGGATTTGAACATTAGTCCTCTTATCTCTAGGACCAGTGGTCTAGCCACTGAGCCATCTAGCTGCCCATACTGATATTAAGATATAAAGGAAGGGGAAATAAAAACAAAACAAAACAAAACAACTCTTCCCATGGGATATTTACATCTCCAAATAAGGATTCAATCAACAAACAAACATTTGTTAGATGTTGATTTTGTATTTATTGCTCTGTTAATCTGTGGGGAGACAAATGCAAAGTGAAACAGCCCCTCATATCTAGGAGTAGACTTTCAGTCTAGGAAGAGGAGTCCACAAATTAGAACATTCAAGATAAATACACAATTGATCCGAGAAAATTAGGGAAAGAGAACATTAAAAGTTTGGAGAATCAGGAAAGAATTCATATTGAAGGTTGCACTTTAGATGAATCTTAAAGGTAGTAAGGAATTGGGTATGAGGGTATGTATACACAAGGGAGGACTTTATTCCAGATGTGGAGGAAAGTTAGTGCCATGTCACAGTGACAGAAGATGGAATGCCATGTAGAAGGATCAGCAGGAAGGACAATTTGTCTAGACCATAGAGTGCAGGAAGGAATGTGATTTATAATGAGGCTGGAAAGATAAGTGGTGGCCAATTTGTAAAGGGCTCTAAAAGCATTTAGCTTCCTTCAATCTAAATGAATTTCCAATTAGTGGAATATCTTATGGCTGTATTTTTGAATATGAGAACTTTCAGAACTTCTCCTAGTACTTCTACCAAGAGAAGGAGGACAATCTAAGGCTCCCAATTCACTTCCCATTCACATGAACAATTAATAACTAAAACAGATTCACCATTTATTAGCAGCATATTACATTATAGCACCCATTCCACCTGTCTTAATTAATAAAGAGCTCAGCAGCTATGAATCGTGTAGAGAACAAGTAGAATACAAAACAGCAATCAAAAAAAAAAAAAGACAAAGAACAAAGAGCTTATCATGGATGTAACCTTGTAAAGTTTAAAGCATAAACATTATCTCCTCTAAGCCTCACAACAGCCCTGTGAGATGGATGCCTTGGTTATTAGAGAGATACGTGCAATTCTTAAAATAGTACATGAAAATGAATTATTATTATTATTTCATTTTTATCATCCCCTTTATGGAGATTTAGAAATTGATGATTAGAGAAGATGAGTTACATGATCAGTCACAAAGCTAAACAAATTTTAAATCGGAATCCTTTTGCTTTAAAAACAAGTAGATGACATTTCCTATACTGACAGCCTCCCATCAGATTTGGAGGTCTGCATAGGGGAAGGGAAAACATGGTTGCCATTTTGAATTCCAACTAAGAGGGGAAAAATATGTGAATGATGAATTTAAAGTATTAAATCTTCTCTACAAGTTGACTCTATGAGGGAAGGTGATTTTTCCCCTTCAAATCTGCTTAGTTAAAAATAGGTCCCTTCAATTCAATGTAGTTGTAATGGAAACTGTTTTAAATACACATTATGTGTGGATTGAGTCATGTGAAAGTTGCACACCATAACTTGCCAAAGTGATTAAAAATGGTTTTTGCTTCTCTCTGGAGCTTAGAGGGGAGTATTTCCAGTAACATTTTCTAAGGCTGTCATGATGCTGCACACTGCTGCTAGACACTTCAGTATTATTCACCTGAGCTCTGATCTTGCTTCATTAGGGGATGAATAGAGACAGGGTTAACAAAATGTTAAATGTTAAACATTTGGCCATTAATTCATTAGTTTATTAAACTAATAATCTTTGAGAACTGGAGCTATTGCAGTTTGCCAATGGCTTCAGAATTCAAGCATGAACCAAGATGGGACAAGGAATTTGCTCAACCCCCTGTATATCATATAACTCTGAAGAAGTCCATAAGTCCTACATATTATTCTGGTTATTGGTGCAATTGGTGGGTGTGAGGAAGGGGATGCAAGCAGAGTAAATGAAATAAAAATTTCAGACTCTACTCTAACATAGATAAGAATAATCAGATATCAAGAAATGAATACATTATTCCTGCAGGGGACAAAGAATACTGCAAAGGAGTGATCAGAATATCAGAAATGAATGATCAGTAAGACAGATATAAATAATAAAGGTTTTCAGATGAAGTGAGATGTCAACTAGATTTTAAAGGTGATAGGTATGGGTTAGCAGGAGGGGGAGGGCAATTAAGGTAGATAACATTATATAAGTAAAATTACAAAAGGGAGGAGTAATATTTGATTCATTTTTGTTCATGGGAAATGAATAGATATTGCCTTTCTAATTTTACTAGAACAATACATTTTTTAAAAGATTTTTTGATTTGTTATATAGCTACCAGGAACCAGATACTTTATCTGTTCAGGTCACTATTAATCTATAACATTTTAATATGTGGAGTGAAAAGGAATTGGTTTCTTAGCTGGTAAAAACCCAGCAGTCCAATATTTTTGCAGAGCATCTGCCAGGATTGTAATTTCAGTAGGATGTTGGCTGGCAGTGTAAATAATTTTAGATGCTGATAGACAGAAAAGATTCAAGTCTCTATTTTATCCTCAGTGCTCATTTTAGGAGAAAATGGAGTATTTTTTCTTCCTCCTTCCTTATTCTGCATGCCCTGCTTTGGGGCCACATAAAGCACCCTGCCCTTCATCAACCACATCCCTCATTCTCTGAGTTCTGCCTATCCTGGCTTAGGACCCTCACCCTGTGCTCCTTAGAGCTCCTACTGATGCTCACTATCACATTTTACCTCCTTGTTAGATACCTCATGTTGCCCTAGGCAACTGCAGTCTTCAATATCGGGCTTTTTTCTTATTCTGAAACATCTCTGTAATGCCATGTATTCTGAAATCCATGTTCTTTTTGTTTTCCAAGTAAATTGTTATTGTAAAATTAGATCAACTCGCAAATGTTACTGTACTAATGGGAGAAGACTAATGACCCATCTTTCCTGCTACCTCCCCAATGTGTACAAGGCATCAAAAGAATTATGCTGATTATAGCCTTGTCTTTCCTTTAAAGATCTTCACTGTCTGACTGCAGTCACATTTTCCAAACAGATTAAACTGAATGCTACTCTATTCTGCCTCCAACATTGTGTATCTTCTACAATCCAGCCAAACTAATATATTTGCTGTTTTCTCTATAAAATTTCACACCTTCCACAGCCATACCTTTCCTTAGTCTGTTCTTTCTGCTTGAAATGGTCTTTTTTTTCTCTTGGACCCCCAGAATTCCCCAAAGGCTCAGGTTAAATGCTGCCTCCTCAAAAAAGGGATGCATGATGTCCCTAGTCCTTAATCTACTACTCTCCATCACAATTACTTTGTGTTTTTATATAACAATGACTAACATTTACACATTACTTTTAGTTTCTCAAACTTCTTTACAAATACTGTCTCATTTTATTCTCATAAGTAATCCTGAGAGGTAAGTTCTGTTATTATCACTGGCAGATTATTAAAGTGAAGCAGTTAGAGGTTAAGTGACTTGCTTGGGTTCTCACAACTAGTTAAATGTTCGAAAACAAATTTTAAATCATGTATTACTAATTGCAAGTATAATGTTCCATTCACTACACTACTTAGATACCCATATTGTATATATTATTTGTTTCTATATTAATTTGTGAAGATAGTAAGCTTTGCTCAAAAACTAAGGAAATAACAGAGGGGAAAAATTATCCTCAAAACCATAAAGAGGTGTGTTCAGGTATTGCCTCTGACATACTGGCTAGGAGACCCTGAGAAAATCACTTCATCTCAGAGCTCTAGCAAATTTTCTCTGTCCATAAATTGCAGAAAAGATGCTCATTTGAATTGGCAGAATTCCCTTAGCTTAAAAAAATCATAAGTATATACCTTTTCTCTGTCTATTTGTTGAATTTCCCCTGTAGAAAATAAACTCCTCAAGGGAAAGAGTCCCTGTCTTGTTTTTACTTTTGTCCTGAGAAGCTAGAAAAAATCTGGCACATAGCAGAAACTCAACCAATGTTTATTTATTTAATTGAATTAATTTAACTCATAGGAGTAATTTCATTAAATAATATTTTATTTTTTACAGTTACACATAATGGCAATTTTTATTATTTAAATAAAAATTAGTTTCAAATTTTTTCTCTTTCCCTTCTTTTCTATCCTTTCCCCTAAGACAATAAGTAATGTGATATGTTATATATTTATAACCATGCAAAGCATATTCCCATGTTAGCTATATTGTGAAAGAAAAAACAAACCAAAAAGAAAAAAAAAAATTAAATGGAAATAGTGTGCTTCAATCTAGGTTCAGACTCCATCAGTTCTTTCTGTGGATTTTCTGTGAAGCATTTTCCATCATGAGTCCTTTGGAATTATCTTAGATCACTGATTGCTAAGAAGAACTAAATCATTCTTAGTTAATCATCATGATATGTTACTGTGTATAATGTTCTCCATGGGGGTAATTCTAAAGATTGAAACTTTGGTCTGGATAAGACATAAGTTAAGGTAAAAAACTACCAGGAAGGCTAACTGCAAAGAGTCTTTAACCTATCCCCCACTCACGTATTCCTTTACCATCATAACCCAACGATTGCTGATCAATTGCTAAGGCCCATTCCAGTTTCAATGGTCACTTCACTACCCCTAGACATTCACAGATTCAACTAATTCAATACTACATTCAAATCTTGTCTCAGATACTTTTATAGGTTTGTGAGTCTGAGCAAGTCAGCTAACCTCTTCAAACCTCAATTTCTTCATTGTAAAAAAATAATAGAATAAACAATACTATTGACAACACTGTTGTTATTCAACATGTAGCATAATGTCTTGAAAATGGTAGGCACTTAATAAATGATGATGGATTGTGAGGTTCCAATGACATATTTAAATTAATTTTAAAAATTCAAAATGTTGCATAAATAAAGACTATGATTATGATTATTATTAACTACGGATAGAGCCAGGCTTGCTTAATCTTTTAACCAAACATAGAGTTGAATTTTCACTGGAAAAAAAATTAAGTTAAGAGCACAAGCTAAAAATTAATGTTTTATTTCTTGGCCAGCATTCTTAGCTGCCTTGAGGTGAGGTTTCTGCAAATTCATTTAGCATACTGAAAATGTGAAAGCAGAGGCTTGGAGGAAAGCTGTGAAGTGTCATTTGAATAATAATGATTTCCACTACTCTTAACTCATTACAACAGTAATAATGCACCACCTTTAGATGACAGATGAGATCACCATGGATCACAGGCCTGAAAGATAATCCTTAGCTGATCTTGTTTAGTGCCATCAAAACCATTCAGGGTGAAGCTGTTCCTTTCCTGCCATTTCTGCTAGTAAGAGTAGACAAGGCCAAGTGCTTTTCTGAAAATTAGTGACACATTTTCGATCTAAAAAAGATTGCACATCTAAATTAGGTACATGCATGTTGTAATGCAAATGAAAAGGCAATAAAGCTTTTTTTAATTTTTGTCATATTTAGGTGCAAATTCAAATAAAGTATTTTCCTGAGAAAATATACTGTTCTGCAATTATTTTGATGGTAGTATAATACTCTAATTCTGATTTTTACTCTAGAATTTTCCTTTCCTTTATTATTTTTGGAGAGTGTGATAAATAACAATCTTTTAAGTGTTTTCTTTTTTGATTAGCAGCATCTAATCTAACTACTCAGGAGTCTGAGAAACTCATTAGAATTTGCATTTGGAAGATTCTAAATTAATGTTCATTAATTGAATTAGAATGAGTTTTTGAGAAGTAACATATATAATTGTTTTAAGATCTCAAGAAGCATGCTTCTGCTTTTGAGTTATTTGGTTGCAAATGCAACTGTAATCAACCACCAGAATGGTTGCTAATGATACCAAATTCATTTCAAGTAAAAAGTATAAGACATCACCTCAATTTTTTCCATTCTGTGGGGAAAAAAAATCCTGGTTGCTATCTAGAAGAGATTAGACAATAAATCTCTTTAACTTATTTGCCGAAGTAAGGAATTGTTGGTGTGCAAGATTCTGTTAACATGTTGATTAATTTTACTGATTGTTTCCTCACTCCCCACCTCCAGCATTCCTTTTCTATTTTTGTTCTTTTCTTTGAGGGATTGCTTTCTGGGTAGGTAAAGAGTGAAGGCTGTATTAAAAACTAAATGTATTAATTCAAATGTATAATTCAAAACAGTTGTATAAAGTAAACTACATGGAATAGAAATATTCTTATAGTAGGAAACAATGTATAGCAGGAATCCATCTTCAGGGTGATTTTTATCACATGAAATAAGAAAAGGTATGTGTATGGTTTGAAGTCTTGTGAATGCTCTGTTTACTATTTATCAACCTAGTTTTTTGACTCTACCATATTCTTTGGTTCAGCAATGTATAGACAAAGGAAAGAAAATATAAAGTCAGAATCTTAGATTATCACAAAATAGGAATAAAATTTCTTATTTTAATATATGACTAGCTTGCTTTGGGAATCAATAATAATGCATTTTCTTTCCATAATAAACAATGGACAGTTACTGGACCATGTAATGATAATAAATGGGATAAAATCATAGTTGAAATTAGTTGGAACTGGCATTTGATTTAACTCACCAAACAGTTATGTAAAACCCAGTATGAGAACAGCATTGTCATAGACATTGGGGATGCGAAAACAAATATAAGAGATAGGGACAGGGTTTGGATTTTTTTTTTCATTCATATAGAGAAATTCCAAGTTGATATTATCTTTAGCAATTTGCTCTGTATTTTCTAGTTTTAAAGATTTTTTTAAGATGTCATATACATAGAGCAATAAAATGTTTGTGGCAGCCCTGTTCGTAGTGGCTAGAAGCTGGAAAACGAATGGATGCCCATCAATTGGAGAATGGTTGATTAAATTGTAGTATGTGAACGTTATGGAATATTATTGTTCTGTAAGGAATGACCAACAGGATGAATACAGAGAGGCTTGGAGAGACTTACATGAACTGATGCTAAGTGAAATGAGCAGAACCAGGATATCATTATATATCTCAACAACGATACTGTTTGAGGATGTATTCTGATGGAAGTGGATCTCTTTGTTAAAGAGAGCTAATTCAGTTTCAATTGATCAAGGATGGACAGAAGCAGCTACACCCAGAGAAAGAGCACTGGGAAATGAATATAAACTGCTTGCATTTTTGTTTTTCTTCCCGGGTTATTTATACCTTCTGAATACAATTCTCCCTATGCAACAAGAAACCTGTTCAGTTCTACACACATATATTGTATCTAGGATATACTGTAACCTATTTAACATGTAAAGGACTGCTTGCCATCTGGGGGAGGGGGTGGAAGGAGGGAGGGGAAAAATCGGATCAGAAGTGAGTACAAGGGATAATGCTGTAAAAAAAATTACCCTGGCATGGGTTCTATCAATAAAAAGTTATTTTAAAAAATAAAATAAATAAAAAAGATCCAGGGCAAGTTCTTACCCTCAGAGCCCTCAGGAAACTAAGTATAAAGAAAACCAAAATAGAAATAGCTCCTTTCCTCCAAGAACTTATATTCTACTGGGAGGTGAGGAGGAGAAGGGAAGGGAGATCAGAGTAAAACAAGTAGAATGTATGAGGCATTTGGAGATGGGAGAGGACACTAACAGCTAAGGTGAATCAAGAAAAGATTCTCAAGTCATAATGTATAAGTGGAGCCTAGAAGAAAGCTAAAGATGCTAGGATGCATAGGTATGGAATCTTTTCCAGGAATGTGAGACAGTCACTGTAAAGATATGGATGGCGAGCTGTAATACAGAGAGCAGTGACAATTTTACTTGTAATCTTGTATAAAAGTATCAATAATGTGAAATGAACTTGGAAAGTTTGGACATAAATGTCCTGTTTTTTGACTGATAAAATGGCTCTTCCTAATAGTGTAGACTATAGTAATAGAGGTGAAAAAGAAAAAAAAAAAGATAAAATATTTGAACTTCAGGAACAAATACAGACTTAAAGGAAAGGATTGTGGGAAGTTGGTTCTCAATATTTTCTTGATCATTGGTTGAGTGGTTGATTGATGAAAATAAAGTGGAAGTAATGAGGCAAATTTTGAATTAATTAGATGAAATCAAGGTGACTGCAAGTTCAAGTAATATTGCAATATTATGGAGTTGAAAGAATTTTGGATTTGTAATGTGAAGATCTTGGTTTCTGTTTTGGCCATGCACTTAGCAGCTGTGAGACTTTGCTCCATCCATGCCATATCGTTGAGTCATACATTCTTATCAATGATGAATTAATTGGACCAATTATATCTAAAGTACATTAATGATTATTAAGAGATGTGATAAATGAAGAAAGGAAAGAAAACAATTCCATATATAAGGAGAAATATAAAGGTCATATGATCATAGATTTTGAGAAATTTTGAATTTAGAAGTCATTTAATTTAAAGCTCTCATTTTATAAATGAAGAACCTGAAATCTGGAAGAACAGAGTAAATTCAGGTTCACATGGCTATGATAACTTTTCCAGGATTCAAATGCATGTCCAAATTCAGTATTTTAGTTAATCTGTTATATATATAGCAAGGCTATTTATCCCACTGATGGATTAATTAATCCACACATGCATGCACACACATGATATATATACACACACACATACACATGTGTATTTAAACATGAATTCAGTAAAATATATATGTGTGCCTGTATGCATGCTGAGACACATATACATTTGTAAATATGGAAGAATATGTCCACACATATGTGATAGAAGTATAGATATATATAGACTCTGTGTATGGGTATTTCAGTAATTAAAGGGAAAATATAGTCATATGTTATATTTCACAAGGGAGTTTAGTGACTTGCTTATGATTTTCTAGTTAACTTGTGTTAGAGACAGAATTTAAAACCTAGTCAGTTTTCATTCATACTAAATAGAAGATTTGAAAATGAAGGTTTCATTGCTACAGCACTGAGGGTAGACTTCTTATAGAAAGTAGTGTTTGAGCTGAGTCTTGAAGTTAACTAAGTAGAAATGAAGAGGAACTACAACAGTAAAAGATGTGAGAGCTGTGTTTGTAATTGGATTCTAGAGTGAGTGAAGGGAAAAATGTGTACTACATTTTTGTATGTATTTTATAATAAAGTCAGGATAGATTTCATAATAAGATCAGGATAGATTTGGAGGAGATTTAAATGGCAGAAGAGAACATTTTTGCACCTAGAAACAAATACGGAGCTAGTGGAGATTTAGTCCATTCAGAAGATAAACATCAAAATTTATACTCTTTAGAAATATTGAATTTCTAAGGATTTGTATTTCTCTGTTTCATTTATTGAAATTAACCATAAGAAATTAAAACATATTGGTATTATTATGAGTTTTGACCTTGCAGATTCTGTAAAATAGTCTCATGGACCCCATGGATAATTGGATCACACTTTGCAAACACCTAGAGTAAAGGAATGATGTGGTCAAAGGTGTGCTTTAGGAAAATCACTTTGGCACCTTTTTTCCATCACATATTATCTGATTATAGCTTTTAAAAATATGCCAAAATTCCAATTTCTAGGTTTTATGGAAAAATTAAAAAAATTAAGTATTAACTTTCTGCAGTGCTTAAAACAATATACTGTTACACCATTTACATTGTGGGAGTTAGGAGCACAGCATCCCCACAATCTGGAAAATCTGCATAAATTTTTTAGCCCTCCCTTCTTGCCAAAGATGAAATCTGAATTACTATGGTATTAAAACATTAATTTATTTTTATTGGTGAGGAGACTTAGAGTCAAGTAGAGTCATATAGCTAGCTAATGAAAATATCCTGACTTTCAGTCTAGTGGGTTTGTTCATTGTACTGCATTGGATGCAATCCATTTGTAGGGTAGAGAAAGGAAAGGAAAGGAATAAACAAAATAGTTCTGTCGCTTGTGTCCATTCAGATGACCCCTGCTGTGATTTAGTCCTGGTCCAGTGAAGATGTAGTTATGTTGACTTATCTCCATGAATGAAGCTTTGTAGAGGTCTCTGTGCTTAATGTTCTATCCCATCCTCATAAAATATTTTCTGTTTCATTGATTTCTATAGGAACATAAATATTCTGTCAAAATGATGTTGATTTATACTGATGTGCAAAGTAAATTCACTGTTTTATGAAGAGAAAGAAAGGTTTGTTGGAATTAATGTGAAAATATGAATTATGGACTTTTTCACTTTCTAAATATTTTAAAACATAATGGTTTTATTAGAGAGGAGGCACTATAGAGTAAATGGAAGTAGCTCACCTTAGAGACATGAAAAACTAGATTCACAGTTCTTTACTGCTGACTGTCTGGGCCTTTCTCAGGAAGTCACTTAATCTTTTTGTTCCCCTAGGCACTTCTATATGATGATAAATCAGAACTGGTGGGGATATGCGCTGGAAAGGGACTTGCTCTCTGGGAGCTTCATACAGGAATCAAATCAAAGTTTCTATTAAACAACAATACCACAAAACAAATTAAATAACTTTAAAAGTTTTTAGATTATTTTACACTTATATACATAAGAAGAAAAGAAAAAAAATTGTCACGTGCGCAGCAGAACAATAGAGGATTAAATAGAGGATAAAGCAATAAATATCCATTTCAAGAAAAACTATAAAATAAATAGTACACATTGTTTTCAAAATGACCCATCTTTTCTTAGTTTCCTTGTATGTTTTCTTTTGTTCTCTGCTGTGCACTTTTTAGTTCATTCTCCCTCCCTCTTTCATGTAAAACACTTTTTATTACTTTCAATTCTATACCATTAGTCATTTCTTCAGCTAGTCAAAAACATAAAGTGCCTACTAGGTGCCAGGCATTGTACTAAGCAATGAGAATACAAAGAAAGGCAAAAAAGTCAGTCCTTGCTCTTAATGTAGAGTCTAAGGGGGCAGACAACAGACAGGATAAATTGAATATAACAACAGAGGGAAGATCTTAGAATCATCAGCTTCATAGGGAGTTGTTCCCAAGCTTTTATCACAGTTCTTTGCATTCAATGGGGACATTAAAAATTCAATTTAAGTATATATAACTCAAATTAATCTAACAATATGTTAGGTAGGCAGTAGACATTCTTAGGGATCTGTTAAAAATTTGAAAAGGTGATTTATTTAGAAGATGAATGATCTTTACTTCATATTTATAATATATTTGAAAGCAGTTTGTTCTCATAGCTTTGCTAACTTTACCCTCTATGCTTTTGTCCATACAAAGAAGGTGTGAGTTACTATATGCATGCAAGAAAGGATAACAACCTTGATTATATCCAAATTACCACAACTTCCTAATTACTGGGATGCTAACACCCTGCACTTATCTAAATGCGAAAACTTGCCAAAACCTTTGAGCTCATCTGCTGTAATGAATTCTTTCACTTTGACGCTATTGCAGTTGCCCCTATAAATTTAGTGTATAGCTTCTTTTTTCCACTAATGACCCTTTCACCTGAAAATTTTTTACTGGAGCCCAGGTATATTATATCTAAAAATTATAGATTGCAGACTTCAAAAATCCTATTTATGAATCTTGTTCATGACCTCTTCCATATTACTGCAGGAAAATTAACTAATTACTCTGTCTTTGGTTGCATCTCATTATGGGAATTGAGTTGATGAACTTCATTTTCTCTTCCAACTATAAATTTATCATTCTTTGAACTTTACCTCATTCTCATTTAGGGAAGGTTTTGATATAGCTGGACCAGCTAGCTGGCACAATAGATAGATATAGGCTTGGAGGCAGGAAAATTCATCTTCATAAGTTCAAATCTGTCCTCCTACATGTACTAAATGTGTGACCCTGGACAAGTCACTTAACCCTTTTTGCCTCAGTTCCTCATTTGCATAATGATCTGAGAAAGTAAATGGCAAACTATTCTCTTATCTTTGCCAAGAAAACCCCAAACGGGATCATGAAGAGTCACATAAAACAACAGTAGCAATTCCTGTTATTGATAGGTAACCAACTTATGAGACATTATAGGGCACAGGGTTCCATTGGAACACTGAATCTAGTGTTAGCAAAGTCAAGTTCAAATTCCAAATCAATTAGACTGGAGCAAATCACTTTCTCATGGATCCATTTTCTTTATTTGTAAAATGAAAATGAAGACTTTCTCTAAACTTACAACCTTACATTTATCATCACTATTTCGAGGTATTTTTTTTAACCAAATGATGAGACAAAATATACCTTACCTTCTAATTTTTTTTTTTTGTTCTACTACACCTGTAAAATTACATTATCATTTTTCTTCATGATTATGAAAGTATTCTTGGCTTGGCAATTTACATTTAGCTATTGCAAGTAAAAATATTCTCATACATCCACGTTAGTTTATTTCAAATAAAAACGCATTAAGACTTCTGAATTTTTCTATACCTTGAATAACCCTAAAACATAATAGATCAAAGATGTAAAGATAATATACATTGATATAGTATTTTCAGGATTTTAAAATGCTTTCTTTATGTTATATTTGATCCTTACAAGAACTCTTTTAATATCAGTTACATTTTCTTATTTACTTTTTTGATGTTGAAACTGGGAATCTGAGTTTGAACAACTGTTCTTATATACAACTGCTTGAACTGTGGCATTCTATGTAATGGGGAGGATATCCTGTCATGGATACCATGATTCATACTCTTATCTACTTGCTAGCTATGAGACCACTGAGAAATTTACTTACTTTCTCTGTCCTTCCATTTCTTATAAGGAAGTTGGGCAGAACTGAATATTATTTAAGAGATATTTCCAGCTCTAAATCTATACTCTTGGAATCCTATGATTTAGGGAAGAAGGAAACTGAGATCATCTGGTACGTTACCTTCATTTTAAATTTTAAATTGAGACCAAAGGCATTAACTAAATTTGTCCAAGTTACTTAGTGATAGAAACCAGATTTGAAACCAGGACCTTTGACAACAATTTCTAGTACTCTTTCTCCTCTAAGTCCAGTATACTGCTTCTATTCACAGTTTAACAGGATAAATAATATGTCTTTATTGTCATATTTTGTGATGCATTCTATCTTCACTTTTCATAACAGTTTTGAGATAGGGATCTTGAATATGATTATTCCTCTTTTCAAAGCGAGGAAATTGAGGTTCACTAAAGATCATTCTGCTAGTAAAGGGCAGATTTTGGATTTAAATTCTTATTCTGGTGGGTCAGAATTCAGTGTTCTTTTCACTATACCATAGATGTCCCTGCCAAGATGAATGCACAAATAATTATAATTGAATACTTTAACTTCCCACAAAAGGCAATATGAAATAACTGTCCACAGAGAGGCACCATCAGAATAATGACACTTCCTATCTCCATTCCTCTTCATTTTCCTTTCCTTATGCTCCAACTTAATCTAAATCAGTCTTCTAGATTACATCTCTTTTGCAATATATATATATATATATATATATAATATAATTATGGAAAAATTTCTTTTTTTTAAAGTCAGAACTGGGAAAATATTCTAAAATATATTTTGTATTCTTATAATCACTGAATTATATATATATATATATATAAATGATCCACAAATCATTTTACACTCTACATATTATATTACTAGTCAGAAAGTACAATTGTTTTATGAGAAAGAAAATGTTTAATTCTCTACACTAAGTAGTTAGTCAATTGTATATGATAACGATATTTTTTTCTTACCAATTGAAAAGACTTGAGTTGCAGCTGTTATGAGTAAAAGCCTGTATGAGAGCTATAATCAGAATCAAAGAATAGCAGATGTGATTATAAAAATGCATCTTAGACATTTTAAAGGATATGATTCATGCCACATTGGTTTCAAATTATGGTACATTCAACTTCATTGCTAGAATACAGTCAGTTCTAAGACATGGGATGGTAGGCGGGCACCAGCAGCAATGTATGTGCTTAGAAACTCAAGGAAGTAGGGAGGATACTTATTTATTATAGCATCAGATAATTGTTATGTCTACAGTAGTTTTGTATTTAAATTGGCACAGTCAGCTAATGTACAAGTATTAAGTACCTAGTATGTGCCAGGTGTTGGATTAAGTGTTGGGATACAAAGAAAGGGGGGGAAAGAATGTTTCTGTTTTGCAAGACTACATGGTCTAACAGAAAAACAATATGCAAATAACCATGCACAGACAAGCTATATGTAGGATAAATTAGGAATATTCAAGAGAAGAAAGACATTAGAATTAAGGGGGATTGGGAAAGCATTCTTATAAAAAGTGTGATGTTCCTTGGAATTGGAGCCGTCCTTTCACTCCATCCCCTCCTACACACTTAAAGATAGTATGGTTTACTGAATAAAATACCGAGTCAGCAAGGGCTGAGTCAAATCCACTGCTAGCTGTATAACTATGGGCAAGTCATTTAACTTGTTAGTGCCCCATGCAACTGTCTTAATCATTTAAGCAATGTGATGATTTTTAGATTTTCCTAAATGCAGGAAATTTTCATAGGTGTTTCCTACACAGTTGAAATCATGCACCCTGATTTCTTTCTCACCAAAACAAGCACATTAAATGAAATGAAACAAAAATTTAAAAAAATTTAAAAACTCACTAAACTTTAAAAAAAAGAAAGAAAATCTTCCTTAAAATTCTCTAGACTCATGTTTTAATTGAGAAAGGGTGCATATTGGTGGTGATGGTGATTTTCCTTTTCTCTTGAAGAAGACCAAAAAGATATTACTATATTAGAGTAATTATGATATATCCAACTGTGACTGAATTGACCAACATGGGCTCGAAGTGCTCCGCCACGTGTTGGACACAAATGGACCCCATGAACATTTGAAGTGAACTCCTTAACTTTGCACATCTCATATTTCTTCTGGGCTAATTCAATCTACTTTTCTTATAGGGCACAGCACCATCTCTTGACGAGGGCACTCCATGCTGGGCAGAACTTGTTCTCTGTGAGTTCTTCATTTTTAAACTACTTGCCACATTTGAATGTATTACATTAGCCTACTCAAATGAGAGTGTATTTGTAAAGCTCTTAGCATAGTGCTTGGCACTTAGGAGCTACTTGTCAATGCTTTCTCCATTTAGCTTCCCTTTTTTCTTCTCACCAATATTTATCTGAGTAATCTTGCACTACTATTCCATGACCATACAGAAGAGAATGTAGTTTAGAATAGGATAACAAACAGGCAAGTTTTCAATAGCACTGTGTGACAAGCAAAAACTCCATAGCGTGGAATAATGTTGGGTGTGTGTTAATGAACAGTATTAAGTAGTGAATTCAAACTCCAAAGACCAATATTATTTTAAAAATTGTATTTCTCCTCACTTCTTTCAGGAATAAAGAGTTGGCTCTTCCTTTAACCCAAACCCTTTGTCTGCCCCTATAGCAAAGTTTACTTTTAGAAGTCACATTTAAAGAATTAATTTTTCCTTTAAGGCGGACTAATTATGCAACAAAAATACACTTTATGTTTATAAAATTTAATTTGCAATAAAAAAGGACATATATCACTTTGAATTCTCCTTGAGAACAGGATTTTGTTTTATGTATTTTTTCTTTCATTTTATTCCTAATCTTTAGTACAGTGCCATGACACATATTGTTAACGTGAATCAATTTGGCATATTTGAAATCCTGATAATTCTTAGTTTAACAGAAAATTCAGGTGAAGAATTCAACCTACAGTAACTAGAGGGGAGAAAATGATAAGTTATTAAAATGAGAATCTCCATCAGACAAAAAAAAAAAAAAAGGAAAACTTCTTGTTTTCTCCTTTAGGAAGAATGGTCCTATCTTTTAAATCACTCACATTTTTCATCTCAGAAAAATCTTGAATTCTCTTTTCCTCCAATTTTCTCATTTAATTAGCTGCATAGCCTTGTCATTTTCACCTTCATAAAAAATATCTCTTCTTTCTTCTTCTTCCTACGCATTGCTTATCCAGACTCAAAAATTTTTGCTTGAATTATAATAATAATGTTCTGACTAATCTTTTTTACAATCTATTCTCTACAACCTTGTGAAAATAAGACACACATCTGCTTAGACTACCCTTTTGGAAAGTTCCCTCCTTTAAATTCCTCAATTTAACTACAACTGTGTGGCACAATAAATAGAATATTTGCTTTGAAGTGAGGAAGTACTGAGTTGAAATCTCTCCATAGTTATTTAATAGTTGTCTGACTGTGGATAAATTATTTAATGCCTCTCAATTTCTTTTTTTTTCCCAATTGTAAAATGTGGATAATTATAGTACTCATTTCATGGTAAGGATAAAATGATATAATGATCTTTGAAAAGATCTATGTCAATACTATTTATCTGAGGTGCCATTTCTTTCTGATTCTGCAATTTTCTCCTTTATATTCTTCAAGGTCTAATTGAATTAGCCCTACTTGTTATCCACAAAAATTCAGTATTCTATCTCCTGCCTCCACACATTTGTACAAGTTGATCCCCAGCATATCTAGAATGCTCCTTCTTATCACTACCTCTCAGAATCCATATCTTTCTTTTTAACTTATAACTTATCTCAAATATTACCTCAGTCATGATGATTTTCCTTTAATATCACCAGTTATTTTTGTGGTCCTTCAGTTATTTTGTGTCCAATTCTTTGTGATCCCATTTGGGGTTTTCTTGGCAAAGATTCTGAAATGGCCTGATATTCCTTTCTCAAGTCATTTTACAAATGAGGAAACTGAGGCAAATGGGGTTAAATGACTTGCTTAGGGTCACATAGATAGTACTTTCCCAAGAAATATTTTAATTCAGGAAGAGGAGTTCAAAACCTAGCAATCTATTCACTATGCCATCTCCAGTTGTTAGTACTCCACAAATGGTGGTGCATTTGCTTATCTGTGGACTTATAATATATATGTCTCCCATCCCTCATCCTATCAGGAATCTTTAATCTCAATAATTAGTATGAATTTTATCTCTTATATATAGATGTAAGCCTATCACTGTCTATTATAGTGATAATAACGATCACTTACCCCATAAATCAGATGAGAAGGCTTCTTAATTTTTTTTCCTGGCATTGTAAGGATGCAATGGAAAATATAGGTTATAAGCAGGTAAACAATAAAACAAACAAATAAAAACAAAATCCAATAATAACAACAATAAATATTACTTAAGAGTTTCCTATGTGGTCATTTTTTGCTCTTCCCAATTAATCAGTCCATTTTTTTTCCTCCCAAACATTTCCCTGATGTTCTCCTTTAGTCAGTTTTCATTTAATGTTTTTGGTTATATATTAAAATGTATTCATATCCACCATATATCTTTCCATTGCACCTTGATATTAATTTTGAATTATTCAAAGACTATATTTTGTCATGACTCCCAGTCAATAAAACACCATTAGAATATTGGTGTTAAGAAAACTGGCCTTTCTTGGAAAAGTTTAAAATCGTTAAAATGGATTTGTGATTTTTCTGGAGTCTCTGCAGTAAATGATTTTTCATAAATATTTGTTGGATTGAATGAAAGGAAGAATTCACTTTACCACTACTTCAAAATTTTCCAGTTGTTTACTGGCTAAGCTTATTGTGGCATCCTGCCAAAGCAAAGGACTTATAATTACTTGGGTAACCTTAGAAAACTCACTTCAACTCTCTAGCCCTCAGTTTATATATTTGTATAATAAAGGGATGGATTAAATTACCTCCAAAGTCCCTTCAACTTTTAATCTATGGTGTTATGATGCTAAGGATAGTGTCAAAAATGTTGTGTGTGTGTGTGTGTGTGTGTGTGTGTGTGTGTGTGTGTGTGTGTGTAGTGGACAGCACTGGTATAGGCTTCAGGAACATCTTATTTTAAATCTTGCTTTAAGTTCTTACTAGCTTTGTATCTGAATAAATCATTTAATTTTATTTAAGATCTTTTCCCTCTATTTAAAAGTAGGGATGGTAATATAATACTTCACCTGGTTGTTTTGAGGTACATATAAGTAATTAAGGAATAACTTTAATTACACTAGAGATTTCAGATATTTTAGTCTCTTGGCTAAACTGAGTCAACTCTTTACTTTGTTAAAGCATTTTTGCAATAATCAGAGGGACATATATTTGCTCCAGTTGCTAACAACTTCGCTTGGCCAAATAACACTCAGGTAGGTCACTGGAATATAATTCAATTGTACAGCTGTGGTTTAAGCTGAGAAAATTTATTGGAATTGTTGATATCAAAAATGACTTGTGAAGTGTCAGGGACAGGAGGTCAGACTAGGGAGAGAGACATAAATCAGCCATCCTTGAAATCAGAATCTTTCTTTTCCTAGAAACTTTGGTACTAACATAACATTATGGAAGGACAATGATAAAGAAATATGATTATGGGAACAGAAATGGCTTTTCAATAGAATTATTTCTTTGAAACTTCTCCATGAGATATCAGCAGCTCTGTAAAACTCAGATTGTCGGAATCATCTTTATTTTTGATTGTTTGACAAACAACCCTGTCTTGCCAGTTTATTGCTATTGGATTAGTGGTGGGACACTTTTTATTTTTATTTTTTTTCAAAAGTAAATGGAAATCAGTTGAATGACAAGTTAAAATAGCTCCATTATTTCTTACTGACTATGGATCAGCTAGACTAAGATCTTTTCCAGTCCTTGACTATATTACTATTTGATAGAATTTAATCTTACTCCTTATTTTAAAAAAGGAAATATGTATTTTATGAAAACAATCAGATATAAAAGCACACCTATGAAGCTGTAGAAAAGAATCACATTCAGACTAATTAGTTTGAAGAAAGAGATCTTTTAAGATTGTTTCATCAAATATCCTCATTTTGTAGTTAGTCACAGAAATGTATAATTGATTTTCTCAATTGTTGGTGGCACATTTTTTCATTCCTAATTCCTAATTCTTTCTTCTAATTTATTTTTATAGCTATCATTTCCTTGTGAATGTGATTTAAACATAGTAATAATAATATTTATTGATCACATACAGATAAAAGAGGCTTCAATTGGCTGGCATAATTGCCCTGTTCAGATTTTTAAGGGATATTTTAATCCTCTCCCTCTTTCAGCTTCCTTTTGGCTTCTCCTATTAGCAACTTGAGGTTAAGTCTCATCTTTCAATTTTGAATTTACAGCACTTAATATCACCTGACACATTATAGGGGCTTGATAAACATTTATTGAATTCAAATTGAATTGAATCAGTTCAGCTTGAATGGCTATAGCATAGCCATTCATTTTACTTCCAAATTGATATAATTGTTCTGGATTTTTTCTTTTGTTAACTTTAATTTGCTTCTATACCAATAATAACTAGCTCTTTAAGGTTATCAAATGTTTTAGAAATACCATCACATTTGATCCTCATATCAGCCCTTTAAGATAGACTAATGTCCCAATTTTAGAGTGGAAGAAAGTTCAGAAAAAAAGCTGACTTGCCCTGGTCAACCAGCTATAAAATTGTAATGATAAGATTAACATTGAGCTCTTGATTCTGGGCCTAACATTCTCTTCACTGCTATCTCTAATGTGTGATATTTTATCTTTTGAGACTGTTTCTTCTCTGAGATCAAATAGAATGTGTCTAAACTATCCTCCCTATGAGAAGCCTTCACACTATTATAGCCTTCTTTAAGACTGTTACCGTGTTACCTCCTACTCACTGAACTCCATTGGCTTCAAGGGTCAATTAAAAAAGCCTTGTTTGACATTCAAAGTCTTTCATAAACTATCCCACTGTGACCTTTCTGTCTTATTACACTTTACTCCCTGCCACATATTCCTTGATTCAGTGACAATGGTCTCGTCTGTTTTACAAACAAGAAACTCCATCTCTAAGCTCTGAATTTTTTTTCCTGTGGCTGCCCCCCATTCCTCTTCATTTTCCCTCCTCAGCTAAATCTACTGACTTTCCTGTCTTTTAAAATCTTAACTAAAATCCTATCTTCTATAGGTAGTCTTTCCCAATCCCTTTTAGTGTCTTCTTTTTATAGTTATTTTATATTTTCTTGCATATAATTGTTTATTGTATGTGTATTTGCTTGTTCTCTGCTCTTTAGATTATGAATTCCTGGGAAGAAACCATCTTTTTCCTTCTTTTGGTGTCTCCAGTCCTTAGCTCAGTGCCTGACACATAATGCTTATTAAATGTTTATTGACTGACTAAATATCTCCAGGCTAAATATCCTTGATGATTTTAAGTAATCTATACCATATCAACTTGAAGACTTTCACTGATCCAGATATATTTTCTTGTTTACCAATGTTACTCCAAAACTTAAAAAAGATTAGCTAGGTATGGGCTAATAAGGCCTAGGAGCCATCACCTACTTATTAGAGAATTGTTAATCCTTTCACTATAATCTAAAATAGCATTAGCATTTCTTAGCTACCACATCATATCATTGACTCATTTTGGTATTAATTTGTTTATAAATTTATACTTTTTGTTTATAAATCTCAGATCATTTTTCTAAATGATTCCTCTATAGAAAAGTATTACTCTGGTAATTCTTATGAAACTGATTTTATATATTAGATTTACTCTGAGCCATAGACACAGTGTCAAAATATGCACAAACTACAAAGCATCTGACCCAGTGCTAAACTCATAATAGGTACTTTAAAAATATTTACTTGAATGAATGGGGGGAAAAGGCACAAGTTGTTCTTTTAACATACATCCTTCCAAATGAGTTTCACAAAACTAGTATGCATATAATCCCAGAACATAAGCCAATTCTCTAGTTCAAAATATATCCTTTTGGATGCTGCATTGATCCTTTTCTTTTCTATTTTATTTCTCTAAGATAGTGAAAGTAATTCATTAAGAAGTCCATTACTGACCTGAAAGAACTAATTTACCCTCATTCTCACTGTTGTATTGATGGACTGAAAGGATCTGGCTCTCCCTATCAATTGACTTGTTGGATGCACAACTTGCATTTGCAGAACTACTTTCATTTTTCTGACCCTAGTAAGATCCAAGTTATTACTGTTCTTATATTAAGATGCCATTTGAAAATTGTAAAGGGGCAGGGAAATATTCATTTGTCATCTGAAAGTTACTCTTAAGTGAAGTACCATTATTGCTCTGCAGTTAAGTGCTTTAGTGGCGTGCATGATAAATTCCACTGTCCACCCCACCAAATCTTCTATAGAGAGTTTTTAATGAATATGAATAATTCTGACATCATGATATTTCTTTCACTTTGCCTTACCCCAGAACTTATGGACTTTGTTCCCATCATGCATTCTAAGCACTCCTTCACATGTTGTCATATACTTCTACTGGAATTGTTATTATGGCCAAATTCTTTGTTTCTCCCATCTGAATGTAAAATTTCCAAGATCCAGGGACATATGATCTATATCCTTTGGATTCATATTATCTTCTGTGTACTGGAAACATTAAAAAATTATTTAAATAAAGTAGTCTCATGCTTTCAAAAATTTTGTTTCTCTTAATGTAACATATAATTACTATATTTTGGACATATGTAATTGATCTTAAAATGGTTTCATTATAAAGTGTTTTTTTTTTTTTTTTTTTTAATTTTTTATTTAATAATTACATTATATTGACACTCATTTCTGTTCCGATTTTTTTCCCCTCCCTCCCTCCACCCCCTCCCCTAGATGGCAAGCAGTCCTTTATATGTTGGATATGTTGCAGTATATCCTAGATACAATATATGTTTGCAGAACCGAACAGTTCTCTTGTTGCGTAGGGAGAATTGGATTCAGAAAGTATAAATAATCCAGGAAGAAAAACAAAAATGCAGATAGTTCACATTCGTTTCCCAGTGTTCTTTCTTTGGGTGTAGCTGCTTTTGTCCGTCATTTATCAATTGAAACTCAGGTCTCTTTGTCAAAGAAATCCACTTCCATCAAAATATGTCCTCATACAATATCGTTGTCGAGGTGTATAATGATCTCCTGGTTCTGCTCATTTCACTTAGCATCAGTTCATGAAGGTCTCTCCAAGCCTCTCTGTATTCATCCTGCTGGTCATTTCTTACAGAACAATAATATTCCATAACATTCATATACCACAATTTACCCAGCCATTCTCCAATTGATGGGCATCCATTCATTTTCCAGTTTCTAGCCACTACAAACAGGGCTGCTACAAACATTTTGGCACATACAGGTCCCTTTCCCTTCTTTAGTATTTCTTTGGGATATAAGCCCAATAGAAACACTGCTGGATCAAAGGATATGCACATTTTGATAATTTTTTGGGCATAATTCCAGATTGCTCTCCAGAATGGTTGGATTCGTTCACAACTCCACCAACAATGCATTAGTGTCCCAGTTTTCCCGCATCCCCTCCAACATTCATCATTATTTTTTCCTGTCATCTTAGCCAATCTGACAGGTGTGTAGTGGTATCTCAGAGTTGTCTTAATTTGCATTTCTCTGATCAATAATGATTTGGAACACTCTTTCATATGAGTGGTAATAGTTTCAATCTCATCCTCTGAAAATTGTCTGTTCATATCCTTTGACCATTTATCAATTGGAGAATGGCTTGATTTCTTATAAATTTGAGTCAGTTCTCTATATATTTTGGAAATGAGGCCTTTATCAGAACCTTTAACTGTGAAAATGTTTTCCCAGTTTGTTGCTTCCCTTCTAATCTTGTTTGCATTAGTTTTATTTGTACAAAGGCTTTTTAATTTGATGTAATCGAAATTTTCTATTCTGTGATCAGTAATGGTCTCTAGTTCATCTTTGGTCACAAATTTCTTTCTCCTCCACAAGTCTGAGAGATAAACTATTCTATGTTCCTCTAATTTATTTATAGTCTCGTTCTTTATGCCTAGGTCATAGACCCATTTTGATCTTATCTTGGTATATGGTGTTAAGTGTGGGTCCATGCCTAATTTCTGCCATACTAATTTCCAATTATCCCAGCAGTTTTTATCAAATATTGAATTCTTTTCCCAGAAGTTAGGGGCTTTGGGTTTGTCAAACACTAGATTGCTATAATTGACTATTCTGTCTTGTGAGCCTAGCCTTTTCCACTGATCCACTAATCTATTTCTTAGCCAATACCAAATGGTTTTGGTGACTGCTGCTTTATAATATAATTTTAGATCAGGTACAGCTAGGCCACCTTCATTTGATTTTTTTTTTCATTAGTTCCCTTGAGATTCTCGACTTTTTATTGTTCCATATGAATTTTGTTGTTATTTTTTCTAGATCAATAAAATATTTTCTTGGAAGTCTGATTGGTATAGCACTAAATAAATAGATTAGTTTAGGGAGTATTGTCATCTTTATTATGTTCGCTCGGCCGATCCAAGAGCACTTAATATTTTTCCAATTATTTAAGTCTGACTTTATTTGTGTGGAGACTTTTTTATAATTTTGCTCATATAATTCCTGACTTTCCTTTGGTAGATAGATTCCCAAATATTTTATGGTATCAACAGTTATTCTGAATGGAATTTCTCTTTGTATCTCTTGCTGTTGGGTTTTGTTGGTGATGTATAAAAATGCTGAGGATTTATGGGGATTTATTTTGTAGCCAGCTACTTTGCTAAAATTATGAATTATTTCCAATAGCTTTTTGGTAGAATCTCTGGGGTTCTCTAGGTATACCATCATATCATCTGCAAAGAGTGATAGTTTGGTTTCCTCATTGCCTACTCTAATTCCTTTTATATCTTTCTCGACTCTTATTGCCGAGGCTAGTGTTTCTAATACGATATTAAATAATAATGGTGATAGTGGGCAACCTTGCTTCACTCCAGATCTTACTGGGAAGGGTTCCAGTTTTTCCCCATTGCATATGATGCTTACTGATGGTTTTAAATATATGCTCCTGACTATTTTAAGGAAAAGTCCATTTATTCCTATGCTCTCAAGTGTTTTTATTAGGAATGGATGTTGGATTTTATCAAATGCTTTTTCTGCATCTATTGAGATGATCATGTGGTTTTTGTTTGTTTGGTTATTGATATAGTCAATTATGCTAATAGTTTTCCTAATATTGAACCAGCCCTGCATTCCTGGTATAAATCCTACTTGGTCATAGTGTATTATCCTGGTGACAATTTTCTGTAATCTTTTTGCTAATATTTTATTTAAGATTTTAGCATCAATATTCATTAGGGAGATTGGTCTATAATTTTCTTTCTCTGTTTTCAGCCTACCTGGTTTAGGTATCAGTACCATATCTGTGTCATAAAAGGAGTTTGGTAGGACTCCTTCAATCCCTATTTTTTCAAATAGTTTATATAACATTGGAGTTAATTGTTCTTTAAATGTTTGGTAGAATTCACATGTAAATCCATCTGGTCCTGGGGATTTTTTCTTAGGGAGTTGATTGATAGTTTGTTCTATTTCTTTTTCTGAGATGGGACTGTTTAGGATATTTACTTCTTCCTCTGTTAGTTTGGGCAAGCTGTATTTTTGGAGGTATTTTTCTATTTCATTTAAGTTGTCGAATTTATTGGCATAAAGTTGGGCAAAGTAACTCCTAATTATTGCTCTAATTTCCTCTTCGTTAGTGGTGAGTTCTCCCTTTTCATTTTTAAGACTAACAATTTGATTTTCCTCTTTCCTTTTTTTAATCAGATTTACTAAGGGTTTGTCTATTTTGTTGGTTTTTTCATAGAACCAACTCTTAGTTTTATTAATCAATTCAATAGTTTTTTTACTTTCAATTTTATTGATCTCACCTTTTACTTTTAGAATTTCAAGTTTAGTGTTTGACTGGGGGTTTTTAATTTGTTCCTTTTCTAGCATTTTTAATTGCAAACCCAATTCATTGACCTTCTCTTTCTCTATTTTATACAAATAGGCCTCTAGAGATATGAAATTTCCCCTTATTACCGCTTTGGCTGCATCCCATACATTTTGGTATGATGTCTCATTATTATCGTTTTCTTGGGTGAAGTTATTAATTATGTCTATGATTTGCTGTTTTACCCAATCATTCTTTAGTATGAGATTATTTAGTTTCCAATTATTTTTTGGTCTACTTCCCCCTGCTTTTTTGTTGAATGTAATTTTCATTGCATCGTGGTCTGAAAAGGATGCATTTACTATTTCTGCCTTACTACATTTGAGTTTGAGGTTTTTATGTCCTAATATATGGTCAATTTTTGTATAGGTTCCATGAACTGCTGAAAAGAAAGTGTATTCCTTTCTGTCTCCATTACATTTTCTCCAGAGATCTATCATATCTAGCTTTTCTAGTATTCTGTTTACCTCTTTGACTTCTTTCTTATTTATTTTGTGGTTTGATTTATCTAATTCTGAGAGTGCAAGGTTAAGATCTCCCACTATTATAGTTTTACTGTCTATTTCTTCTTGCAGCTCTCTTAGTTTCTCTTTTAAGAATTTAGATGCTACCCCACTTGGTGCATATATGTTTAATATAGATAGTGCTTCATTATCCATGCTACCCTTTAGCAAGATATAGTGTCCTTCCTTATCTCTTTTAATTAGGTCAATTTTTGCTTTAGCTTGATCTGAGATCAGGATGGCTACCCCTGCTTTTTTGACTTCACCTGAAGCATAGTAGATTTTGCTCCAACCTTTTACCTTTAACCTGCATGTATCTCCCCGCTTCAGGTGTGTTTCCTGTAAACAACATATTGTAGGATTCTGGCTTTTAATCCATTCTGCTAACCGCTTCCTCTTTATGGGGGAGTTTACCCCGTTCACATTTATGGTTAGAATGACCAATTCTGTATTACTTGCCATCTTGTTAACCCCGGTTTATGCTTTCCTCCCTTCTTTCCCCTTTCCCCCCTTCCAAGTATTAAGCTTGTGAGCACCCCTTGCTTCTCACAGCCCTCCCTTTTTAGTGTCCCTCCCCCCGCCTTAGAGTTCCTCCCCCTATCTTACCCCTTTCCCTCCCAGTTCCCGTATTCCCTTCCGCTTAGCTTATTCCTTCCCTTTCCACTTTTCCCTTCTCACTTTTCAATGAGATGGGAGAAGTTTCACCATAGATTGAATATGTCTTAAGATTTTTCACTTAAAGCCAATTCTGAAGGCAGTAAGATACCCACTATATTCATCCCCCTCCATTCTTTCTCTCAGATATAATAGGTTTCCTATGCCTCTTCATGAGATGTACTACCCCCACTTTACCCTTTTTCTGGTACAATGTCCTTTCCACATCAATTTCTAGAACAAGGTATACATGTATTCTTTATACATCTATATAGTCAAAATATAGTTCCCAAGATTAATCTTTACCTTTTTAGATTTCTCTTGAGTTCTATATTTGTAGATCAAACTTTTTGTTAAGTTCTGGCTTTTTCATCAGAAATAGATGAAATTCGCTTACTTCGTTGAATGTCCATCTTCTTCCCTGGAAAAGATGCTCATTCTCGCTGGGTAAGTTATTTTTGGTTGCATACCAAGTTCCTTAGCCTTTCGGAATATCATATTCCAGGCCCTTCGATCTTTTAATGTGGATGCTGCCAGATCCTGGGTGATCCTTATTGTGGCTCCTTGATACTTGAATTGGGTTTTTCTAGCCGCTTGCAATATTTTTTCTTTCATCTGAGGGTTCTGGCATTTGGCCACTATATTCCTTGGTGTTTTGATTTTAGGATCCCTTTCAGTGGGTGATCGATGAATCCTTTCAATGTTTATTTTTTCCTCTGTTCCTATGACTTCTGGGCAGTTCTCTTTGATAATTTCCTGGAAGACAGTGTCCAGGCTCTTTTTTTCATCATGTTTTTCTGGGAGTCCAATGATTCTCAGATTGTCTCTCCTGGATCTGTTTTCCAGGTCTGTTGTCTTTCCCAGAAGGTATTTCACATTTTTCTCCATTGTTTGATTTTTTTGGATTTGCTTGACTGATTCTTCTTGTCTCCTCGAGTCATTCAATTCCACTTGTTCAATTCTGATTTTCAGTGAAGTATTCTCTTCACTCACTTTTTTAAAATCTTTCTCTAATTGTCCAATTGAGTTCTTTTGTTCTGTGGAATTTTTTTCCATTTCGCCAATTTTGTTTTTTAGAGAGCTGTTTTCTGTTTCCAGTTCACTAATCCTATTTTTCAAGGATTTTACTTCTTTATCCACTCTCTCTTTAACTGACTTCTCCAGGCTCTTTTGCCAAGCCTCCCTCTCCTTTTCCCAAGCTTCCTTCTCCTTTTGCCAAGCCTCACTCTGCTTTCCCCATTTTTCTTCTAGCTCCCTTGTGAGAGCCTTTTTAATCACTTCTATGAGGTTCATCTGTGCTGAGGAACAGACGATCTCCTCCTTTGGGAATCACCTGGGGACTGCCTGTTTTTAGTCTCCTCAGGATTTAGAGTCTGCTCTCTATCTGTGTAGAAGCTGTCTAGGGTTAAAGTCCTCTTCAGCTTCTTGCTCATTCTGTCTATTAATCAGAGACAAACTACCAAAGAAAAACAGAAAAAACTGGAGTCTTTCTTTGGGGAAGGGGCTGGGTGTGTTATCAAGCTTCCTCTACAGACTGCAGGGGGCAGCAGTGAGGCACTAGCAGGACTGTGCTGCGCCTGCGCTCTGAGATCCCAAAGCGTGCTGAGTCACTGAGGGGGGGGGAAGGGGGGGGGCAGGTCCTGAGAGACTCCAGCTGTTTGCGGTTGTGGTCTTCAGCCCCGGTGTTTTTAGCTTCTCTGCTGGGCTGTTGACTTGCTGCAGGTTCCAAACCTGTAGCGAAGCTCTCCCCGCAGAGACAGCTGCGATCACTCCCCACCCCCTCTCCAGTCTGCTCCCGTGCTCTCACTGCCGCTGCCCGCCGCCTGCGCCCGATCTAAAACCGCCCCAGCCCTCCAGGAAAGACAGACCTTTCTTGGCGGATCTCAAGGATGGCTTCTCTTGGTAACTATTTGTGGGTTTTTTTCAGTCAAGCATTGATTCAGAGGCTTGTAATGAAGTGGATAGTGAGAGAAAGCGCGGAGCTTATGCAACTGTGAGCCTCCTCTCCGCCATCTTCCATTATAAAGTGTTAATGTGAATATAAATGGATATGATATCTAACCAGATCTTTTTAGCATATGGTAGAAGTAAGGTGGTAGGTTAGCTAATGAGTAGCCTGAAAAGACAAAGATACTTGGGCCCCTTTAAGAATATTATAGAGAGATAAGCTAGTCATATATGTAGATAAATATATATTATGTAGTATAATACAATAATGAAGTATATAGATATAAAAACATAAATATAATATCTCAACAATTTATTCAAGAGGAGCTATGAACTGGCTGTGATGACCGTTTTCTCTAAAGAATGATATGAAAACACATTCTGGTTGCAATATCAACCAACATGCATTCTACTACACATCCTCCCATCAGTTAACGAGAAGTGTTTTACCCAATGTACTAAGGTTTAGAGATTTCTTAATTTTCTTTTTAAATCTGAAGATAGTGAGCTGATGACCTTTTAGCTATATCTCCTTGATATGTGTCCAGTTCTTTTCTATATATATTTCTATTTTCTCCTTCAAGTTTTATTGAGGCTTTTTTTTTATATGGCATTGGTTTCCAAATATGTTTTTCTTTTCTTTCTTGCCAAGGAAAAAAGTCTTCCTAATGCATTTTAAAAATTGTATTTGAGAGAGCTATGCATCAAAAAAAAATCACCAAATAATTAGCTATGAGAACTCCAGGAAAGAAAAAAAAGTTAATTCTGACTAGAAGTAGTGAGGAAAATCAAGTAAGGTCACAAAAAAAGAGAGGAAACTTTAACTCATCTTTTCTAGGCCAAGTTGAAAGATTATGGCAAGAATTATTTTTCTTGCTATCCATGAACTCAGGTTACCTTACCAAAAATGTTTTTCGTTTTTTGCACAGTTCTTTCTTTGCTAAGGTAATTTACTGTGGTTGTCCATTAATGGTCAAATGAATTTAATTGATTTTTATGGTTCCTATCAAAAGGACATTAAACTTATTACCATATGAATAGTTGGAAATTGAATTCTTTTTTATATATTTTTCTACAAGTTAGCATAATGAAAGATGACCATTTGTAATTTCTTCCTTTTCCAATATTCTTCTACCTGGGGAATCTTTTTTGTGGCAGTAATTATTTATATATATGTTTTGGTAGAAATATTTAAAATAAGTGGATTTCTGCTTTTTTAGGTTTAATAAAAAAGATAATGGAAAACATGTAAGGAATTTTCAGATGTAAGATTTTTCTCTCCTGAATACATAGTTATTTGTCCTTTTACTTTAAATGTGATGGAAATAGCCCTATATTATTTTAATAAGTCTGTTATACCTTATGAACTGCAAATGAAAATGTGAAAGGGGTGAAGGCAGTGAAATCTGTTGAATGATTAAACTCCTGAGAGATTATCATGTAGTTAGGAAGAGTAACACCTAGAAGAAAAGAGATTATCAAATAATGACTAAATCTGTGTACTCATGGAACTCTGATCCCAAACTTGAAAGATGAGATCCATGTATTTTGAATCCTACACAGACAAGAATTCTGGTCCTGGACGCAGTACTGGTCACAAAGTAAATACAATAAATACTGATCCACTCAAAAGTTTAATTATCCTGTTTCTATTTGAGCTTGACTCCCCTGCTTTGGAATAGTCTGTACAAGTTAGACAGTGTCTTATTTGACATCTTCTGGAATACTCTTTATTTCAGCATGGAATTTCTTCTTCTCTTGCAGCATGGGGTTTATTTATAAAGACAAGGTAGATTTGTTTATGAATGCAAATGAACAAATGGAGCTTAGAAGTTGAGATCATGGAGAACTACATCTGATATACCTTTAATTAATCAGAGCCATGTTTTGGGGAGGTTTATGTTCATTGTATGTTCATTATCTCTACTTCACTGCTTTGGTCATCAAAGTTCCAATTATTTGGGAAATAGAACATTGGAGATAGAGGACTTTAAATTTGAGCTTTGTTACTTAAAATGGATATTTCCTATTTGCTGTGTGTGTGTGTGTGTGTGTGTGTGTGTGCATGTGTGAGAGACAGAGACAGAGACAAAGACACAGAAAGACAGAGACACAGAGACAGATACAAAGACAGAAAATTTGTGCTGAACTAAACGTCGACTAGCTAAATGATGACTAAACACTCCTCTAGCTTCCAATCTGTGATCCTGTGAATATCGGCCCTTAATAATAAACATTCTTATTAATAAATAATTTAGAATGAATGAAGAAATGTATCAGAGATCTATTGTCCTTTCCTAATGGGATATTTGCACAAAATTTTGGACTGCTTAGTTATTTGTAAATATTACTCCTTCAATGGTGTTTTTTGCCTAGAGATGTTATTCCTTTATTTCAGTCTTTGCTATAGGCATTTCATTATGTTGTCTCAGAAAACTAGTGAGAATGAAATGTAAGCCATCTGGACAACTTCCTTTCTATGCTTTTGTTCCATAGGGAAATAAATTTTCATCTTGTAGTGGGAACACTCCAATTGATTACTTTTAGCTCCTGGACCTGTGCATGTTGTGGAAGGGATGTATTCTAGAGATTACATAAAAGGTGATTATAATAACCGCAGAATAAACTGAGGCCAGGGTGGAGAGATATTGTTTGAGATGATAATGACAGGTTCTTCTATGTATTGATTCATCTTCAACTAGGCAGCTTTCAGACATGTGCAATTTGAAGGAAAACCACTAGTCTGCCTGACTCCCTTTGAAAAGGCAATTTGAGAGAAATGGAGTCAAGCTTGACGTCTTAATCATAAAGAAATGGCATCCCCTTGACCCTTAACCACTCAGTCTACAATTTTACGGTAATCTGGTAGTATGTATTTAGTGATATTCTACTGTATTGTTCTGTTCTATTTCATGTATGATGTTACCTTCACACACATGGTTTTCTTTGAAATGATAGAGATTATAGTATTAAACACTCCTAACTCCTAACACATATTAATCAAGCAGTTCACATTCCTATTAGTGAAGAGAACATTTTTCCCATAATGATAATGATATTGCAAAATGATTATGTTAATAATATCCATAGCTAGCACTTCTATAGACCTTTAATGTTTTCAAAAAGCTTTGCAAACAATAATTCCTTTTATCCTCACAAAACCCCTTTTAAGTAAGTGCTATTATCACCATTGTATAGGAAACTGAGAAAGAGATTATATGATTTATCCATGGTCATACAGCTTTTATGTGTCTGAGGCCAGAATTGAACTCAGGTATTTCAGACTGCAGGCCAAGTGCTCTAACCACTGTGACACCTGACTTCTGAGAGATGATATCATGAGATGCAAGTGAATTGGACTGAAGAGAGAGAAGGCTGTGAAAAGTCACCTGCCTCACTTTCCCCTCCAGAGCCATCTGGGCCCAACAGCAAGATGTAGATGAGGATAACTAGAAATGGCTCTGGATGCAGTGGGAGATTTGGGCTTCTTTAAGCTAAAGTTTTTAACAGCTCTCAATTTGACTGAGGAAACACCCATTCAGTGATTAAGGTGAAATAAGAAATGAGACAGAGTATGGCCTTTTTTACCTGGTTAAAAGTAAAAACATTGTAAGAGGGGAAGTTTCTGCTCAAAACAGAAACAAGTATTATTTATCATGGGGCAATCAGGTTCCAAAAAAAGATCAAATGAATCTTAGCCTGGAACCTCTTGTTGCCCAGTCAATGAGAACCAGATTAATTGGGTTTAAAGCATGATTCCCAAGAAAGAAATATTCCTAAAAACCCCAAGCTATCTTGCAAGCTTTCAGAGATCAAAATCTATGTTCCTTTGGGCATTTGATACTGAATGAACTAATAGAATGGATAGTTTTTTTGTTTTTTTTTTTTGGTAAATTCTATTTGTAGCATTCATTTGCAGTAGGTTATATTACACTGTACCTAAAACCTATTTCTTCTTAGCACCCCCAACCATGAAACTTTTCAATGTGTGCTA
Organism: Antechinus flavipes; assembly: GCF_016432865.1. Taxonomy (NCBI): domain Eukaryota; kingdom Metazoa; phylum Chordata; class Mammalia; order Dasyuromorphia; family Dasyuridae; genus Antechinus; species Antechinus flavipes. The sequence goes on from NC_067398.1 coordinate 36,911,465, forward strand.
CATGTCCATATTCTGTTCTTGCAAAGCTGCCTAGCCTGCCAATCCCTAGTATTACTCTGTTAGTTCAGATAAGTTTGAGAGAATGCCCCCATCTATATAAAGCCCTGTGGTTGGATTTGGCTTTTGCTTGATTTTGTTAGATGCTCTGGCATGAGGACATACAGGACCCAGCTGTCTCTTACAACAATTAGGAGGAAGGATTAGAGAGCTGGCAAAGATCTGTGTACTAATTCTGAGGGCACCCTCTGTGCAAGACTCATTGATTCTTTCTACTTGTCCTGCCTCAAAGACTATCACAATTGAAATCTTAAAATCTTCTCCCTGGTTGTGTTTAGAACTTCCCTTACTTCCCCTGCCATCCATACTCCCACCCTTGGTGAATCATATTGGATTTTGGATGTTTCTTCTTGAGAATTATAACACATTCATGAAAAAGCCTGTTTCTTTTTTGTTGTTGGTATGATTATTTTGCAAAATGTCTTCTATATCCCCAAACTTTTGGAATGGATTTGGCCAACACGTCTACTGAGGAGTATTAGACATATTTTTATTGCTAATTCATGTCTGCCTAAGGTATGTACTAAAGATGGATGGAAGGAAAATTTAGTAAATTATGTTGTTGAAAATTACATTGATAGAAAATCATACCCCAGCAAGGTGATTAAACATGTGTAATCTTAGACTTCTATGGGAATTTGTTCATCAGTCAGAAAATTATAGGATCGTACATGGAAGGGATATCAAAGACCAGCTAGCCTCACTTCTTCATTTTAAAAATGAGAAGTTTTATGACTTGGGCAAATGTTGAAGGCATAAAGTGATAAAGGGGGGTTTTAAAGTCAGATCCCCTGATTGAAAAGTTAGGGTATATTTCTACAATACCATGATGTTAACTCCAGGTTGAAATGTATCATGGTAACCTTTTACCAAGCCCTGGCTTTATCCTTTTATTGAATACAATTTATAATTCAGTAATATAGTTGTGTAGAAAAATTAAAATCTTTCATTTTCTTTATTATGTTTTGCTATTCAATTTCCCTTTGCATTTTTTTTTGTATTTTCTCTACTGAGATATGTTTAATGTTCTTCCCATTAATAGCCTAGCATCCTGGAATTAGAATAGTGGTAAGCTCTTTGAAAAGTGGGAATGTTTCCTGGATTTTGATAAAGATTTTGTATTTTAGGAACTGAAATATCACTGATATGCTTCAGAGTGCATATAGAAAACTGAAAAACAAACACACATTTATTTAATGTCATTTCCTCTTTTTAAAAATTAAAACCAATACAAATGGCATCTCATTAATCTTCATAATGGCTAATTTGTAGCCAAGTCTAAAATAGTGTTATCTTGGGTATTCTCAGAGTCAAAGAGGGCAAATGCTGATGGATTTACTCCATTAAAATGTTGCATACAATTCAAGAGAATTGTAAGGTCTTAGATTGCATTGTCCCAAACATTTTCCTTCCTAAAGTATTAGTTTGAATATATTTCATAAGGAATGTGAGTAGGGCATTTTCAATTCTTTCCAAGCAAATATTTTTTCCCTCTTTTTCAATGGAATATTTAGTAATTATCACAAGTTTTTTAATGACAGTCACATTTCTGTTTATTGGCATATGTTGTCATCTTCATGAGATCTCTTGAAGTGAGATTTTTTTGATGTAAAGATGATGATGGTGATGATGACAGTAATGCTGATGATAAATTTCCCATTGATCTAGTATTTTATTGTTCTGAAATTGAACCTCAGACATTACATATGTGATCTTGGATAAGCCATTTATCCATACTAAGCTTCAGTTTCCTCATCTGTAAATTAAAGGGATAGAATTAAATGGCCGTTTAAGGTTCTTTTCATCTCTATAGTTATAATACTAGGATCTTGGTTTATTTTATTATAATGGTCCCTGTGTGCTCTTAGCTCAGAGCTCAGTATATTAGAAGTAGACTAGGAAAGTTTTTTTTTTTTTTTTCAGTTTTCCTTCTTACACATACTTACATGGAATTGGGTGGATGGTTATTTTAAAACTGAACAATTTTTCCTTATTAAACTAAAAAAAATCAATCTGTTCTTAGTTCTTGATGTCAATCTGAGAAATTTTGTTTCTTTCTTGCACAGAGTAGAGCTCCTAAATATTTTCCTAAATTATAAAGTTCATATCTTTATATCTGCACAATATGATGTCTCTCTGTGTTTCTGTCTTTTTGGTCTTTGTCTGCCTGTCCCTCTCTAATTCTTTCTCTATCTTTTTTGGGGAAAGGAGTGAAGATATGGTTTCATTATTTTATTTCTGTGGGAAACATCAGCTATTCCAACTCACTCTGATGAAGTTAATGGGAGACTCATCTGAGTTTTAAAGATCAGTGTCCTAATCACTGAAAAGTAAATGATTTGTCTAGTGTCAGATGTGGAATGAGATAGCATGTCTTTTTGCCTCTAACTATGACTTTTTATTCACATTGTCCCTCATAGTTATTCTATTACTTGTTTTAAAAAGTGCTATCTTCATATGTCAGAGACATTCTTTTTATATGTGAGTACAAATGTACTAAATTTAACACATATTTCTTGAGTATGTAGAAAACTATTTTATCATTATAAATAGAAGCAAAGTTATTAGTACACTTCTATCTGTATTTATTTTAATTGATAATGTGATCTTAGGCAAGTCATTTTCCTTCCCAGTTTTCTTATCCTTGATAGAAAGGAAGACAATTGGACTAATTGACCCCTTCCATTCCTATATCTATCATCCTATAAGAAATATCAATTAAAATAAATTATAAAAAGCTTTATTTGTTGTCAATCAAATATTAATTAAAATAAACCAATTATGTAATTGTTAGTTTGTATTCTTGGCTAAATTTTATATTTTGGTTAAAATAGGTGTTCTGTCCTTAAGGTAAGACTGGAAATAAATTGTCACTTATCTCCAAAATTATTAATGCTTAACTTTGCTCCATATTATAAAGCTCCCTTCAACTGCTATTTCCAGAGCACTTCCATAGTATGAAGCTTATTTCTAAATCCTAACAAATCCCAAGATGAACAGAGAAACCACCTGGAATTCAATCTAAAATGGGATTTTCTCTATTTGAACTGCTGAGGAAGGTTGATGGGGTGAAATATTAACAAAGCCTCTTGCAGATGTCACAAGTTATTCTTGTGACCAGCTTCTACAGCAAAATACCCAGAAATGTCAATGACATGAAGAGAATTTGTAAAATGAGAGTGGAAAACTCTGTGAGCCTAGAGGGAATCTATGGAGAATTTTGTAATGAAGAAAAGTGATTTATTTTTGATGAAGGAAGCATGGCCAATAAAGCTGCTATATTCATGTTAAGATTATATATTAAAGGAAATCTGGGATCTGGTCATTTGACAAGCTGAGGAATAGCAGAACTATAGAGAAAAGAGTGAAATGATGAGAATTGTTTGGTAGAGAATTTGGACATCTTTGACTATATATATTATATTATATTATATTATATTATATTATATTATATTATATTATATTACATGTGAATTGCTATTGTGAAAAGGTTTTCAGATTTATAAAAGTTTTTTTTTTAATTTATTTTATTTGAAAAAAAAGTAAGGAAAAAGAAAAACAGAAGGGGAACACAAAATAAACTAAAGCAAAATAAAAGAAAACATTGTCATGTGCCCTGTAGAAAATCAGGGAGGATTCATAATATATAACAACAAATTACCAGATCAAGAAAATAAATATAGTAGTGGAAGAAATTATGAATGTCCATTTTTCTTTACTTCCTTGTGAATTTTTTTTTCCTCTATTGCACATCTTATTTATTTCCCCCCTTTCATCCTCTCCATTTCCAAGTAAGTTATAGTTAAGAAAAGATATATTTATATATCCATATATAGATATATATTTACATACATGCACCACTCAGATATATCTTCCCTTTCCCTGCTGACTCTTTGCTTTAATTCTTCTCCTTAACTTGCCTTGCTATTACTTAATCTCCCTCCACCCAAGGATCCCTCCCTTGTCTTTTTCCCTCACCCTTTGCTTCCCCATCTGCCCATCCCTCCCCCCTTGCTTCTTTATAGATTTTGGAGGGTACTATACCCTTCATGGTATATATGTAGTATTGCCTATTTAATCTATCTTGTTGTGAATAGGCTTTCAGAAAAATGAACCTCCCCCCCACAATGCCTCTGAGTCTATTCTTCTTCTGTACCTCATTTGTATAATATCTATTTTCACCTTAAGTCTCCCAATTTTTCTTTTGATTTACTTTATTGTTGATGTAAATCTTAAACATATAGTACACATTTCCCATGTAAGAAAACCACAAACAATTTATTCATGTTTAAACAATTTGTACATATTGACTTCCTTGAAATTGATCTTTGATATTGGCTCTTACATATTAAATGTTCTGTTAAGTTTGGGTTAGGTTGATAGAAAGTCCTGAAAATCTGCAAGTTCAATGAATGTCCACTTTTTCTCATTCAATATTACATATAATTTTGCTGGATATTATATTTTTGACCACAGGCCTAGTTCTTTTGATTATTGATAGATATGATTCCAGGACCTTTTGTTGTAGCTGTTAAGTCCTGTACAATTCTAATTGTAGCTCCAGTGTATTTCAATTTTTTTTTCCTGTTTCTTGCCAAATGTTCTCTTTTCAAAATTCAGCAATAATATTACTGTGTGTTTTCTATAAAGGACCTTGTTGAGATGGTGATTGGTGGATCTTTTCTACTTTTACTTTCCTTCATGCTCTATCACTCCAGGACATTTTAATTGGATTATGTACTATTTTGTCAAGGTGTTTTTTTTTTTTTTTTTTGGGGGGGGGGTTGGGGAATACAACTTCCAGGCAGTCCAATTACTGTTATATTTTATTTTCTTGATCTCTTCTCTGGATCTATCATTTTTCTTATAAGAGGTTTCACATTCCATTCTATTTTTTCATTCTTTATAATCTGATTTTTTTCTTGTTCTCTCATAGATTTCCTGGCTTCCCCTTGCCTGATTCTATTTTTCAAAGAATTATTTTCATCTTTGAGACTCTGTAGTGAGTTGGTTAACTTTTTTGCATAATTTTCTTGTTTTTTTCAGATGGTTTTTACTTTTATTTTTTCCTCAGTGTCTCTCATTTGATTTAATTTTTTTTTTCAGTTCTTCTATAAATAGTCTCTGGGTAGAGAGTTATTTCATGCTACTCTTTGGGATAGAAGCTTTTTTTCTTTTTTACTTCAATGTCCTCCTCTGAAGATGAACCTTAGTCTCCCCTGTTCCCATAGTAGATTTATTGTGCCACAGTTTCCTTTTATTTTTCTGCCTCAATTTCCCTGAATTGTTCTGCCTCAATTCCTTGAGTTGTTGTGCTTCAGTCCCCCTGGTTGCAATCCCCCTCCTCTTTGCTGACTATTAGGACTGATATAATTTAGGACTGGCTACACTAAGGTCATATTAAATGTTTAATCATAGATAAGGGGGAGAGCTTCTATTTCAGACATCCTGGCTTCTAAATCCTCCTAAGTTATCAAGAAAATATGTTCCTCACCCCGCCCCCCAACCTGTCAGAACCAGATTGATGGTCCTTTCCTAAAAATTCTCACTCACCAGTGTTCAGACTCCACCCCTTCCTTTGCCCCTCTGATCAATAGAGGTCTATAAAAATCACTGGAATATCACATTTGATGCTGAATTCTTTGAAAGTTCAATTCAGTCCTGGGGGGCAAAATGGATTCTGCTCTGCCCCCAGACAATCTCTTCCTCTCAGAAATTCAAATGAAATATTAAAAACTCTCTAATCTCTATCTTGCCTCAGTTTCTCCAGCATTACGGGTTTCCATAGTGGGGTTCTTTCCTCTTTGGCAATTCATTTTTTTAAAAATAAGAGTTATTAGTGTAAACATTTCTAGTCCTGGGATGGGGAGCATGGTGCCTCTGGCTTCATTTCAGCTCACTTCCCTTACCTGGAACACCAAACCAAGAGCTCCACTCTTCTGCAAGTGCCCATAGCCAGCAACTTCCCTGCCCCATTGCTTCTGCACTCACCAGGTGTTGGGTCCTCCTCACCAGTGCCCTGTCTCAGCAGCACAGCTGGGCCTGCCATTCCTAAATTTGCTGAGGTTTCCTTGGTCTTCCCAGACTCTGAAGTCAACTCCACAAACAGTCCAGAAGGTGAAAGTCTCTGTGGTTTCTGTTGAAACTCCAGCCACACCTAGCTAGCCCAAGGGATCCCCACTTGTTTCTGCGTGTGGAGATAGCTCTGAAAGTATTTGTACTTCACACAGGTTAATCCTTGCCCAGGGTCTTTCTTCAGATCTTATTGGGTTGTATCAGAAAGACGCATATTCTGCCTCAAGTCTTCTCAATTTTTCACCAATCTTTTTGTCCTAAGGCAGAAATTGGTTCTATTGGTGGGGAAAATCTGGAGTACTTGAAATTTATCAACTTATTCTGTCATCTTCCGAGAATTTTCCCTCTCACATTTTTTTTTAAATCAAGGATCATGCTTCTATAACAATCCCATTTGGCAGACATTTAGGAAAATAATCACCCTAGGTAGAATAGTGTTGTGATATATACCAGTCTCTGAAAGCACAAGCATTAAGTATTTTCTGCGATATAATATTTCAACATAATTAGGCACAGAAAGAACACTTATTTCCTCAAATAATAGTCCTAGTAATACAATATTCAACAGCATCTATGAATACAATGATGACTTTTTAAGCAAAGTGTTTTGAAAAAAATTAGCACTTTAAAAAAAGTCTTATTAATACTGTGTCAGTTAACATCACATTAAGTCTTTCTAGATAACTATTTTAAAGAGCTTCTTATTTAAAAATAAGAGTCTCTCGATTATATCATGTTATTCATGCTCTCTTATCCTTTTCTATTCCTTTATGTAATATTTTTGAAAGAGCTATATTTATAGTAGTTATTTGGGGGGTTGGGAATGAAGGTAAAGCAATACTTAGTCTTATAATTTTCCAGGAAACATCTGTTTCCTAAGTGTTATTTCTTTCTGTAAGACCTTTAATAACATAATGTTCTTTAATATGTTTTTCTAAGTCTTATTTGTAGTGAAACAATTTCCTAAAAGTTATACTAATGATAGTTACATTAATGATCTATCACTAGTAGTACATGTGCTATGAATTATGTATGTGTATTAATGATAGTAATAAAAGATTTGCAGTGACCCATCTCTTCTTTGCTCTTCTCTTCCTTTTTGCTCATAGCATACGTTGAACATCCAGATGCTAAGCAAGGTGACAGGGGTTAACTCTACTAGGTTAAGGATGCCCTTTGTGGTCATAGAAGAGAACAAAGGCATACAAGGATGGGAAGTACGGCTTCATTAAGATCATAGTCTAACCCAGGGGTTGGCAACCTTTCAGAACTAGCATGCCAAGACTTCATGTATTTATTCTAGTCTAATTAAGGTTTGGTGTGCCAGGAATAAATTTTAATGACTCCTTTCTCCCTTCCCTCCCCCATTTTGGCACTATGTCACTCAGAATTTTCATCTGTTCAATTAGAGGTGTTTCTATCAAAAATTGCCAGGCCCTGTCTTAACCAATTGAACATAAACTACTCCCAAAGAGTAAATTAGAGAGTGTTAAAGCTGATTAACTCTTCATACTACAAGGCACCATTGAGTCAAGCCATATCACCATCCAATAAATGGCATCCCTATGGCCCAGAAGTTTGTGACTTCAGAACAATCTTGACTTCATTTGTTGGAGAATATGTCTGCTCTTGCGGGGAAAATGGTTCAGCTTGGATTGTCATCTTCCTAAGTCATAAGACTCTAATGCATGGACATAATTATCACACAGTCATTTTCAGCATAGCCTGTGTGTATTGGGTTCCTTAATCTTATTTTTTAATTCCTAGAGATCTAGATTTTTTTCTTTTGCAATAAGCCCTATAAATCAGTGGTTCTCACAAAGTGAATTAAATTTGAAAGCCTTTTCTCCCTCTCTTTTTTTTTCTTGCAAAAGATTTATGAGTTTAAGAGGATGGAAACAATTACATATCAAAAAGTGAGTATCATAAGTCATAAAAAATAAAAACGCCGATATATTGCTTTTCATATAATAGTCACTCTCAATAAGATCCCTAAATTTCTCTTAAATGAAATCACACTTACATAGACTCAATAAAAATGTCTGAAATGGGGCAGCTAGGCAGATAGAGCATCAGCCCTGAAGTCAGGAGGACCAAGTTCAAATCTGGTCTCAGATACAATACTTCCTAGCTATGTCACTTGATCCCAATTGCCTCAGCAACAAAATAAAACAAAAAACAAACAAACCAAAAAAGTCTGAAATTATACTCTCTGCTAAGAGGATATATAACATTTATCATTTATAATTTACCATTTCTTAACAGAAAGGATCTACATTTTAAAAAATCACTAAACTATAAACTCATTTGGTGTTAACAGCTATCTGACTTTTCTTCTTTTTTTTAAATTTTCAGATCCTAGCCCAGTACCTGACACAAGTAGGCACTTAAAAATCTTTATTGATTGAGTAATTAATCATCTGGAACCAGAATTTGTCATTTCATTTAATATGATTATGTTGTTCTGGTTTTGATGTTTTTACTCTGTCTTCCCATATTTTTATGGATTCCTCAGAGTCCTAATTCCTTGCAATATAATATTCTATTACATTCATATCCATTTTGTTCAATGATTCTCCAAGCAATAGATGTCCTCCCAGCTTTTAGATGCTATGGAAAGAGCTATTATGATTTTTTTTTCTTTTTCCTTTCCTTTCCTTTTTTTTTTCTTTGAAATGTATGGGAAGGATTTTTTTTCTGTTATTGACCTCCTTATCTGTCATATAATTCCATTAAATAATCTCTTTTAGTATCAACTCAGTTACTGAAACCTAACATCTGTCAGTCTCATGAATGCTTAGCTTTCACTTATAAGAATACAGATTTAGGATGAGAATGAAACTCAGAGATCATCTACTTCAACTGACTCATTTTACTGGGAAGAAAACTGAAGCTAAGAGAATCATGATAATAATAAGTCCCAGAATTCAGATTTGATCCCAGGTCTTTTGTTTTAACATTCAATGTCCTTTGCAATGGTATCATAATATCTCCCTGCTTTCAGTACCTTAATAGTTCATATCTATATAGCACTTTAAGTTTTGAAAAATAGTATATATGTATATATAAATATATGCAAATATATCTCTATATCTATACATAGATAAGTAGATAGCTAAATATATCTATAGATAGGGATGTGTTATGAGTTCAAATGTTGGAGTTCTTGTTCTTCTCAAAGCACAGCCGGTTTAGAGGCTTAGAGCCCTCCGAATATCTCCAAATCCAAAGGTTCTGTCCTTCAGCCTCTGCCTCTGCTTTCTTCAGCCTCCAACCAACACAGAGATGGAATGTCTCTCTTGTCTCCTTCTCTTGGGGCTCGGCTAGCTTTCTGGTGAGTCTTTCAGACCAGCTTGGTCTCAGTGGGGGGCGTGCAGGAGCCCAGCCACCAGCTACAGTGGTGTGAGATGAAGATGAATCTGGTTGTCCACTGAACTCTCACTCGTAGCTTTATCCTCTGAAAACTCTTCGTCTGCCACCAGCCAGCCAAGTGGAATATATTCTGCCTTGCCTCGAAAAGAGGGCTTCTGGCGTGATTCCACTGAAATCCGTCAAAGTGCTCTCTGCACCAGAGTCGCTCCTCTCGAGTCCAGCTGAACTCTCTTCTGCTATCATCCAGCCAAGAGGAAAAAATGTATTCTGTCTTAGATCCCTCATCGCTTACCTTTTATCTGACTCTTCTGAGAGAATGGGATTATGGGTTTTCTCCCATAGTGCTCTCTGGCCCAAAGATTTTTAAGGGAGGTGTGGACTCCCTTGAAGTTAGAAAGTTTACTTTGTGAAGCTGGCATAGTTGTGAACTCCAATGAGTAAAGGTGTGAACACAAGCCTTGTATTAATTAGTTCTACTTAGTACCTTATTTCAGGTTCTGGCCAAAATCTTCTTGTAAGATTAGATCAACTCTAATTAGTTAGCAGTTAGTAAGGATTCCAACAGGGATGTATGTCGATATAGATAAAGATATCTATCTACAAATATATTAAGATATAGACATAACTAGAGATAGTTCTATTTATAACTATCTGTCTTCATTTGTTTTTCACAATTCTATGAAAAATGATATTATTATTCTGATTTTTAAGATGTGGAAGTCAATATCAGGATTAATCAATGTGTCTAAGATCTTTTAGCCAATAAGTATTTGAGGTAGCATTGTAGAACTTACTGTTTACTGCCCTTATGTTTAACATAGCTTCTCAATATTGTTGTTGTGATGTAATTCTTTCAGTCTTGTCCATCTCTCTATGCACCATTTGGCGTTTTCTTCACAGAGATACTGGAGTAGTTTTCCATTTCCTTCTCCAGCTCATTTCACAGATGACGAAACTGAGGTAAACAGGGTTAAGTGACTTGCCCAAGGTCATACAGCTAAGTAAGTGTGTGAGGCTAGAGGTGAACTCAAAAAGATGAATCTTCTTGATTCCAAATCCAACACTCTATCCACTGTGTCCTCTAGCTTCCCCTCTCTCAATATAACATCGCAAACTTCAGATCATGATTATCCTGATAAAACAGGAATCAAACTCTTTCACACTGTGTTTTCCACATTCAATCACTGCTCAATCACAAAGATTCTCAATAAGGCTATGTTATGCTGCCTGACAAACAACAATGATCTGCATCATTTGGATGATTTTTTATAACCCCATGGGTAATTAAGAAGGTAGTCAATGCTTGAATGCTGCCTCTTTTGCTCACAGCTGTCTACCATCCCGTGAGCTTTTCAGTAGAAATACTAATCCCTGTATTAAGGCTTTAAAAGAAAGATAAAGAAATAAGAAATCTAATCCTTGCCTTCAAGGACCATACAAAATAATTGAATATAAATATGAGGAGCCCACCCATGAATCTTAAAAATGTCAGGAACCTAATGTATTCTGAGAACTGCATGTTTTTTCATGCAAATATTATTTGTACAAATACATATGTGTGATATGTAATTATACTTGCGTCTGAGTAGATATCTTATATATGTGAATGTATAATGTGTAATATATCTTACACACATACCCACTCATTTATCTGTCATCTATGTATCTATCATCTGTGTATCTGTATCTATCTATGTATCTATGATTTATCTATACACCTATTATCTATTTATTTTTCAACTATGTTTCTATGTATTTATACATCAATCATCTATCTATGTATCTATCATCCATCATCTATTTATCTGTGCATCTATCTATGTATCATCTACTATCTAATTCAAGTCCTGATTGCTATTTTCTCTTTTTTAGTTTTCTCATCTGTAAATTATTACACTGGATAACATAAAATCTTTTCCAGCTTTGAATCTATACTATGTTTGTGTCATATATATATATATCTTTAATAAATTTTAATGTTTGTCTTCAATGAAAGTCAATGAAAGTGTTGAGAAAAATGTTTTTGAGATCAGATGGTAGATAACTGTTACTCAAATTTATTTACAAAATGCAGAAATTATAGAGGTAAGAAAATCTAAGATTTTATTATTATGTTTAAACATAGGATCAGATCTCAAACAAAATAAAAATCTGGGCAGATATTATTATTCCAACAAGGCTTTTCATAGTCAGATTGCATAAGAACAACAAAGAAATAATTCTTTTATATGTTGCAATCTTGTACATTCTTCTTAGGCCTTAAATGAAAAGAAAGATTCAATGATTTCTTCAGTGTCATAAAATATGAACAAACTTAGTCAATAATCTCATACATAAGCAAACTTCGTTAAATAGTCTCTATAGGTAAACTACGTCAGATTACAGATAAAAATACATTTCGGAAGTTCATAAATAGAGGAAATATTTACATGTTGTCAAAAAGTCAGGGACACTTGATATTCTTCTTCTGACTTCTTAATTAAGGAATATTTGAGGACTTAAAATAAATTTTCACATTCTTTGAGACAAGTTTTGGACAAGTAAGGTTGAAGATAGGCTTTTAGTTGTTTATAGTTGCAGGAAGAATGATCCTAAGTGACGAATAGCAAAGAAATTTAAAAAATAAAAACAAAAACGAAACAAAAATGTTTTCATTCCAAAGCAGCCTAGAGTAAGATTTTACAATTTTAATTGCTAGTTTGGAAAGTTCCTATTTTATACTAATGATAATTTTAAAAATCAATGAAAATTCTTGAGTAGCGAAGTGACAGATTCAAACTTACAGTTTAGAAAGATTATTTTGTCAGTTTTGTGGAGGATAGATCGTAGAATAGGAAGCCTGGAAGAAAACAAAGAATTGATGTTATTATATTAACCAATAGCCCATAGAGGATCTGAAATAGGGTGACTCTGCTTGAGATGGAAGACAATAAGCATTTATTAAGTATCTACTATATGCTAGGCACTATACTAAATTCTTTATAATCTCATTGATCCTTGTAAGAACAACATCTCTCTGTTAACTCCTAGTTGTGAGTGATTCCTATTAGATAGAGTGCTAAAATCCATTCATTAATGGAATTCACTAATGGAAATGCAGCATTTATGTACAATCTTTGGCCAAGTTGCTTTCTTTCACCAAGTTCTCAATTTATATATGTATATATAAATATAAATATATATATACATATATATACATATGTGTATATGTATATATATATATATATATTTAAAGGGAGAGTTTATTCTATATCTATGCCTTCACCCATTTCTGACCCCACCCATTCTATGGTGTCTTATGGCTAGTAATAATAGATTTCTGTTTTCATTTCTTTGCATCAACAAAACTGATTAGTGGGGAGGAAAGAATAGGGAGGCTGCCTTGGTGATCAAGGTACCTGCTGCCCTCTAAACTCTGCTTGGCTCATTTGTAAATTGAAGGGAATGTGTTGTAAGTGATTGAACTGCCATCTGGAAATACTACAAATTACCATCTGTAGTGAAATATTTATTTCTCCACTGCAGAGAAAGCTGGCAGATAGTCGGGATGATGTCATGGGCACAGAACAGTGGGCATTTAGAGAGTTGTTGTTTCTTGCTGTTTTATAGTGGTTGAACTTGTTTATGTACTTGTAAGAATGCTGAATACTGAAGTTGCTACTGTTCTCTCATGATAATTTTTTTTTGTTGAAATTGAAAATGCATACAACCTTTTCAAAAGATGTTTCTCAGTCTGAATGGAATTCGCAGAATTACAGAATTTTAAAGTCAGCAGGAACTATCAAGTCTGTCTATTCAGGTCAGTATAAGAATCCTCTTTCCAAGGCATACCCATAAATAGTTATATATTTCCTGCTCGAATTTCTAAATTCTACTTGAAGACCTCTAAGAAAGAGGGAACCACTTGTTGTGATAGGGGAGCCACCTGCCAGTGGCTGCTGGAGATCTAACTCAGACCTGTAGAATGTGAGAGGATGATGATGATACAAACAGACTGAGAAGCAGTTGCTATTCTCTGACCTGTCTCCTCTTCCCCTTGCTTCCAATTTATTTCATTTCAAATCCACAAGAAACATCTACATTAGTAAAAGCTGCTTTGCAACTACATCGTGTTGTGATTCACAGCTGTGGAGGATCTCAGGGAATTGACTTGGCCCTTCACCCAGCATGGTCTTTAACAATTCCCCATTTTTTCTTTTATAGAAGTGTGATTTTTTTTCCCCCACAGCATGTTCAGTAAGTTTATGCTTTAGCTGTTATCTAAGTCCACATTTTAAGGTATCTGAGTCTGCATACTAGGGAGTATAAACAGCACTGTAGCAGGTCTTGAAACTTGTGAGATGTCATGGATGTAAAGTTTCAAACAGAGAAGAGGACTGTAATCAGAACAGGCATTTTTCACAAGTCTCTCATCAGTATCCTGGCTCAGCCCTTTGATGTGTTGGCCCATTTAATTACCCTGACTAAAAAAGTCTTACTGGGTCTCTTCTACCTTTCCTTCTCTGCCAGTTACTGAAGGAACTCTGGGAGGATTCTATTCACAAACAGCTCTCAAGTGCTGCTGCTTTTTCATTTCTTGTATTTCTTATGATTCTTGTGCCGCATGTTTGGGAGACATATGTTTTGATATGGGAGCCACCTGCTAGTGGCTGCTTGAGGTCTAACTCAGACCTGTAGAATGGAGTTTTTCATGCGAGAGGATGATGATGATGATGATACAAGGAGACTGAGAGGCCATTGTGTTTTCTGACCTCTCCATTGAGAGGCAGTTGCATTGTCTGACCTCTTTCCTCTTCCCTCTTGCCTCCAATTTATTTCATTTCCAATCCACAAGGAACATCTGTGTAAGTAAAGGCTGCTTTTGCAACTCCTTCAAGTGTTATGATTTACAGCTGTGGAGGCTCTCAGAAAATTGACCTTCTCCCTCATTTAGGCATGGTCCTTAACACCCACTCTATCCTCAAGTGGCTTTTTCCACTTTGTTTTATAACCCTAAACATTGTTAGCAAGTATTTCTTTGCATTGACCCCAAATGTACCTATTTATAATTTGCATCCTATTCTCCTAGTTCCACCCTTTTTGGTCATGACTCATATGCTGTTGGATAAAACTAGAGGGAAGAATAAAAAACATATTGCTGATTTCTACTACAAGTTTATGTTACAAGTTCTCAGTTGAACCCTCAGTGTGGCAATGCAAAAGCCTTTTACACTCTCCTACCAAATGACTCACTATCATTGATTTTTTCTGAACCTTTTAATTTTTCCTTAAATCACTCTCCCGTTTGAAACTCTTACCCAAAAATATTTCCTCACATTTCACTAAAAGAATTGGAGCAATTTGCAGAATGTTCCTATTCAAATAGCTTCTGATACTAGTTCCTTCATCCTTGTCTCACATGACACAGTGGTCATTCTTCTTTTCAAGGCAGATCTCTATACTTGTACAAGTGATCCCATTCTATTCTGTCTTCTCTAGCACTTCCCCACTTCTTCTCTCATCTCTATATTCCCACTAATTTTCAATTACTCTTGCCTATTGATTGCTTCCCTATTTTAACATGTCTATCTCTCCCCATCCTCAAACCCTCAAACTTAACCATCCATCTCTTTTAATTACTGTCCTTTATTTTTCTTCCCTATTGTGGCTAAACTCTGCAAGACAGTCACCTCTACTTCTTTTCTTCTTATTCTCTTATGTCTGCTTTAAGACTTTTACCTATTCAAATGAAGCTGCTCTCTCCAAAGTTATTAATGCTATCTTAATTGTCAAATCTAATACTTTCTTTAATTCTCATTTTTCTTGCCTTTGATACTATCAATCATCCTCTTCTCCTTAATAGTCTGTTTTCTCTAGATTTTTGCTCTCTCTTTACTTTCTTTTGCTCTGTCTGATCATTCTCTTATCTTCATTACAGAATCTTCATGTGAATTATTCCTGCTAACTTTGACATTCCCTAATATTTTGTCTCTTCTCTTTTCCTTTCCCCTTTACTCTCATTGGTCTATTTTATCTTATATCCTCATCATTTCCCATGATTTCAATAATTATCTCTATACAAATAACTCTTAGATTTATTTTTCCATCTCTAATATGCTTCACTCTCCCAGCTCCAACTGTGTAATAGACATCTTGAATTGAATTTCCCATAGGTTCTTAAAATAAATTCAGTTCCAGAATTTTTCCTCTCTTTTTACCTACTCTTCTCTCACTTATTGAGAAGCAAAAATTATAGTAGCCATTATATATATATATATATAATATATATATATACATATACATATATATGTATGTATATAAAGTCATGTAAAACATATTTTGACATTAGCTATGTTCAAAAAAAACCCCATAACAAGAAAGAAGAGGAAAATAAAGAAAGAGGAAAAATATGCTTCAATCTGTACTGTACTCTCAATCCACCAGTTATCTCTCAGGAGTTAGATAGCATTTTTCATTATGAGTCCTTTGTGCTATATGGATCAGTTACTAAGTCTTTCAAAGCTGATTATCTTTGCAACATTTCTGTTACTATATAGTCTCATAGACTCATTGACTCATACTGTTTAAAAGGGAACTCATCATTTTATCTCCCAAACCCTCCCCTCTTCTTATCTTACCTATTTACCACCAAGGATAGCACCATTATTCTAGTAACCCAGGCTTGTAACCTAGATGTCATTCACAAATCCTCAGTCTCTCTCTCACAACATATCTAATAACTTGGGAGCTGTTGTTTCCAATTTTTAAAAATCATTTCTCATATACATCCATGCCCATTCTTTGACACTGAACCTATCCTGAATCATACTTTCATAACCTTGAGTTTAAACTATTATAGAAACATGATGGTTGATCTATTTGCTACAAGTCTTTCCCTCCTTGAACCCATATTCTATTTCTCAAATATTTCTTTTCAAAACCTAAATATGACCATATTGCTCCTCCTCCATTCAATAAATGTCAGTGGATTTATATTACTTCCAGGATCATATATAAAATTCTTCATATGTTTTTATTTTTTAAAGCCTTAAATAAACTGTCCCCTTCCTACCTTTCCATTGTCTTAAACCTCGCTCCTCTACATTCTGATTTCTTGATAATTGCCTTCTTGCTTTGCCTTCCACGACACTCCATCTTCTGACTCTGGACATTTCCCATAATCATCCCCGCTGCTTGGAATTCTCTCGCTATTAATGTCCACCTTATGATATTTTTAGTTTCTTTCAGGTCCCAGTTAAAGTCTCTTTTTCTTTATCCCTCTTATTGCTAGTACATTTACTTGTTTTCTGCAATTTATGCTGTTTCTATCTTGTTTGTACATAGTTGTTGGCTTGTTTCCTCTTCATTAGACTGTCAGCTCCTTGACAGCAATCTTTTTGTTTGTTGTTTTGTTTGGGTTTCTGTTTTTGTTTGTTTATTTATTTGTTTTTGCCTCTATTTGCATCCTCAGAAATTAGCTCAATACCTGCATGATTGTAGAAGCTTAATAAATACTAATTGAGTGACTTATTGAAAATAATGTTTTTCTACAAATACTTGAAGTCAATTATTAATCCCATCCCAATAGACACCCCAACTATACTCTGTCTTCTCTTTCCTTGGTACAGAATCCCAGTTTTCTTAAGCATGTTCTAGAAATATGGTCTTGTAGTTCCTCATCATCTTAGTCCCCTTGCTCTGGGTTAGTGATAGTTTCTCAATATCTTTGATTAATAGTGTTATCCAAATGGAACCTAATATAACATTTATGGTCTAAGCAGGACAACATATCACCCTGTTTTCTGCAGTCTATGCCTCTCATAGTAATTTCTCACATAAGAAAAAAACACAAAAAATAGCACATTTCTTTAGGATAAACTTTATATAATTATTGTTGATTTCCTCTAAGCTGAAGATGCTTTCGTGGTGATATTTAAATAAAATTATAAAATCATTTTTTATTTAAAATAATTAACTTTGGAATCAATGATAAGAAACCAAGTTGCTGAAACACAGAGGTTATCTAGGATTATAACACTAGTAGTGATAGAAAGACCATATTCTATTGTACCCCTCTCTTTTCAAAAGATGATACCCTGAGACATTTCACCCACTTGACTCTGGAACCTGGAGTTCTTGCTGTCTTGACTAGTGAATGAGTGAATAAAAAGTCTCATAGCTCACGGTAGCCATTTCCAGGTCACAGCAGAAAAGGCCTCACATTCTCTCCAGCCATAAAACCCAGTCATTTTCTTGCTAAATTCCATAGCACCATTCTATTAACATCTTTCTACCTCTTCCTCTGGAAGTTGTACCTACATAAAGTAAATATTACCTCCTAGAAAGATGCACACAACCAGGCTTTTTTATCCCATCCACCAGCTCTATGACATTTAGACCAAATTAATTCACTGGCCATCACTCCCCTATATGTGCTGTATTTTCAATGGATAGAGTCTCCAGCTACACTGACTGGCATATTGTAGATGCTTAATAAATGTTTATTGCCATGAATTAGATTGGATATGTTGTCTCTTCATATTAGAATATAAGCTCCTTAGAAATGTCTAACTTTTATATTTCTTGCATAAAGTTTAGTACAAAATACATACTTAATAAATGATTTTCTTTCCCTTCTTTCCTTCCTTCCTTCCTTCCTTCCTTCCTTCCTTCCTTCCTTCCTTCCTTCCTTCCTTCCTTCCTTCCTTCCTTCCTTCCTTCCTTCCTTTATTCTTTCCTTCCTTCTTTCTTTTTTTCTTTCATTTGTCATATAGGAAAGGAAGCTAATCATAAATGAGTAAACACAGAACATATTAATTTGGTCTGCACTATAAATATCTTTTTAAAATCTTTAACTTGGTTGCTTAAGCCAACAATATATTTAAGTTTTCAGACATGTTCTTGTGATGTGTGGTCAATTTATTACCTTAATGTTTGGAGGTTGATGGAAGGATTTTCTTTGGAGAAAGAGATTTCTGAATTTTTGTTGGTAGGTCTTCAACTATTTTGTGACCTCAACATTTCAATTATAATAATGAAAACTTTATGGCACCACTATTTCTGAAATCTGAACAGGAAGCAAATTTGAATAGAGAAGATATCTAAAAAACATGTAATAGGAATACATATACATGTAATTGAAAACATGTGGTACCAAAGAGTTAAAGTTTTCAAATCATTCAAATGCTGCCCTTTTATGTTCCATGCATCACAACCATTGATGGTCACTTTTGTGCTAGTTTTCTTTTTGACCTATGACAGATTTTATTAAAATAAGTTATTGGATCTTCTAATTCCTCATACAAGCACTGTGGCACTAAGTGCTAACAGACCTGGGAGCTGTCATGTTTGGAAACCACTGTGGTGACATGAGTTAATTTTATACCTGTCAGGAGATCTTGCATGAGATCCCAGGGGATCTTTCATTGTGTCACATTACCACAAGTCATTCATTAGATCCTTTGGAGGCAATGACCCATGGCCAGAAGAATGTGTCGTAACATATGGCGACACCTGTCACCAAGTTTCCTGATAGGCATAAAATTAACCTGTTTCCTTCATTGGTTTTTCAGTATTAAAAATGCTCAAAAAAGGGATGAAAGGATGTTTCCTATAACAACTTACTATCATTTTGAAGAAATACAATGAGCAACCTTAGAAGTATTTTTAATAGAGGCAGATTTTTGATAATCATTTATTGTAAAGTAGCATTAATATAGATTTGTAGCACACATCTCAGTAAAATAAATATATATATATTTTTATTTTTGACTTCATCTTAAAACTATATAATGTTTATGTTGAAAGAGACCTTAGAGATTATTTAACCCCAGTCTTTCATCTCTGTAGATAAGGAAAGTTGCCCAGAGAAACAAAACTTGGAAGGAATATTTATCAACATTCTTTCACTTGAAATTTAGTTTCATATCTCCAATGGCCTATTGGAGTTTTCAAAATGTATATACTGGAGATGCCTAAATCAATATTTTCACAAATGAACTCATTGCTTTTCCCCAAAAAAATGCTCCCTAGAAAACTTTTTTTATTCTGCTGAAGAAAACATCTTTTCAGTTTCTCAGATTCACTAACTCATTCTTAATGTATTCTTTTTCTCAGTATATGTTTTCAATCAGTTGCCAAATCTTATTATTTCTAATTTCAAAATATATCTTGGATCTGAATACTTCTTCCTATTTATACAGTTGCCAACTTCTTGGATCATCACAACAGCTTCCAGATTGCTCTCCTTCCTAATATATTTTCCCACTTCAATTCATCCCATACACTGTTGTCAAGGTGATTTACTTAAGCATGTATCTTAAAGTGATACTTTATTAACTCTAAAATAAAATTTAAACTAAGTAAATTGGCCCATAACCTGAGGATCATCTTCACAACATAGTTCTAAATTATCTTTCTAACCTCATTAAAACCATTCTCTGTTCTAAAGCCTATGATCTAACCAAAGGGACTTCTCTACTTCATGCACAAAACTTCAACTCATATTTCTGTGCCTTTATACTAGTCATCTTTCATTATTGAAATTCTGTACTCCCTTATTGCTTCATTCTAGAGTAAATATTATCTTCCTTTAAGAAACAGCTCAATCATTACTTTCTGCAAAAAGAAATTTCAAAAATCATTCTTGCCTAAATAACTGGTATTTAATTTGAAACTCAAGGTTTTGCAAGGGTCAGTGTTGAAAAATTACCCATGCATATGTTTTGTAAATTAAAACCTTTAATAAAAGATAGAAAGAAAAAAAGTAACTGGTCTTTAGCTTTTATATATACATATTTATGTATATATGTTATCCTTACATTACTTCTAGAGATTCCTATATATAAAATATAAATATATATATACATACATATATATATATATATATGTCTTTCTTTTAAGAATATAAAGTTTGTGAGTAAGGATTGTCTCATTGATTATATCTCTGCTGATAATACCTAGCACATTGTTTATTTTTTGATAATAGCTTTTTTATTTTCAAAATATATGCAAAGATAATTTGCAGTATTCATTCATGCAAAATGACATGTTCCAAATTTTTTCTTCCTCTCTTCTCCACCTAATCCCCTAATTAGCTATGTAATGCAATGTAGATTAAACATGTTAGCACATTGTTTAGCATATAGTAGACACCGAATATGTATACATTGATTGAGATTTAGGCTTTTTCAGGCCAAAGAGCATTTTTCCTTTTTTATCTTTGTGTCCCCAGTAGTGCCCAGATGATTTAGCAATTCATCCAGATGAATTTTTTGAGGACTTACCATTAGCCATAGGAATATAAATTGAACACATTCTAAAAAAAGATAATCTTTGCGTTTAAGGGACTTACATTCTAATCAACTTTAAATTTAGCAAATCTTTATTGAATTAAAGTAAATGGTCCAAGTACTTATTGCTAATAAATCTGAAAACATCTCAATACATGTTATCTGTGAAACTGGAAAGAATTATTTGAATCCAGTACTGTTTTCCCCTGACTTTCTGGCCATATTTTTATATATTGGCTTTTAGCATTGTTTCTTGTGACTTTTCAAAGAAAATGTGTATTAATAAAGTCTGAAAATATTAAGTTCTAAAAATAGTCTACTGTATTATAAACCTAAATAAGAAAGAATATGTTCATTTGATATTAGGACATACTCATTAATTTTCATTTTTAATATTTCATTTTATTGAGGGCACTTTAATTAACTGATATCTTTTTGTCTTTTATGTTCAGTAAAAGTCTCCTTAGATTTATATGTTACTATAATTAGAAAGGATGAAGGCTCTAGATGAAGGCTAGTTTGCTGTATTTCTTGCTGTATTCACTCACAGTTCTACCATCCATCAAAATGACATTGTCAAAGTCATTTTCCGTTTGAATTCTAGAGTAATCATTTTTTCCTTCTTGGAATTTCTTGAATGCTTCATATTATTCAGTGAATTCCCTTTGAAAATGTAAATATTAGCTTCTGTATGATGAACATGGAAATTGATGGTTGTTGCATTCAGTGAGTGGGAAAGCTGAAATGACTGAGAGATTCTGGACGAAGCTAAGCAAATACAATATAGGCACAATGAATAACCCAGGAAACAATGAGAGAAGTATGAATTGATATCCAGTTGACCTTAGGAATAAGTGAAATACTTAAAAGAAGCTTGACTTGATTAATAAATGCTTGGTATAGAAGATGAAATCTAAATTTGTTTCTTTTCCATCTTGAGGAGTCATATATGAATGCCTTTGAAATGAAGAGCATTGCTTCCAAACTCAAATATATGTAATGTTATTCAAAAAAAGAAT
This sequence comes from Antechinus flavipes, assembly GCF_016432865.1. NCBI lineage: Eukaryota > Metazoa > Chordata > Mammalia > Dasyuromorphia > Dasyuridae > Antechinus > Antechinus flavipes. Next base: position 36,933,258 of record NC_067398.1, read on the forward strand.
TATTTTTAAAATGCAGATTTCTTGAATTGCAGATTATAAATAAGTAGCATAAAGCCAAATTTCCTAGTCTTAAAGTAGTTCTCAACCTATGGAGCCATGGAGTTTTACTAAGTATCTGCTACTTTAAATTGTTCAGTATAATTAAATGAACAAAAACTAAAGATTCTAAGAAACAGAGTTGAGAAAGAAGAGACCATTCCATTCTTGATAGAGCAATAAAAGATTTTGTAAAAGCTTTGAAATGGGATATATTATGAAAAATTTGGGAAACAATGTAAGAGAGTGCATCTAGAACACAAAATTTGTTTCAAGACTGGGGGGATCTAAAAAGATAGGCTAAAGACAGATTCAAATGATTTTTAAAATGCTAAGTTGGAGGATTTTACCCAAAAGGTCATAGGGAACTTTTGAAGGCATTTGAGTAATAAGATAAAATAATCTGACCTGCATTTTAGAAACCTTAATATGACAGCTGTTAGGAGAAGAGGAAAATGGAGTGACTGAAAACAGAGACCAGTCAGGAATATATTCTAATAGTCGATCAGAAAATTGATCAGAATTCTGATGGACGAGGTTCTCTTCAACAATGAGATGAACCAAATCAGTTCCATTTGTTCAATAATGAATAGAACCAGCTACACCCAGCAAAAGAAGTCTGGAAAATGAGTGTGAACTACTACACATTATTTCCAATCCCTCTGTTTTTGTCTGCTTGTATTTTTGATTTCCTTTTCAGGTTAATTTTACATTATTTCAGTCTCAGTCTTCTTGTGCAGCAAAATAACTGTATGGATATGTATATATATATATTGTATTTAACATATACTTTTAAAAAAATGATCAGGATATGAACTCAAGTAGGTACCTGAAATGTGAAGAAAGGGATTCCATAAAATAGGTAATGGGGTAATTGGATAGCTAAAACTTGACAACTGCTTGATGATTTTTTATTTTTATTTTTATTATATCTTTTTAATTACAAAACATATGCATGGGTAATTTTTTCACCATTCACCTTTGCAAAACCTTCTGTACCATTTTTTCCCCTACTTTCACCCCCTCCCCTAGATGGCAGGTAGAACAGTACATGTTAAATATGTTAAAGTATATGTTAAGTACAGTATATGTATACATATTTATACAGTTATCTTGCTTCACAAGAAAAAGCAGATTTAGAAAGAAGGTAAAAATAACCTGAGAAGGATAACAAAAATGCAAGCAAACAACAACAGTAGGATTCGAAATGCTATGCTGTGGTCCACCTGATTGATGATTTTTTTTTAATTTTTATTTAATAATTACTTTATATTGACACTCGTTTCTGTTCCGATTTTTTTTCCCTCCCTCCCTCCACCCCCTCCCCTAGATGGCAAGCAGTCCTTTATATGTTGGATATGTTGCAGTATATCCTAGATACAATATATGTTTGCAGAACCGAACAGTTCTCTTTTTGCATAGGGAGAATTGGATTCAGAAGGTATAAATAACCCGGGAAGAAAAACAAAAATGCAGATAGTTCACATTCGTTTCCCAGTGTTCTTTCTTTGGGTGTAGCTGCTTTTGTCCGTCATTTATCAATTGAAACTCAGGTCTCTTTGTCAAAGAAATCCACTTCCATCAAAATATGTCCTCATACAATATCGTTGTCGAAGTGTATAATGATCTCCTGGTTCTGCTCATTTCACTTAGCATCAGTTCATGTAAGTCTCGCCAGTCCTCTCTGTATTCATCCTGCTGGTCATTTCTTACAGAACAATAATATTCCATAACATTCATATACCACAATTTACCCAGCCATTCTCCAATTGATGGGCATCCATTCATTTTTCCAGTTTCTAGCCACTACAAACAGGGCTGCTACAAACATTTTGGCACATACAGGTCCCTTTCCCTTCTTTAGTATTTCTTTGGGATATAAGCCCAATAGAAACACTGCTGGATCAAAGGGTATGCACAATTTGATAATTTTTTGGGCATAATTCCAGATTGCTCTCCAGAATGGTTGGATTCGTTCACAACTCCACCAACAATGCATTAGTGACCCAGTTTTCCCGCATCCCCTCCAACATTCATCATTATTTTTTCCTGTCATCTTAGCCAATCTGACAGGTGTGTAGTGGTATCTCAGAGTTGTCTTAATTTGCATTTCTCTGATCAATAATGATTTGGAACACTCTTTCATATGAGTGGTAATAGTTTCAATTTCATCCTCTGAAAATTGTCTGTTCATATCCTTTGACCATTTATCAATTGGAGAATGGCTTGATTTCTTATAAATTTGAGTCAGTTCTCTATATATTTTGGAAATGAGGCCTTTATCAGAACCTTTAACTGTGAAAATGTTTTCCCAGTTTGTTGCTTCCCTTCTAATCTTGTTTGCATTAGTTTTATTTGTACAAAGGCTTTTTAATTTGATGTAATCAAAATTTTCTATTTTGTGATCAGTAATGGTCTCTAGTTCATCTTTGGTCACAAATTTCTTTCTCCTCCACAAGTCTGAGAGATAAACTATTCTATGTTCCTCTAATTTATTTATAATCTCGTTCTTTAAGCCTAGGTCATAGACCCATTTTGATCTTATCTTGGTATATGGTGTTAAGTGTGGGTACATGCCTAATTTCTGCCATACTAATTTCCAATTATCCCAGCAGTTTTTATCAAATAATGAATTCTTTTCCCAGAAGTTAGGGGCTTTGGGTTTGTCAAACACTAGATTGCTATAATTGACTATTCTGTCTTGTGAACCTAGCCTTTTCCACTGATCCACTAATCTATTTCTTAGCCAATACCAAATGGTTTTGGTGACTGCTGCTTTATAATATAATTTTAGATCAGGTACAGCTGGGCCACCTTCATTTGATTTTTTTTCATTAATTCCCTTGAGATTCTCGACTTTTTATTGTTCCATATTAATTTTGTTGTTATTTTTTCTAGATCAATAAAATATTTTCTTGGAAGTCTGATTGGTATAGCACTAAATAAATAGATTAGTTTAGGGAGTCACCTGATTGATGATTAATAGGGAATGAGGAAAAGCAAAAAGACTATGAATCTAGGTCACCAGACGTATCATAAATTTCATGAGAACAGGGATATTTGAAAGGAGAACAAAGTTATATGTGGTTTTGTTGTTCATTTGTTTGAAGAGAGAAAAAAGGTAATTAAGATTTGCAATTTGATGAATTTGAAATGATGATTGGATATTGTCTGATGACTAGTAATGTGTGACTAAGAGGTTAAAGGAAATTAGAAGGTATATAGATCTGAGAGAATTATGCAGGGTTGATAATTAAAATCATAGGATTGGATAAAATTACTTAGAGTAAGTATAGATAGAAAAGAAGAGGAAAAGAGAGAATGGCAGAGAAGAGAACAAGACATAATCACAGGATACTTTTAAGCTTAGGAAGCAATAGATTGATGATAAAGCAACAAAAGAGACAAGTAATGAGTAGTCACATAGAAGAAGAGCCAAGAGAGAGTAATATCAGGCAAGGAAAGAGAAAGTGTTCTGTCAAGAAGGGTGTGATCAGCAATCAATTTCGAATCTTCTCACTATAGACACAGAAAACTTGCTTTTACTTATTTGATTGGCTTCAGCCGAAAATGGGAAGATGTAATAGAATGTATCAGCCAAGTGGGACTCTACAGTAACTAGACCAGTAATGAAATAAATTTATAATTTTCATAACATTCTCAATGCTATGTTTTTTTAAAAGTTTCATCTGAACATATACTCTTTCAGAGAGGCAAGTGTATTGTAATTGTCAGAAAGTCAAATCCAATGTAATGGTAAATGCCTGTGGATGAAAGGCTGGTAAAATTTGATTTGTGATATTACATAGATTTCTTAGAAATATATTTAATAAAATAATGAAACTTATTGTAAGGCACACTCATACTTTAAGAACAGAACATAATGGAAGTATACCTTGCATCATTATTATTGCTTAAGTTAAGTTTGAGCCTAGTTCTTGATGCTTATGAGTCACTACAGTGATATAACTATGCACATTTTATACCTAAGAATAAGTAGTTTAGATTAAAAAAAAAAAACATGCTAGATGGACATGGTTCTAATCAACAATGAGGTGATTCAGGCAAGTTCCAAAGATGTTGTGAAGAAGAAAGCATCTTCACTCAAAGAGAGGACTGTGGGGACTGAGTGTGAACCATAACATAGTATTTTCAGTCTTTTATTTTTGTTGTTGTTTTCTTGCATTTTCTCAATCTCTCTCTCTCTCTCTCTCTCTCTCTCTTTTCTCTCTTTTCTCTGTCTCTCTTTTCTCTCTCTCTCTGTCTTCTCTTCTCTCTCTCTCTCTCTCTATATATATATATATATCCTCTCTCTCTTCTCTCTCTTTTCTTTCTCTCTCTCTTCTCTCTCTCTCTCTCTCTCTCTCTTTTCTCTCTCTCTCTTCTCTCTCTCTCTCTCTCTCTCTCTCTCTCTCTCTCTGGCAATTGGGGTTAAGTGTCTTGTCCAGAATCACACAGCTAGGAAATGTTAAGGATCTGAGATCATATTTGAACTCAGATCCTCTTGATTTCAGGGCTAGTGCTTTATCCACTGCACCACCTAGATGCCACATTTTTTCTTATTTTTTCCTTTTTGATCTGATTTTTCTTGTGTAGCATGATATTTGTGGAAATATAGAGAGAAGAATTGTGCTTGTTTAAAATATATTGGATTGCTTGTCGTCTAGAGGAGGAAGGGAGAAGGGAGGAGAAAAATTAGAATGCAGGGTTTTGTAGGGGTGGATGTTGATAATTACCCATGTATATAGTTTGAAAATAAAAAGCTTTAATGAAAAGAAATAAAGAACATGCTCTAGAATTATTTCTTATTTAAGCTTTGCCACTTGGTGTAGTGTTCAGGCTAGCTTTCTGGAGAACCTCGGGATCAGTCTTGATCTTAGTGCAGGAGGCAGGACAGCCACCAAGAGACTGGTCAAAGACAGAATGTCTATCTTCCAGTCCTTCTTATCCCTTATATACCTTATTGTAATTACATCATTACAGCATACTGGTTATGTGTGAACTTAGAGAACCATTACATCACCTGACTAAGTAGTAAATATATATGTAAATTAGAGAACCATTATCTCATCAATTCCACTGAGTTAATATTTGTTTCAAGTATACTTCTCAAGAGTTCCAGCTCTCTACAACTTGGCAGTAATTTGGCTAAATGATTTCTGTTCTATGGACCTTAGGTTCCTTAACTGTGAAAGGAAACTGGATCTCTTAAGGTCTTTTTAATTCTTTGAGAAAACAGTAAAATATTTCATATGTCCACAGACAAGTAAACAGGATCATTGATAAAAAGGGGGAAAAATTTAGAGATCATTAAGTGCAAACTTTCTCTTTTTTTAATATTATCAATTTATTTTCAAAATATAGGCAAAGAGAGTTTTCACCATTCACCTTTGCAAAACCTTGTGTTACAATTTTTCTCCCTCCCTTCCTCCCACTCTCTACCCTAGACAGCAAGTAAAACAATATATGTTAAACATATACAATTCTTCTATACATATTTCCACAATGATCATGCTGCACAAGAAAAATGATATCAAAAAGGAGAAAAAAATAAGAAAAGCAAGCAAACAACAACAAAAGAGTGAAAATACCTATGTTGTGATCCACATTCAATCTTCACAGTTCTCTTTCTAGATGCAGTTGGCTCTTTCCATCATAAATCTATTGGAACTGGCTGAATCACTTCATGGTTAAAAAGAACCACATCATTAAGAATTGATTGTTGCATATTTTTCTTGTTGCCAAATACAATGTTTTCTTGGCACTTCACTTTACTTAACATCAGTTCATTTAAGCCTCTCCAGGCCTTTCTGAAATCATCCTGTGATTATTACAGAACAATAATATCCCATAACACTCATATACCATAAATTATTTAGCAATTCTCCAACTGATGGATATCTGCCCAGTTTCTTATTCCTTGCTACTAGAAAAAATATTGCTAAAATATTTTTGCACAAATGGGTCCTTTTCCTTTTTGATGAGATAGTTGGAATACAAGTCCAATAGAGATACTGCTGGATCAAAAGATATGCATAGTTTGATAGCCCTTTGTGTGTAGTTCCATATTGCTCTCCAGAATAATTCTCCAGAATTGTAAATTGGATTAATTCACAACTCCACCAACAATGTATTAGTGTTTCAGTTTTCCCACATCCCCTCCAACATTTATCATTATCTCTTCTTCTTATCTTAGCTGAACTGAGACATGTGTAATAGTATTTCAGAGTTGTCTTAATTTGCATTTCTCTAAACAATAGTGATTTAGATATTTTTTATATTACTAGAAATGGTTTTGGTTTCTTCATCTGAAAATTGTTCATATTCTTTGACAATTTATCAATTCAAGAATGGTTTGTATTCTTATAAATTTGAGTCAACTTTTTATATATTTTAGAAATAAGACCTTTATCAGAAACTTTGGGTGCAAATTTTTTCCCTCAGTTTTCTACTTCCCTTATAATCTTGTTTGGATTGGTATTGTTTGAATAAAACTTTTTAACCTAATACAATGAATACACTTCATAATGTATTCCAGTTCTCCTTTGGCCACAAATTTCTTCCTTCTACATGGATATGAGAGGTAGGTTATTCTTTGTTCTTCTAATTTGGTTATAATATCACTATGTCTAAATCATGAACCCATTTCAACTTTATCTTGGTAGATTGTTATGTGTATATCAATGCCTAGTTTCTGCCATTTTAATTTCCAATTTTCCCAGCAATTTTTATCAAAAAGTGAGTTCTTATCCCATAAGCTGGGTTCTTTGGTTTATCAAATACTAGATTGCTATAGTTAGCAATACTTATCGACTATTGTGTCCTGTGAACCTAACCTATTCTACTGATTGATTACTTTATTTCTTAGCAGTACCAAATGGTATTGATGATCATTTCTTTATTATATAGTTTTATAGCTAGCATTGCTAAGCCACCTTAATTTGCATTTTTTTTCATTAATTCCCTTAAAATTCTTGACTTTTTGTTCTTCCAGATGAATTTTGTCATTTTTTCTAGCTCTGTAAAGGAATTGCTTGGCAGTTTGATTGGCATGTAACTAAATAAGTAGGTTAATTTAAGTAGTATTGTCATTTTTATTATATTAGAGCAGCCTACCCATAATATTGAACTGGCCTTATATTTCTTGTGTAAATCCTACTTGGTTATGGTAAAGTACCTTGGTGATAACTTGTGGTAATCTCTTTACAAATGTTTTCTTTAAGATTTTTATGTGAATTTGCATTAGGAGAATTGGTCTATAATTTTCTTTCTGTTTTAACCCTACCTAGTTTAAGTATCAGCACCTTTTCTGTATCATAAAAGAAATTTAGTAGCACTCCTTTTTTTTATTTTTACAAATAATTTGCATAATTTTGGAATTAATTGTTCTTTAAATGCTTGGTAGGATTCAGTAAATCCAACTGGTTCTAGAGATTTTTTCTTAGGAAGCTAATTAATTTATTCAAATTCTTTTACTAAAATGGAACTATTAAGTAATTTATTTCCTCTTCTGTGAATATGGGCAATCTATATTTTTGTAAGTTTCCATTTCACTTAGATTATCAGATTTATTGGCATACAGTTGGACAAAGAAATTCCTAATTATTGCTTGAATTTCCTCTACATTGGTGGAAAGTTTGCCCTTTTCATTTTTGATACTAGCAATTTGATTTTTTTCTTACCTTTTTCTAATCACATTAACTAAAGGTTTATTTGTTATTGGTTTTTTCATAAAACCAAATCTTAGTTTTGTTTATTAGTTCAATTGTTTTCTTACTTTCAATTTTATTAATCTTTCCTTTTATCTTCAGAATTTCTAATTTGGGAAGGGGTTAAATTATTTTTTATTTCCAGCTTTTTTAGTTGTCTGCCCAATTTCACTGATCTTCTCTATCTCTATTTTATTCAATTAACCATCTAGAGAGATAAGATTTCCCCTAATAACTGCTTTGCCTGAATCATATAAATTTTGGTCTGCGGTCTCATTATAGTCATTCGCTTGGATGAAATTATCAATTTTATATATGATTTGTTGTTTTATTTAGTCTCTAATTATTTGTTGGTCTATTTTTCCTTGGTCCTTTAATTATATAAACTTTTTATTGCATCATGATCTAGAAAAGGTGCATTTACTATTTCTGCCCTTCTGCTTTTGATTTTGAAGTTTTATGCCATAATACATGGTCAATTTTTGGGTAGGTTTCATGTACCACCAAGAAAAAAGTGTACTCCTTTCTATCCCCATTTAATTTTCTCCAAAAATCTGTCATACCTAACTATTCTAAAATTCTACTTACCTTGATGACTTCTTTCTCATTATTTTGTAGTTTGATTTATCTAGTTTTGATAGAACAAGGTTAAGATCATGCACTAGTATAGTTTTACTGTTTATTTCTTCTTTTAGGTCTCTTAATTTCTTCTCTAGGAATTTGGATGCTATACTACTTAGTGCATATATGTTTAGTACTGATGTATTTTTTCATTAGCCATAATATCCTTCAGCAAAATGTAGTATCCTTCCTTATCTCTTTTTATTATTTCCATTTTTGCTTTTGCTTGATCTGAGATCAGGATCATTACCCCTGCTGTAGTTTTTTTTTTTTTTTTTTTTTTCTCTTCAGCTAAAACATAACAGATTCTGTTGCAGCTTTTAACTTTTACTCTGTATGTATCACTCTGCTTTAAATGGGTTTCTTATAAACAACATATTGTAGCATTCTGGCTTTTCAGTCTATCTGCTTCCATTTTATTGGAGAGTTCATCCCATTCCTATTCACAGTTCATATTACTAATTATATTTCCCGCCATTTTATTTTCTCTTTCCTTTCCTCCTTTCCCTTCTTCCCAGTGTTGTACATCTAACCCCCACTTCCCTCAACCTGCCCTTACCTTTCTTAGCTCTTCTCCCTCTCTTATCCCTTTCCCCTGTTACTTCTGTTCTTCCTTCTATTAGCCTTCCACTTTCATTTCTCCTTTTCCCTTCTACTTCCTCATAGGGTGAGACAAGATTCTCTATCAAACTTAATATATCTGATATTTTTCTTCAAGCCAAATCTGATGAGATTAATATTAATGCTCACCTCCTCCATTCTTTCCCTCAATTGTTATAGGCATTTGTTGTCCTTTCTTGTGATACAATTTACCCCATTTACCTCCCCTTTTCTTTTCTTCCAGTACAATCTCCTTTCTATCCCTAGTTTCTTTTTTTTTTTATGTCATCACAATAAAGTCAAATTATACCTACATTTTCTAAGTGTACCTCTAACAAAGATACAGTTCTCAAGAGTTAAAATGTCATCTTCCCATATAGGGATGCAAACATTTTAACCTTTAAAACATAGTTTGTTTTTCTTTCTTTTTTTACCTTTTTGAAGATCAAATTTTCTATTCAGCTCTAATATTTTTATCAAAAAATAAGTGAAAATATTCTATTTCATGAATGTCCATATTTCCCCTGAAATATAATATTTAATTTTACTGGAAACTTGATTTTTGGCTGCAGTTCAAGCTTCGTTGCCCTCTGGAATATCATATTCTGGTCCCTTCATTCCTTTAAAGTGGAAACTGCTAAGTCCTGAGTAATCCTGATTGTGTTTCTTTGATATTTGAATTGTTTCTGTTTGCAGTATTTTCTCCTTGGTGTGATATTTTTGAAACTTAGCTATGGTATTCATTCGAATTTATATTTATTTATAAATATAAATATTTAATTTTTATATTCATTTTATATTATTAATTTATTTATATTTATTAAAATTTTATTTTATTTTAGGTCAGCTTTTAGGTGACTAGTGGATTTTCAATAGGTATTTTACCCTCCGATTCTAGAACATTAGGGCAATTCTTTATGCTTTCTTGAAAGAACTTGTCTAGGCTCTTTTTCTCATCATATTTTTCAGGTTGTCCAATAATTCTTAGATTGTGTCTCCTGGATCTATTTTCTAGGTCAGTTGTTTTCTGTGAGATATTTTATATTTTCTTCTATTTTTTTTTCGTTTTATTTGTTTTGTTTGACTCATTCTTGATGTCTCATTGAGTCATTGACTTCCATTTTTTCAATTCTAATTTTTAGTGAATTATTTTCTTCAGTTAGTTTTTTTTTTTTTAACCTCCCTTTGCATTTGGTCAAATGAACTTTTAAATGAGTTTTTCTTTGTATTTTTTTCCACTTCACCAATTCTATTTTTTAGGAAGTTGTTCTCTATTTCTATTTTATCAATTCTGTTTTGCAAGGAGTTGTTTTATTTTTTCATTTCTGTAGACGGTCACAGTCAGTGAGGAAACTCTGGATAAAGTATAAGACCCTTCAGCCAATAGGGAACCATCTCCCCTAAGGGCTCTTGGATTTCCTGAGAAGTCAGGGTGTGGTGACAACCTCTATTAAGATTGAAGCAGAGTGATAGCAGGTGGAAGAGTGATACCAGGTGGTAAACTATGTACAATAGCAAGTTCTTTATGTGGTCCCATGTGCACAGTGTTGTTTTTGTTACACTTTATAAAGGGGAAAATCCTTGAAATAAATGGTTTTCATTTTTCAACCATCCCCGGGAGTCCCTCCTCATCACTTATCCACTAGGAAGGTATATCTTAATCACCCTGGTGTGGGAGCTCTGGAAAGCAACAGTACGTTTTGTCACCCCAACTTGGGAGTTCTAGAAAGCAGGACACAACACATTTAGCCAATTCTATTTTTAAAGAGTTATTTTCTTATTCCATTTCACCAAATTTATTTTTAATGACAGTTTATTTTTTGTTTAGTCTTTTTTCTTCAAACAATTTCTGTGTTTTCTTTTCCAAAGTTTTCATTTTTTTTCCTTACTATTCTTCTGACACTCTTTTAAGATCCTTTTTGAATTCTTCCAGGAGAGCCTTTTGAGTTGGAAACAATTCATATCACCCTTTGAGAATTCATGTGGAGATGTTTTTTCTTTAGTGTCCTCAGGGTTGAAGTATGTTCTTCCCTGTCTCCATAATAGCTATATATGGTCAGAGCTCTTTTTACTATTTTGCTCATTTTTAAAGGTTGTAGTCTGCTCTTAGATGAAAGTGGAGATTGTCCCAAGCTTCCTTAATATATGAACAGTGATTTCAGGCTCCCTTGGGGCTAGTACTGCTAGTTTCCTTCCTAGGTGGGCATGGCCAAGTCACACTTGTTATGCTGAGGTTCTGGGGCTCAGTATTTGGAGATCTCACTGCTTATCTCCTGATTCACTGCCTTTTGAACCAGGACAGAATAGCCAATGCTGCTGTATTTTGGCTAAGAGTCTCCTTGGCACAAGGAAACCCTGGGTCTTCCTGAGCTGCATCTATGCAGGGCCATCCTTCCCCCTACCTGACTGAGAAATACTTTTCTTGAAGTTCTTCCAAAATGTCTTCTGCTGGAAATTTCTTACACTCCAAATATTTGTGGATTTTGTCAGTCCAAAACCCAATCAGAGGCTTGATCTGATGTTGATTCTGAGGAAAGCCAGGAAGAGGTCAAACACTCATCTACTCTCCACCATTTTGATTCTGCCCCCCTGAAACTTCTCTTTTTATACAGGAGGAAATTGATGTTCAGAATAATCAGCTAGGTAATGTAAAGGATAGAAAAAAGAATGCAAAGAAATAAGTATATATTAACTTTCTATGTGCCAGATACTGAACTAATTCCTTTACAGTTATTATCACATTTGCTTTTCACAACAACCCCCATAAGACAATTTTTATTATTATTACCATTTTACACATGTGGAAACTAAGGCAAACAAAGTTTGAATGACTTGTGTAGACAAGATCATACTTTTAATAAGAGCCTGTGGATGGATTTGAACTTAGCTCTTCCTGATTCTGGGATCAGGACTCAATCCGCTAGGCTACCTTGAGATCAGTGACATTAGGATTTGAATTCTACCTTAGATTCTTCTAGTCTTGTGACTGATGGGCAAGACATAGCTTCTGCCTCAATTTTCTCATTTGTGAAATGGGGATAATAATACTACTTGTCTTCTGCATTGGATCAAATGAAGTAACATAGGCAAAGTACTTTGCAATTCTTAAAATATTACATAAAAGCTATTATTATTATTATTATTATTATTACTATAATCTTAAATGATTTGCCCAGTATCACTAATTATAAGTTGGAGAATCCTGATTCTCATGCAGATATTCTCTCTCCAAATCCACTTCTTTTCTACTACATCATGCTCCCCATAATCAGAGATTGTGTGTTTTTTTAAAAACAGGTTCATATGCATGCCCAGAAAAGCTGACTGTGGATGAAAACAATGACACATTAATTAGATTGGTGCACTACAAAACACATCTTTGTTTTACCTTTTAAACCTTATGTTAGATTTTGAAACATGTCAAAGCTGGAATAGCAAGCGTCTTGCTAGAATTGCTGCTTTTATGAATGATAATGTAGAAATACAAAATAAGCAAATGTTGTCATTGGAGAAAGCCTTCATTAACTCAGCTTTGGGAGCTAGTAACTAAAATCTGACATTCAAGCTTCAAGACTTATCATGTCCTATAAAGTGGGGACAGAGGGAATGAGTAATTTTAGGAAAGTTTCTTGATAAATAAAATCATCTCAAATGATCCATATTGTAGTGAGCTTATTTAGCAGAAACTGGATATAAAGACTGAACTAAGTTGAAACATGATTAGGTCATAGTAGAGGGCCAGACAAAGTTGATTTATCTCACATTTATTTTACTAATAGTGAAGTTGTTCATTATGTATATATGTTCAAGATGTATAATTTTCTAAAGTAGAAACAAATATTAAGTTTTAATAATATTTGTTTCTACTTTAGAAAATTATACATCTTTTTAACCATTTATTCATTATGATTTGGTAGCCAAGTTTGTTGAATTTAAATATTTCATATATTTTATTTCATTTTTCCTGTTCTTTTTAATTGTAGATTTTATTATGAAGAATTTAAAAATATAACTAAATACATTATAATTATTTTTATTTTTTAGATAGGCTATAAAACTATCAATAACTGAAATAACTTCATTCTTCCATTTTCATCCTTTTATAAGTTTTATTTTTAATGTTTGAATTTATTATCCAGTTGAGTTGTTAGGAATGAGATGTTGATAAAAACCTACATGTCACAAAATTTTATCAACATTTCTTAATATTTATGTATATTTGATATAGCTATGGGTAATATTTTATATCACTCAACATTGCTATTGCTATTTCTATATTTGCAAATGTATCTTATCTATATCTATATTTATGTAATTTATGCCTATGTATACATATTAACAACATATTATATAATATTATACAACATAATTAATTAAAAATATTCATTTTCCTATGCCATTTGACAGTTTAATATATTCAGTTCATATTATCTCCATATTATTACATTGATCTATTATTTTCCCCCAAAAAAGATGATTTTGATAACTTCTGTCTAATATGTCTTAAAGTATGATAACTTTCTTTTTTTATAAATTTTTATTGGCAAAACATATGCATGGGTAATTTTTCAACATTGACCCTTGCAAAATCTTCTGTTCCAACTTTTCCCCTTCTTCCCCTCCCCCGCTCCCCTAGATGACAGGTAGTCCAATACATGTTAAATATGTTAAAGTATATATTAATATAATATATTTAATAACTATTTCTTAATCTTATATTTTAAACATAAATTTTATTTTTATTTCAATAAAGAAAACTCAACATTTTAATTTGTATAACATTAATATGTGAACTAACTTTCAAAATATTACTATTTTATTATACAATTCCATCAAAACTAAAGCACAATCAAAACTTAGCGAGATGCAGATTCTTGGCTCAGTAAAAAGTCAGATGAAATTCAGTTTTAATTTGGTAGTAAAAATCCAAAGCACTTTAATGATATACTGAAGACTATTTATGGGCCAAAGACCTATGGTGCATCTCAATTACTCATTGCTGGTGGTGCCATACTGATTGGTGATAAGCACATGGTCATAGAGAGAGAGAGAGGCTAAATCAGAGGTCCTCAAACAACAGCCCGCGGGCCAGATGGGGCAGCTGAGGACGTTTATCCCCCTCACTCAGGGCTATGAAGTTTCTTTATTTAAAGGCCCACAAAACAAAGTTTTTGTTTTTACTATACTCCCTCCAGCAGTCTGAGGGACAGTGAACTGGCCCCCTATTTAAAAAGTTTGAGGATCAGATTCTTCCATAGTATTCTTAAGAGACCATCATCAATCAATGGTGAAGCTATTGACCATTTACTTCAAGTGGAAATCAATCACTTCCTAACTGAAGTTCCAACTGAAGAAGGTGTTTTGAATGCCATTAGCTTACTTTTGTGTGATAAAGTACTGGGTGCTGATTCTGTTACAGCTGGGAGTTACAAAAATAAAGGGAATAGATTGTCCTGTGACAATCACAGGAGGATCTCTCTCTTATAATAACCTAACCCTTCCAGTAACACAGAATGGTCCTTCAAGTATGGGAATTTGTTTTTTCAAACTTTATCATTGTAAAATTGTCCTTATGCATGGATAATAGATAGTACTAAGCAGGTTAATTGTCAACTATTTGGCAATATTTATTATAAATGAAGCTTCTCTTTATGATTTTTTGTTTCTTGATCTTTATTAAAAATAAATAATAAAGTAAATTATATTCAGGCTTACTCTTGTATCTTATGATCTTGCTGAATTCATCCATTATTCCTTTTAATTCTGGAGTTAAAACTATTAGATTTTCTAAATACGTTCTCATGCTATTTGCAAATCATAAAATGTTGATCTCAATCAATTCCACCATTAATTTTGATAATTTATTTCCCTAACTTATAGCAGGTATTAAAATTTACAAAATAATTTTTAGAGTTGTGGGAGCAATATATTCCACTTATTTTATACTGTGTTCTAAACTAATGTAATCATCTCCTTGCCCCTCCGTTTGCCTTATTTATAAATGGATATACCCTAAGCTCAAGTATTTCTACTTATGGTTTTGTCTATAGGACTGATCTCAAAAAGATTGTTTTGATGATTCAGTGAGATATTCCACAAAGTGTTTTATAAATCGTAAAGTGCTTTATGATTTCTATTTCTTAATGATTATTTTCCCCTCATGACTGTTCTTTCCCTACAGTTACCCTGGCTTGTAACACCTGCCAGAGATTAAGCTTCATTTGTATAGCTCTTAAGACACCTGAGTATTCACTTGTATTTCTTGATTTGGCATCCCATCAATTTCTTGCTGTGTTACAACAAAGTCTGACCACACTCCTGGGTCATTCCTGTTTCCTCCTAAAAATCTTTAGCTTCCTTTAAGGATCCATACAAGCACAGACTAGTACTGGAAGCTCCACTACTATCCTCGTCTAGTGCTCACCTGCTAGTGCTTTTCTGTTTCTCATTTCAGTTTTCATTTAGAAATATGCATAATAATGTTTCATAAAAGTAAGCAATTTTATTACAGGTAGGTTTTGTTTTGACCTTTATATCTAAATGACTAGTACGGTGCTTCACAAATAGGATGTAGTTAACCAATGCTTTTTGAATTGGACTGAGTGCAGATCTTTCATTAAGATATAATAACACATTTTTCTAATGGGGTTTTATCAATTTACTCTTGAAGTCTGTATCACCAACAAATCATAAGATATTTAAGTCCATACTATATATAGTTCCTCTAAGTGCTGGACTCTGGGGATACAAATACCAAAAGTGAAACAACTTCTACCTGTGAGATAATCTTCTAATAATAGAGATAGTAAATACACACATATACCTACATACATGTATATGTACGTATGTGTGGCACATATATATATATATATATATATATATATATATATATATATATATATATAAAATTAGAATACAAATTCAAGAAAAGAGTATGATGGGAGAGGGGGGGGGGGGCAGAGGTGAAGGGCTTCCTGCAGAATGCTACATTAGATACAGGTGGGTTTTGGTCTCTATTGGAATGCTTTTTGAATTTTTAGATTAGCTAAGCCTTTTTTTTTGTTATTGTTGTTGCCCTTTCCTGTCCCTACTATAATCATTTTAGATTTTTTGCAATTCATTATCACATCCACTGGAAAACTGGCAAATCAACAAAATAAACTACATTGGAAGAAAATGTGCAACCAAGTGGCTTTTAGTTCCAGGTAAGGGAGCAAAGAGAGTTAGCTTTGATTTTGCTTTATCTTACTTAATCTGGCTTTTCTTCTTGTGAAAGCTCCTGCTGATATTCCATTCACAAGGAAATCATGAAGATTAATGTTTGTGTGACACACTGAAAAGAATGAAGTGATTATTAAAAAATACATGTCATTTTTATTCACCTTAAAGGAATATAAACTTGAGCCACTTAATTTGGGATAGCTATTTAAAATAACATATTATTTAATTCTCAAATTTCTTTTAGTTCTGTAATACAGAATAGGGAATAAAGGATTTTCTCTTCAAACAGTGGTTTAATATTGATGAAGACTACAAAAACTAAGTAAAACATTTAATTTATCCCTTTTTCAATATATAGAGAAACAGGATATACATTCAATCACCTTATAAACCAATGGGAGGTGTTAGTATGATTATATAGCCTTCTATCTTTTCATTCTCTATTTTCTTCATTGATCCAATATATTTAGGCAATAATTTATAATTACATAATAATTAACATGTAATTCCATTTACAAATGTGATTGTGTTCCCTAATGTACTCAAACATATGATTTTATATTATATATTCAAGAAAAATGATATAGGTTTCTTTTAAAATTATTTTTAAAGTCATTTCTTAATAAGTGATCACCTACATAATATCTTTCAGTCAAAGAAATAAAAAAAAATTAAGCATAACAATTCCAACTGATAGCACATACAATCTCCGATTCTTATCACTATTCACTCAGTACAGTTGTTGCTGAACAAAATAAGTTGCATACTTTTCAAAATAGAGACATATAAATAAAGATTAGGAATACTCTAAATAATTGTTAAATTATAGTGATCATGGCAAGAATTTGAAATATAGTGGGCCTTTCTTTTAAGGAATATGGGACAAAGTGTGTTGTCTTCATTTTTAATGTAATAAAATCCATTGTTCCATTGGGGAAAAAATGAAAATAAGAAATTCAGAGTAACATCATTTAATCTCTCTGTGCCTCTGATAGCTCATTTCTTAGATGAGAAAATTATTCTTAATGATGTTTAAGGTGATTTTCAAATCCAAACTGATGATCCCATGACTACTAATAACTGATAGAGTGAAATAAACAGAACAGGAAAACTATACACAAGCACAATAAGTACATAGAGAAGCTTGATGGCCTAGTGGATAGATTGATGCACTTAGAGTAATTAAGAAGATTTGAGTTTGAATCCTGTTTCAGATATTTTCTAGCTATGTGACATTGGACAAGTTATTTAATCACTCTTTACCTCAGATTCCTTATCTGTAAAATGGTTGTTGTGAGAGCAAGACTAAAATTATATTTCTAAAAGGCTTTATCAACTTTAAAGTACTATATAAATGCTAAGTAAAGCTTAAATGAAAAGAACACTAAAACCAACCTGAATGATATATAATTGGATAGGCTTATCTTTCCTTTGAGATAGCTATGTGCACCACCTTTTTTTTTTTTTTTTTTTTAACTGGGAAGTGATAGTCTATAAGTATAGAATATTACACATGGTGTCAGATGCAATATTGTCATTTACTTTTGTTTAATTGGTTTCAATTCACTTAATTAATTGATTTTCAATATAATAATGGAAAGTTTAATGAGGAATAGTGTAATAAGAGTTGAATATTATACGAAACAAATAAAAATAATGATAAATAAATATTGAAGGTTAAGGAAACAAATATTTACTCAGCAATTAGGTGGCATGAAGTTTAGATTGCCTGACCTGAAGTCAGGAAGAAGCATTGTCTGGAGTTCAAATCTGGTCTCAGACACTTACTAGCTGAGCAAATCACTTAACCCCATTTGCCTCTACTTCTTGTTGTATAAAATGAGTTGGAGAAGAAAATGAAAACTACTCCAGTATCTTTACCAAGAACCTCACTTAGGATCATGAAAAGTCATACATGACTCAAATGACTCAATAGTGAAAATCTATGTGTAGAGTGATTAAATACATGTATGTATTTCTCAATTACAAAATTGAATTCCTAATATGTTCTAGGTACTGAAATAGTTCTTACTTTTGAGAAACATATTATATTTAATTAAAAGAGACTTAACCACAAACAGTAGTGAATAAATTTATCTTACTTATATGATGGTTTTATTTAGTCCCCAGCTTTTTAAACTATGGTACCTGATTCAGTATGGGGTCTCATAACTAATTGTGGGGATTGCAAAATTATGATTTATTATTAGTAAGTATTTGAATTGCATACCTATTTTCTATACCTATGTACCCTTTGTCATATACAAATTTCTTGAGTAAAAAGGGTCAGGAGTAGAAAAAGTTTGTCAAGTCCTGATTTATTCTACCTATCTTTTCTCTTATTTCATTTATGTGATAGTATTTTTAGCTGCAGAGGTGGAAACTCTAGAGTAAGATAATTTAATAGTCATATGTTAAAAATATAAACATTTTGATATCTTACATTATGAAGAAATGTATAATTTCTCCTGCCTTAAAAAAGATTTTGAATAGTCATAGAATTGTTTTTTGGTTTTCATTTCTATCATTGAAACAATATTTTCAGTAGTAATTGGTTTATATTTTATCAGAATGAGTTGCAATAACTTTAGTGAACTTCAGATAGGCCAGAAGTTGTATAAATCTGTTATCAGAACAACTTTTCTCTGCTGCTGCTCAGCTATATGGAAAATGTTTGATATTTCATCAGGGAAGAATTATTTCCCAGTTTATATATGGAACTTTGTAAGGTTTGGAACATTGCAATTTAAGTAAAAAAAAAATACAAATCTACCCTAAATGGGGAAAAAAAACAAAACAAAACCCAACAATCACCAAAATCATAATCAATTCGACAACCATAAATAGATATAACAATAAACAACACTAAAAGAAAGAAAGAGAGAAAAGGGGAGGAAAAAAGAGAAAGAAAGAGAGACAGACAGACAGACAGAGACGAGGTTTAAAATAGCGGCTGAAACATATACAAAATAAAACAAAAATCACAACAAAACCCTTTAGAATCTAGCCTCCTGACATTTATCTATTTTTCCATCATTTTAAATGTTTTCATTTTTGTTGCTTTTTTTTTCTCTCAATAAGGTCTCAACATTATCAATAGGATTTTAGAAACTAACACCAGAAATCTTCATACTATATTTTGAATCTTTACATTATGGCTAAATGATATGTGACTGTGCCTATTATGTAAGGAATACTTTACATATGAGATTTATTAGCAGAATAAAAAAAATCAGTAATTGCTAACATGTTAGTTTAATAGCAACAACAATGTAATGAGAATGTGATTTTTTAGGTAGTTAGAATCTTATTGCTATGAAATCCACTGGGCACATACAATTACTGAGAACTTTTTACTTGGCTTTTTTCCATATTTATATGTTGCTAATTGGTTTTTTTGAAAATGAAGAGACAGCTGTGGTGTTAAGAACCAGAGAAGGTTCATTTGTTGGTCAAAAACCATCACTTCCCAGGGAGATGCCAACGTATGTTCAGAATTCATATCTACTTGATTCATGGGGATAGAGGAAACTGTTGTCTGCCCTGTTTAAAGACTGAGTTGTGCCAGGAACTGTAAAATAATTTGATCATCTTTAAGAAAAAACTAATATTGAATGTATTTTTAAAATGTCATGCATGTGCTTTTGCTGGATTCTTTCAATCCAAATGGAGAGGAGAGAACCCCACAACTATGAAGTAAATAGACAGAAATTCTAAGTTAATTTGATTTGTATTTCTGCATTTTCTTTTCTTGAATAAGAATCATAGATTTAGAGGTGAAGGTACTTTTGAAGTCATTTAATAAAGTTATTTCACAAATAAAACACTGGTGCTCAGAGCAATAAATTGACTTGTCAAGAGTCATACAGCTTGTGAATATTAGGACCAGAACTGAAACAAAGGTCCTAAAATCCACATTCAGTGCTTTCACTTCATTTTATTTTCATTTTAATCCATTCATTTATTTGTTTGAGGATTTATGGATTTATTTTATTTTTTTTGAATACTACAGCATTCTGCTTCTGGAACAAATGATATTGCTTCCCTTTTCCCTCACTTCCCTCCTTCCAAAAATAATCGGAATATTTTCTAAGCTTGATGAAATAGTATCCATAGTATACATAGTACCTATACTTTCCAAATCTAGACCTTGTATCATGGTATCCTGTTTAGAAGGGTACTGAGAGACTGTGAGATCTTTAATGATCAATGGATGAAAGCAAATAACATTTGACGTCTATGAACGTTATAGTCTAGTGATGGCCTATTTTCCCATTAGCGTATCAATATTTCTGGTTAGAGTATTTAGCCAGAGTGATAAGAAATTGACTCCAGGTTTAGTTTCACCTACCTTTCAATAAGAGTACAAAATGTAACTCATTTGCCATAGATACCCATGAATTCAAAATCTAATAATCATCTCCATTCTTCCTTCTATTCCAACTTCTCCTGTGAATAGCCATTTGGCAATGTCTATTAGAAAATGAGTTTATTATTTTAAATAGAAAAAGAATATTATGGTAAGATGAAAAAAATGAATTGAAGAGATAGGTCAATAAACATTTATGAAACATTTCCTGTGGGTCAGATTTAGCTTTGACTCCCACTTTTAATAATCGTTAGGATATGGAAGAAAGCTTCTAGAGACTCTTCTAAGTCTTTAACAACTGAGCTTCAGAAATACTTAAAGACTGAGCATTTTTTGAATTGAATCTAGTGCTTGTCATTTGAAAATTATTTTTTCCCCTATGCTTCTATGAGTAAGTCAAAGATAGCATGAGGTAGTAGATCAAGAACCAGTTTCAAAGCCTAGAAGACATGAATCCAAATTTCACCTCTGACATGTATTGGCTTTGTGACTGGGAAAGTCAAATATCTCCTACGGCTCTTGGCTAATATTGTTAAACTCAAATAGAACTGGGAACCATGCATAATGATTCCTGCAAACCTTATATTGACTTAAGAAAACCACAAATTAATATTATTTGTATTTGATTGTATTTTAATACAATATGCTAAATATTTCCCGATTGCATTTTCATCTGATTTGGGTCACACTTGGGAGTATTGTGGACCGCATTGAGCCTGTGAACTTTTTGTGTGTTAAACTGCTTTAGGCAACTCTTAGATTAGATGTTGCAGAAAAATTACTGAAAAGAAGATGGAGGAAATTTCCTTACCTGGACTTTTGTATCCTGGTAAAATCATTGGTCTAATCCCTATCCCTATGAGTGAGTCAGTTAGCTTTTATAAAATATGTGTCACACAATGTGTTAAATCTTGAAAATAAAAAGGTGAAAAACATTTCCTGCTCTCAAACAATTCATAGTCTAATGGAAAAACAGCTATCTACAGACAAGATTATTTGTGTGTGTGTGTGCGTGTGTGTGTGTGTGTGTGTGTGTGTGTGTGTATACACAGGATAAATCATACACAGGAGTAATCTCAGAAAAAAAAGAGTTAAGATGAAGGGGGATGGGAAACAGCTTCTTGCTCAAGTAAGACATTACTGAGATTTAAAGGAAACCAAAGAAACCAGGAGAGAAAGAAAAGAGGGAAAGCATTTCAGCATGGGAAAGAACTGATAAAAGTTCTTGGAGTTAGAAGATGGTTACCAAAGAAGTTTGCTAAAGGAAGGGCATTGGTTTTGTCCCTAATGAAATGGGTTTCAAATCTTGGTTCTGACTTTTAATATTTAAATAACTTGAGGCAATTTATTTCATCTAGTACTAGGTCTCAGTTTCCTCATTTATACAATGAGATATCTGAAATAATGGCTTCTAAAGTTCTTTCCAGCTATTATTCTATGTCTTCCCTAGAACGCATTTTCTTAATCTGAACAATGAGATATCTGGAGTAATGACTATACATTCATTTCCAGCTCCAATTCTGAGCTTTAGGTGTATTTAAGTATTTATTATTTCACAATAATTAATCATAATAATTTTACTGTCTTTATAAGGTTGTTTTTTTGAGGAAAATGTTTTATTTTCTAAACTTTCAAAAATAATGAATAAAAATGTATTATTTAAGGATTTAAAAAAATTTCTTCTTGTACTTGAGTTTTATGAACATAGTCCAGGCTGTTTTCAGATGCAAAAATGATCTTTCTTTCTTTGCAAAGCAGAACTCACCAGGCAATGGGATGAGTTTGGAAGAGATGTAAGAGGGTTTAAATATAGAAACAGGTAAAGATCCAAATAGATTTGCTTCTCTTACAAAGACAGAGGTAGAACATTTCAAAATGTCACACAATAATATTCCATTGATTTTGCAGTTACCAGAAAAGTAACAGCTGTTTGAGTGTAATCTGCCCTTTGACATAGGAGAGAAAGCACTGCATGAAAAGGAAGATCTGTGTATAAGACTTGATGAAAATAATACTCAAGTCAAAGAATGATAGATTTAAAAAAAATAATCTGAAAACTCTACAGAGAAAGAAGGTAATGACATATAATAAATGGCTTTGGACTTTAGAAAGATTGTTTTGTTCTCTTTTTAGCTTTTCATTCTAACCTGAATTTGGTTAGAGTAACTCAATTAAAGATGTAGCTATAAGTATTTGTTATGCTTGTGTGTGTATGTCTCTTTATGTGTGTGTATAAACATATGAATGTGTGTATATACATAGAGACCAAAATGATTTTATTAAAATAAAGATGAATGCCTTACCAGGATACTGGAAGTGTTACCTGGGCCATCTCAATAAATTAGCTAGCACTTGTGGATACTAACAGTCCATCCAGATAAGAGTTCAAAGAACATGCCAGATCCCTAAGTGTAACTTTTATTTTAGCTATTAGATCCATTGAGATACGATGCTTTAAAGTGGGGTGGATGGATCTCCTCTTCCTCTTCTCTGATTGCATTGACTACTTGAATGGTATTTATGACTTCAGGAATAAGTTATTCTGGTTCTGTCCTCTATTTTTAGTGGTTGTGATTATAAAGCAAAAAGTAAATTGGGAAATAAGCAAGTATGGCTATGATATTTAATAGTATGTTTCCTAAATATTATATCTGTCTCTAAGGTACCTGTGACTGGAGGGCAGTTAAATTTACTTCACACTGATAAACTTACATTTGTATGTACCATGAAGTTGAAACTCAGGCATATTTTAATTTGGAATATCATGAATTTGTTTTCTCTGCCCCATGTGATATTCTTTTTATCTATCTATCATTCCAACTCAAATTACCAATATCCAAAATTAAAAAAAAATAGTGAGTTGCATTGAGTTAGAGTAAAAAAAAAATCAAAGAAAATAGTTGCTATTGGATTTTAAATCCAAGGACCAATATTTATGTTTGTCCTCTGAATTATGTTATTTACTGGCAGAATTATTTCCAAAGTCAATTTCCTTTTGAGAACTCAGTTTTCTAATCTGCAAAAAGCCTTGTTTAGGACTTGATGACTTGAATAGTATTATAGGGAAGTCCAGTGATCCTAAAATGAGCTATCCATTCTCTGGATATATAGTGTATCAGTCTTTTTTGTCCAGTCTGACTCAATTCACCCCCAAAAAAATATAGTTTGTTTGGATGACCATTGCTACTGAACAGCTGGGATAATGACTTAAGATTCCTAGTGATTCTTCTCTTATGGTAACAAGATCTCCTAGAAAATTGGAATGTGGAATTCTCCATGCCCGAGAGAATTCATTGCTACCATTTGTATTCCTAGCCATAAAAAGCCAATAACAACCAAATATAACACCCACCATTCCTACCCCCATTACCCTGAGATAGCAGCCATCTTTTGAACACCATCAACATATAATAAAGGAATCAACAATAATAGCTGTTTTCAGCTTCTTCTAAGACCTATTCATGTGCAATTAAATAGCTGTTTCATGAGAGTCAGTATTGTCTAGTTAAAAGTGTGAGGAGTGAGTACAGAACCCCTGCTGTTAAAATCACTGCCTCTAAAGAATGCTTCATTACCTTACAATAGCAACCAGCCACTGTAGTCAGATAATAATTATGGCAGGAAAATAGCCTCTCTGACTCTTACTATTCTTCTAATCAGAATATATTGTATT
Source organism: Antechinus flavipes (assembly GCF_016432865.1). Taxonomy (NCBI): domain Eukaryota; kingdom Metazoa; phylum Chordata; class Mammalia; order Dasyuromorphia; family Dasyuridae; genus Antechinus; species Antechinus flavipes. The sequence continues at coordinate 36,957,487 of NC_067398.1, forward strand.
GCCCTTATTTATATTTTAAATATTTGCCAATAATAACCTTAATAACTCCTCTCTGGAAGCAGTCTTGTTTTTCAATCAATTTCATTTCATTTCTCAATGACTTCACACAATTTTTTTGTTTGTTGGTTGGTTTTCTTTTGTTTTTCCCAGATTGAGAAAGGGAGCTCAGCGATTCTTAAAACAGGATTTCTTTCTCACTGTTATTTGTTTTCGCTAATGGTTTATTAGTAGCATGAATGAGCTTTAGAGTTTTCCAATCCAAGCTCAATCTTTGCAAGAAAAAGAAATCTTAGTTCAACTCAAGAAGCATTCATTAACCTTTGACTAGAACATAATTATGTTTATTTACATCAATTAAGATGAAAAAACTGTAGTACAATATCAGTTCTTTGCAGCTAGTGCGCCCTAATAATTTATGTTGTGCTATAAATTCCAACATTATATAGGGGTTCATCACAGTGTTTGCCATAGGGTGATGATGCTTTTAGCCACAATAACTCTGAAACACAATTTAGTATTTTATATTGAGGTGGTGATTTCTGTCAGTAAAGCATGGGCCCAATGGGTGAAATTGAAGGCTAATGAAATATTGAAGTACCAGGAATTCCACAGATATGTTAATGTCTATGGAATATAGATTTTTTTATTATTAAAGCTTTTTATTTTCAAAACATATGCATGGATAATTTCTCAACATTGATCATTGCATAGCTTTGTGCTCCAAATTTTCCTATTCTTTCTCCAACTCCCTCCCCTAGATGGCAAGTAATGCAATATATGTTATACATGTTAAAATATGTTGGTTCCAATATTTGTAAACATATTTGTATAATTATCTTGTTGCACAAGAAAGCTTAGATCAAAAAGGAAAGAAAATGAATAAGAAAACAAAATGCAAGCAAACAACAACAAAAAAGAGTGAAAATATTCTGTTATGATCTATAGTGTTCTGGTTGGTTTTCTGGAGGTCTTGGAAGCAGCCTTCATTTCAGCAATCACCACAAGAATAGCCAGGTGTTAAAATCCAAATTCTTTATTATCTCCTTCAAAGTCTTGTCTCCTTGCCTGGGATTTTGGCTAGCTTTCTCAAGATCCTCTGGAATGTGACTTGGTTTCTATGGAAGAGGCAGGAGGATCACCATGATTTTCTCTGTCTTGAAGTCTGTCTCCAAGCTTCGTCTAAGTCTGTCTGAGTCTCTCCCAAAGTGCAGGAAGGAGGAGAGCCACCAGGTGCCTGATGAAAGATGGAATGTCTCTCTGTGTCCGAAGGCTTATGCTCCAGCCTCCAGCCACCACAAAGGTGGGAGATGAAATGAATCTCTCTGACTGAGTTTGTCCCAGCTTATGTGGAATATACTGAGTATAAACCAATCATTATATCACTAGAAAACCATTATTTGTTGCAAGATTAAATCAATCATACTGAACTAAAGAACTATTAAGCACCATACTGAAGTAGATAACCATTGTTTTATCAATTCCACTGAGTTAGTACCTTGTGAGAATCCTTGTTTCAAGTACAGAGTTCTGGCCCATAATGATGATCTACACTAAGTTCCTGTAGTCCTCTCTCTGGTTGTATGTGGCTCTCTTCATCATGAGAGTATTAGGATTGGGCTCAATTATCTCATTGTTGGAAAGAGACATGTCCATCAGAATTGATCATTGTATAATATTGTTGTTGATGTGTACAATGATCTCCTAGTTCTGCTCATTTCACTCGGCTTTGGTTCATGTAAGTCTCTCCAGGCCTCTCTGAAATCATCCTGCTAATTTCTTATAGAACAAATAGTATTCTATAACATTCATTTACCATTCAGTTTCCAGTTTCTTACAACTATGAAAAGAGCTGCCACAAACACTTTTGCACATGTGGGTCCCTTTCCCTCTTTTAAGATCTCTTTGGGATATAAGCCCAGTAGAAACATTGGTGGATCAAAGGATATGCACAGTTTGATAACTTTTTGAGCATAGATCCAAATTGCTCTTCAGAATGACTGGATACATTCACAGTTGCACTAACAATATATTAGTGCCCCAGTTTTCCCATATCCCCTCCAACATTTGTCATTATCTTTTCCTGTCATCTTAGCCAATCTGAGAGGTGTGTAGTGTATCTCAGAGTTGTCTTAATTTGCATTTCTCTGATCAACAGTGATTTAGAGCACTGGTTTTAATTTCTTCATCTGAAAATTATCTATTCATACCATTTGAATATTTTTATCAATTGGAAATTGGCTTGAATTCTTATAAATTTGAATTAATTCTTGATATATTTTAGAAATGAGGCCTTTATCAGAACCCTTAAATGTAAAAATGTTTTCCTAATTTATTGCTTCCATTCTGATCTTGTCTGCATTAATTTTTACAAAAACTTTTTAGCTTAATATAATCAACATTTTCTATGTGGTATTCAGTTATGAGTTCCAGTTCTTCTTTGGTCACAAATTCATTCCTTCTCCACAGATCTGAGAGATAAATTATCCTAAGTTCTTCTAATTTGCTTATAATATCACTCTTTATATCTAAATCATGAACCCATTTTGACCATATCTTGATATATGATGTTAGGTGTAGGTCAATATCTAGTTTCTGCTATACTAGTTTCCAATTTTCCCAACGGTTTTTGACAAATAGTGAGTTTTTATCCCAAAAACTGGGGTCTTTGGGTTTATCAAACACTTAAATTGCTATAATTATTGACTATTTTGTCCTGTGAATCTGACTTATTTCACTGAGTGACTACTCCATCTCTTAGCCAGTACCAAATTGTTTTGATGACTGCTGCTTTATAATATAGTTTTAGATTTGGCACAGTGAGGCCACTTTCATTGGCATTTTTTTCATTAATCTCTTGACATTCTTGACTTTTTGTTCTTTCAAATGAACTTTGTTATTATTTTTTCTAGATCTGTAAAATAATTTCTTGGGAGTTAGAATGATATGGCACTAAATAAGTAGATTAATTTGGGTAATATTGTCATTTTTATTATATTTGCTTGGCCTACCCATGAGCACTTGATATTTTTCCAACTTATTAGATTTGACTTTATGTATGTGGAAAGTGTTTTATGGTTGTGTTCATATAGCTCCTGATTTTCCCTTGGCAAATAGATTCCTAAATATTTTATATAATCTACAGTTGTTTCAAATGGAATTTCTGTTTGTATCTTTTGCTGCTGGACATTTTTGGTAATATATAAAAATGCTTATGATTTATGTGCATTTATTTTGTATTCTGCAATTTTACTAAAGTTGTGAATTATTTCTAGTAGATTTTTAGTTGATGCTCTAGGATTCTCTAAGAATACCATCCTATCATTTGCAAAAAGTGATAATTTGGTTTCCTCATTACCTACTCTAATTCCTTTAATCTCTTTTTCTTCTTTTATTGCCAATGCTAACATTTCTAATACAATATTGAATAGTGATAGTGATAGTGATAGTGGGCAATCTTGTTTCATTCCTGATCTTATTGGGAATGGTTCTAGTTTGTCCCCATTACATATGATGCTTGCTGATGGTTTTAAATAGATGCTACTGATCATTTTAAGGAAAAGTCCATTTATTCCTGTCCTCTCTAATGTTTTTACCAGGACTGGGTGTTGGATTTTATCAAATGCCTTTTCTCTATATGTTAAGATAATCATATGATTTTTGTTAATGTGATTATTGATATAGTCAATTATGCTAATAGTTTGGAATATAGATTTATCAAACCATTATAGATAAATCTTTTCTAGAATTGGCACTATCCTGGCTAATATAGTAACTACAGTAGTGCCACAGAGTTTTTACCCTTAGCTCTTATTATCTCTCTACTCCTTTCTCCAAAAACCTCACTTGGCTCTTCATGATGGGGTTAGTGTAACAATTTTTAAGCTCAAAATATAAAGTGCAAGGCACATGTGAACTCACAAGGGCTTTCTGTGTGCCAAATGATATCTTTATTTAGGTAAAGAGCTTGTAAACAAAATGAAGAGGTAATGTAGACATTAGGATTGCTAAATATGAGAGATTAAAAAGAGCAATAGACTTATCAAGGAAAGGGATTTGAAAGAAGCTATTAAAGGAATATGCCATGAGATCTGAGTGTTCCATTGACTGGCAGGCTAAATCAGAGAGGAGTTTAGCTGACTAACCAGAGTTAGCTATAGTAAGAAGAGAGAATCCATTAAAGGGAAGATGGTATGAAGAGGAATAGAGTACTTTATATTATGCTTAATCCTGAAAAGTAACAAAGATAGTCATCATAAGCATGTCTTTTATGAAGGAAATATAACCTTCGACGTTTCTTTGGGGAGGAGGGGAAATAAAGGCAGGAACAAGGATGTATATTAAGACATCAAGATTGCCTTCAAAGTATTAACAAAGGTGGTATGGGAAAGTTTGGGTTCCCATTATAGGTATCTTAAAGAAGCTAATCAAGGCAGTCAGGATAGATCATGCTTGTTTGAACTATAGTAATTAGACAGTCTGGGAAACCATGTTTCCAGTTTTGAGCATTTCCTGACAAGGAGCAAGTTTCAGAATATGTATCATTCACTCTAGTAATTCAATCAATAAAGATTTATAAGATGATTACTTCCCTTTGAATTGATAGTATTGTTCAAATTAACACTGTACATTTCTACTGAAATGGAACTTTTTAGGATATTTTATGTGTTAATTTATTCAAATAATGTGAATGCAAATATAAGTGGATTGATATTCATGATATCATTTGAAAAGATTCATTATTTACACTAATTCAGTCTTTATGTTAGTTGAAGCAAAGACAGGCATAGGTATGCAATTATTATGCCAAATGAAGAGAAGTGATTAATCCAGAACCAAATAAAATCTGAAGATTTCATCCAGATCTTGCATCTTTTAAAAAATAAAAAAGACTAAAAACTATGAAAAGCCTTTAGCATAGATGTTTATTTTTGTTTGTTTGTTATATTTGAATCTAGGAAGAACAAATTTTGATTCCTGACCTATTAGTTGTATGATACTAGCTATGTGATCCAGGCCAAGACCTGTGTCTGTCTAAATTTCTTTGTAATTTCAAATGATATCTCTATTTCCCAAGATTATTATAAAGATCAAAATGATAAAATTTATAATGTGCTTTGTACATCATAAAGGATTATATAAATACATTTTATTATAATTAAGAACTAATTTAAATTATAATTCATTTGTTAAATTATTATGCCACTTATAGACTTAACAAAACTTGGAATCAAGATAGTGGAGTAAATGCAAGAAGCCATCAAAATCCTCCAAAATCCCCCCCTCCAAACAACTTTGTAATAATGCTTCAAATCAAATTCTGGAGTGGCAGAATCAATAAAAAATTGGGGTGAAACAATTTCCAGCCCAAGGCAACTCAGGACCAGAGAGATTTATTTCACCAGAGTGTGGTTTTACCTAGAATGGTATAAAATATGCCCCAAAGCCAGAAACAAATATTGGAGGTGGCTGCATTTGCAACAATAGCACCTTCAGGAGCTCTCAGCTCATAGGTGATAAGTCAGACAACTGGTTAAAAGGAGAATTTAGAGGACCATTTCTGGCTCTATGTACAGGACTGTATTGCAATGTCCATACACAGTTCCAGGACATATTCACAGGGTGAAAGGAACACTAACCTAGGATTTGGAATCACTGGAGAGCAGGGATCTCCAGGTCAGAGAAGAGTAGTTGTTATAGCTCATGTGAAAGCAAGGACCCTGGTCACAGTTGCAATATGGAGAAGAGTGTTCATAGTCACTCACCAACCAGAGCACAGAAGATGAAACAAATGATCACACCTCTCCTTAGAAAAAAATCATTTTGGAGAATGTAAAACTTATTGACTTCCAAGAATTAGCTCAGAAAAACAGCTGGAAAAAACCTGAAACTTGATACAGTACCTGCTCTTTCCCCGGAGCATAATCCAATTTTAATGTAAAGTTTAAAAATCAATAAATATACTAGAAAAAAAGAGCAAACAATAACAATGACAAAACAAACCTGATCATAGAAAGCTACTAGGGTGACAGGCAAGATCAAGACACAGACTTAGAAAATGACAATGTAGTCAAAACAGTTATGTGTAAAGCCTCAAAAGAAAAAAAAGGATTAAAAAGTCCCAACAGGATTACTGAAAGAACTTTAAAAATAATTTTATCAATCAAATGAGACATGGTAGAAAATTGGAGAAGAAATGAAAATGATATAAGAAAATTATTTTTAAAAGAGTCAATAGATTGGTAAATATACTGAAAATATCTAATATATTATCTAACATAAAATATTTAAAAAGAAGAATTGGCCAAATTGAAAAAGAGGCACAAAAACTTCTTGAAGAAAATCATTCTTTAAAAATTAGAAGTAGGCAAATAGAAGCCTATGACTCCGTGAGGCATCAAGAAAAAAATAAAAGAAGGTTAAAAGAAAAAAAAAACAATAAAAGAAAATGTGAAATATATCTTTGGATAATTATCCCTTAAAGATCTATTTTCCCAATCAGTTACTCCCCCTCCCCCATAATTTCAGAGTTCTATGGTCAAGAAAAACATTACAAGTAATCACACTTAGTTGGATATAGGAATCTGCCTTACCCTAGAAAAAAATAGGAGAAGAGAAAAAAGAAAAGGGGAAAGGGTTAATAGAAAAAGGCCACATTAAGATAGACAATGATCAGAAAAAAAGGTCTTTTGAAGAGGGACAGATACAGAGAGCCAGATAGGCAGACAGACACAGAGACAGAGACAGAGTGAGAGAGAATTATCTGTCCTTTGTTCTCAAAGATGATCATAACTCTCAGTATGTTATTCTATGACATGCTAATGAATTAGATTTAAGTGAGGGAGGCTGTGCAAAGTCATCTGTCTCACTTTCTATTCCAGAACCATCTGGGTCCAGGAGCCAGATATATAGTAGGATGCCAAGATGACCTCAGGGTGGGGGTAGGGAAATAGGATAGTGGAAAATACAGTTAGTAATCATAACTGTAAATGTGAGTGAAATGAATTCACCCATAAAATGGAACTAAATAACAGAATGGATTGAAAATCAGAATCTAACAATGTGTTCTTTACAAGAAATATATTTGAGAAGAGAGACACATGTAAAGTAAAAATGAGGAACTGGAACATAATCCATTATACTTCACATGTAAAAAAAAGTCAAGGACACTAAGACCCTGCTTGTGGCATTGTGGAATTGTGAACTGACTCAACAATTTTAGAGAGTAATTTGGAACTATATCAAAAGACCAAAAGATAAATCTGAGCATACCTTTTGACTTACCAATATTTTATCTGTTTACCAAAGATATCAGAGAAAAGGGAAACATTCCAAATGTACAAATAATATTCATAGAAGCTCCTTTTCTGGTGGCAAAGAATTACATATTAATGGGATGCCCATCAATTGGGGATTGATTGAACATGTGGTTTATGATTGTGATGAAATATCATGCCATGAGAAATAAGGAGAATACTTTCTGAAAAATCTGGGAAGACTTATATGAACTGATACAATGTGAAGTTAATAGAATATTATATACAGTAACAGCAATATTGTATAAAGATCAAGTGTGAATGACTTAGCTATTCTCAGCCATACATTTTACCATTATAATTTCAAAGAATTTATAATTAAGAATACTTTCCACCTCCAGAGACAGAATTGATGGATAAATAGATACTTTTTAATTTGCTTTCAATTTTTTTGTTTTTGTTTTTTGGAATTGTTTGGCCTGTTTTGTAACATGGTTAACATGGAAATGTTTTGTATGAGTGCTCATATATAATCTATTATATTTATTTTGCTTGCCTTCCAAAAGAAGATGTAGGGTAGGGAATGTTAGAGAGACTTTAGAATTCAAAATTTTTTGAATGTAAATGTTAAAAATTATTTTACATGTAATTGAAAAATATAAAATATTTAGGTTGGCAAAGGAAACACTTCAGATACTAGTTTAACAAAAAAGAACATTTCTTTGTTTTACATTCTTTCTGCCTCCATAAAATAAGCTATCTTTTTGTGGGTGTATGTATGAAAATATGTGAGAAGAGTAGGAAAGTCCAAAAGCAAAATAAACAATGACAAAAAATATAATTGAACAAAAACTTCAGCAAACATTTTTAAAATTAGTGTGTATTTAAAATACTTGAAATACTTTCCTCCCTTCTCCCCTCTCCGCCCCTTCTCTCTCATGTTCTTCCTGCTATATGACTAGATACATGTTTTAAGACCATTACTCTCTCCTTTATTAAACCCAAGAATCAAATACTAAAATTGGTATTTGATCTTTAAAATTTTTCATAACTTAATTGCAGTCTAATTTTTTTTCAGAATTGATTCTTTTTACTGTCCAATTGAATGAGAATTCTTGCTAATCCTTATACATAGTTTCCCACCTCTTTTTTTCCATGCCTTTGCACTAGTTGATCTCATATCTAGAATGTATTCTTATCACTTCAACACTTGCATCTAAGAATCTCTAGTTTTGTTCAAGGCTTTGCTCAAGAGTCACTTTTGGGGTCTTCCCTGATGCTGTCTGGTGTTCTTGCCTCCTCCTCAAATGACTATGTATTTATTTTGTAAATATTTTATATATAATTATGGATTTTACATGTTGTTAGTCTTGATATAATGAAAATCTTTGAAAGCATGACATGCTTATTTGTGGTTTTGAATCCTTATTATTCAGGATTGTGCCTGATATGGTAGACCTGTAATTATTAGTTAACTGTTGGATACTGAGATGTTAAACTGCAATTCTAATTTAACTAGTACTTTCATAGGTCAATAATTTTTCTATAATTATTGATATAAGGAAAGGCTAGTGAAATCTACTTTAAGTATCAGAATCATCAAAATTGAACTTATTTTCAAATATGCTTTATTTTTATTCTATTTCTTGCAAGTTGTTGATTCATTTATGATATCTGTTGGCTCAAACAGTCTATCAATGAACATTCATTACCTACTATGCTACTATGGGCCAGGAATTTTGCTAAGCACTGGATATGAAAAACACCATTGCCTAGTAGATAGCAAGCCTATCTGAAAGACAGCAAATCCTATGTGTAAACCGCATCTTTGACATATATAGGCTGCATGATCCTGCAAGTCACCTGACATTTCAGTGCCACAAACAACTTTCTAAAATTATAAGTTACAGAATAAGTTATTTAACTGAATTCTTAGAAGCACATTCCTAATGGAGACATCCCTTTACCAATGAGATGATAGAACTAGGTCATTATATCTCTATATATCTATCTATTGAAATAAACACAAGGATAAATATAAACATATAGATCTTATCTACAGATATAATGTATATATTCCTGGGTAATCCTAATTTCTTTGAATAGAAAATGCCATCTGGATCCAGAAAAAGATGCTATGATTACTTCTTTTTTCTGTTTTTTTTCCCTTTTGTTCAGATTTTTCTTTCCTAACATAAAGAAATGTGTATTTAAAAAGTTAATATGCACATATAATCAGAAAAATAAAATAAAGAAAAAAACAAAAAATGAAAAAAAGCAAATATTCTGAAGGTAGATGATCTTGCTATATAACTGAATGATAGATAACTAGAGAACTAATTCCATTGCACTGAGAAAATTGTGCAGGGTTTTCAGTGATCCCAATTTGCTCATTGACACAAAAATCCAAACTTTGGAAACCAGTATTTTCTTGGTGATTATATGTAGTTATGAATTATGGACATTAAAACTTCTGAAAAAATTTAAAAAGTTATAATGTATATATGCATGAATGATTATATATATATATATACATTTTTGTGTATATATACATATATATGTATATATACATGCAAAATGTGGGAATTGGGTTTGCTGATCATCACACATTCTTGCTGTTATTGTATAAAATGTATTCCTGGTTCTGCTTGTTTCACTTTGCATCAGTTCATGTAAGTCTTTTTAGGCTTTTCTAAAATGAACTTTTCTTAGATATTTTCAAATTTTGTGTAATGGGGTCTTGTTGCTCCCTATAACAGTAGATAGCAATTCACTAGGAAAAAAAGTCCTATGTTGTGAGAATGATTTAGAAAAACTAAATGTTATGTTAGAATGTGTCTAATCTGTTTATCTTGAAGATATTGGAGAAAAATAAGTTAAAACCCATTATTATGTTAATACTTTGCTGGTATTACAATGCTAGGCTTATAGAAGTGTTCACTCAGTTTTTTATGGATTTATTTATTGATTGATAATAATAATTATGAGATAATAGATTTGCATCTAGAACAGTAGGCCATCTGATCCAAACATCTTGTTTTTTAGAGGATAACTTTATAGCCTACAATTGTTAAACAACTTTCTCAAGACTGGAAAGGGAAATATTATAGATAGAATAAGAACCAAATTTCTCTGACCATAGATTTATCCAAATTTCCCTTGATTGTTCTTAAGTTATCATGAAAGGAGACATTTTTCAATGGTGCTAACTTTGCTACTTTTTTTTTCCCTTTCTGTAGAAACAAAGCTTTTTATTTCTTTCCACCAGGCTAAAAAAGTATCATCCTTGTTTCTCTTTAGAACCTGGTTATAATTGGGAGAAACTATTGAATCTCAAACAAAAGAGTAACTAGTATGGTAGATATTTAGATCTTAATGGCTGTAATTGCCATTAGGTAGGAAGAGGTAAGCATAGGAATTAATTAAGAACTATAATCAATTTCAAGCCTCTTCTCACATTGATGAATTCTTCCAGAATCCTCTCTGTTGGAGAAGGGCCGAGAGCAGGTACCTCTTATTGATTTAATTACCATGTTTCTGCCTGGGTACCTTGGAATCTGACCTACCTCTGCAATCTTTCCAGCTGTTCTTTTATGTAATTGTTTTCACATTTTAAAAAGCAATATCCTTGAGATTAAGAATTTGTTTTACTTTTTTTAAATTTTAGTTTCTTAATACTTATGACAGTGACCTGCATATAGTAAGCATGTGATAAATGTGACTCACTACAGTTATTCAAAATAGGATATTACCACTTGATGGGTTTTTTGGTTGTCCTTAATTCTCAAAGGACCAAAGTGACATCATTACATTAGAGTCAAGTTACAGTGTGTCTGACTGGGACTGATTAGAACAATATGAGCTCTTAATGTTCTGCCACAGGTTGGACACAAATAGTCCCTATGAACATTTGGGGTGGATTTTCTAACTTTGGGCATCTTGCATATCTTCTGAGCTAACTTTATTCTATTTTGCTCATAGAGCACAGCACCTTGTCTGATAAGGGCCTGCTATGCTGGGCAGTTTTATGCCAGCGTCACAATCATACAATTGTGTCCTCTCAATAACCATTCCATTTAAGTTCCTCCCTGATTAGTCCTACTTTGCTCTTTTCTTAGGGGGAACTATCATTTCATGCATTACCCTGTGATTTATAAGGTTTCTTAATATTTCTTATCATTAGGATCGTGTCTTCTCTCTTTCCCTACAATTAGATAGTGTCTCCGAGGTTCTTGGTCTCTATTCTGGGTGATTCCTTTTTCTAACTATAAATGCCATGAAATCTAAGTTATTAGTTTTCTGCCCTCAATAATGTTTCACTAGTAAAATGATTTTTAATCTCGGATTTTTCCAGATGACTCAGAAAATACAGGAATAACAAGATAAATGACTTTTGAACTCAGGTGTCCTGATGCCTAGACTGCATTGGACATGTCACCGTCTTAACTGAAAGTGATATTTTAATCAGTTTAAATTTTATGAGAGCTAATAAATAACAACACAAGCCCAATTTTACATAGCTTTTATGATTTACCAAATACTTTTTTTACAACTGTGTGATAATGCTATTTACAAACTCCCAAAATTATCAGTTTTGTGAATCCTTGAGGATTGTTCCTTTAAAACATTTTGGACTAAAGGTTGAAGGGGATAACTGACACAAGTTCTCTTTTGTAATAGGGTCCACTGAATGTGTAGCTAATCTGATTGCTTTCTAGGAGATAATGTTTGCCTTTCATGTTTGTCATCCAAAGGCCTATACCATGTGACCAGGATGCATATTTCTATGCCATTTGTGCATTATCTTATTTATAAACTTTATATTTAAGACTGCTGAAAGCTTGCTGATCTCTTTTTATGGCATTCTACTTTTTAACTTGCCATACCTACTTGAACCTTTTCCATATACTCTCTCTCTCTGATAACTCAAATGTCCTTCCTCTCCTCTGTTATTTAGGAGACTCAACTCAATTATAGTCCTTTTTTTTCCCTTGTTTTCTTTTTTCTTAAATTAAATTAATTTGTTTTTTATCACACATCGCCTTGTGAATCATGTTGGGAGAGAAAAATTGGAACAAAAGGGAAAAACCATGAGACATTTTTAAAAATGGAAAAAAAGTAGTGAAAACATAGCATGTATTAGTCTACATTCAGATTACACAATTCTTTTTCTGGATGCAGATGGCATTTTCTGTCCAAAGTCTATTGGAATTGTTTTGGATCACTGAACCATTGAGAAGAATCAAGCCTTTCATAGTTGATCATCACATATTCTTGCTGTTATTGTGTGCATTGCATTCCTGGATCTGCTTACTCTCAGTTCATGTAAATCTTTCCAAGTCTTTCTTTAATCAGCTTATTCATCATTTTTATAGAAAAATAATATTCCATTATCTTCATATACCATAACTTATTTAGTCATTCCCCAACTGATGGGCATCTACTCATTTTTCAATTCTTTGCTACCACAAAAAGAGCTGCTACATATATATTTTTATACATGTGGTTCCTTTTCTCTTCTTTATGATTTCCTTGGGATACAGACCCAGTAATGGCACAGCTGGGTCAAAGCGTATGCAGTTTGATAGTCCTTTGGCATAATTCCAGATTGCTTTCCAGAATGGTTGGATTTCACAACTTCACCAACAATGCATTAGTGTCCCAGTTTTAGCTAATCTGAGAGATATGAGGTGGTATCTTAGAGTTGTTTTACTTTTCCTTTCTCTAATCAATAGTGATTTAGAACAATTTTTCCTATATAAAATCGACTTCTTAGGCCTATATCTTCATTAGTGCCCTTTGGATCACTCTGCTTATAATTTGTACTTAGCTTGTGTTAACTTAATTATGTCATATGATGTTCCGCAGTCTAATAGAAAGTATTTTGAGAGGAGAAAGTTTTTTTTTAAATAATTTATCTTAATACCTACCCATTATTTGATGCATAGAAAGAAACAATCTATATGGATTCATGAATCTTCCAATAGTGGGACAGAAGTTTCACAAATATCTATATCAGAGTTGTAAGACAAGTGATTTGTGAATCTGAAAGTGCTTAACAAATGCTCCTTAAAATGAATGAATAAGGAATAATACATTCTTTCTGGCTAATTTCTATTGACGGAATTATTGGCTCTTCTCATTCCATCTTTTATGGCTGCTTGGTGAGTCATTGGTCTGGCTTGTATCACTCTTGGACTTGTTTATCCCTTCCTAGGCTCATTGTCCCAGATCCTTTGACCACACAGCATGGCAAAAGGACATTGATTCTGTCCTCCTACACTTCCTTCTTCTTTCATACTTTCTTCATTTTTTTTATTGTACTCCCTCCACCTCCATTGATTTCATTTAGTATCAGAAAAACAGAATAGATGAAAACTTTGAGAGGCAGAAGTGTGTGTGGGCACACAGGATCCAATAGTTAACATTTTGTTCAGGAATCTTGATGGGAAGTTATAATCTCAAATATTTCCACGTTTCATGCAATCAAATAGTATGAAAAATTATTTTTCATATTTATAGTCTTAAGATTAATGAATGTACAATAATGAATCTTTTGGGAAATAGTATGGTTAGGCTTTTATAAAATGTACTCTGCTTGGAGCTCTTGTATAATGATTCTGTGTGAAGATGATGGGAAGGTTATGAAGGGATACTGATTAACACCATAAGCAAATCCCTTTGTCTTGTTACTTAACAGAGCAGGGATGCTCAGCAGATTTGCCAAACAGAGCTGGGGTTGATGATCCTTCTTTTGTCTGTGGATTAAAATCCATTAACACTCATTTCTGGATCTATGTGTTTATGACACATACAAATTGATTTAGAGTATTAAGAAAATAAATGCTTCAAAAGAAGTTTTAAAAAATACTCTTTATATGCCCTGGGTTGTAAGATTAAACAATTCATATCACACTTCAGGTTTATGTAAATGTACTCTCCTTCTCCCTCATAGAACTGGATTCCTGATTCAAGAGAATATTTTATGCTTTGCTAAAAATGACAAAAATAACTGAAAAGTGCTCTTAGTTTCCAAAGATAGGGGGTGAGAAAGAAGTGAAGGTTACCTTTGTTCTATTGTGAAGATGAAAAACAGCTTTATTCAAAAACATCTCACTTTTTATTTTGAGTACATCTTTTTTTCCTCCTCATGAAAAAAATAAAATTTAAATGATCACAGGTATGTGTGTTACAGACAAGAACTAAAGAATAAATCCAGTGATTGGATCATTGAAAGTCACAAATAGAATCACATCATTGTTACATGTTCTGGGAATATATTCCTACTTGCATGAAATAATCCTAGGGGTTGGTGCTTTAAAGCTTACTTTGGAAGAACACCACAGAAATTGGTTTATCAAAAATGTTCCTACACTGATTTGTAGTAAATGAGATTTCCTCTCTGCAACTGATGGCAGGCAAGACAACTTAATAATGTTTCCTGGTGGAATGGAATGTCACCATAACACTTCTTGGCTGTAAACATTCCTTCTTTTCTTATTAAGACATAGTAACAAAGGAATTGTAATCTGAGTATCTTTGTACTAACTGCAATTGTTTCTATGGATTTAAAAAAATTTATTAACCAACTCTAAAATATTATCATTTAATTTGCTTTTATCCCATCCCCCTTGAGTTTTTTCTCCCAAAATATTTGTCAACTTTTAAATATTATTTTTGAGGTCCCTATTTCTCATTTCCTATTCCCAGTCCATTAAGAAAAATCCATTTAAAATATTTTCTCTGTTCTCTATGGATCACTATCAGAGAAATTTCAATAAAATAGGAGAATGAGCTTAAATTAGGATTTAACATTTTAGTTTCAAAAATTAACCTTTTGGAGCATTCCTCTAGCCAATCAGTTTAATTTCTCTAGAAAAATCATGATGTCAGCTGTCAGGCATAAACTTCTAATGCTAATATTGTAAATATGTTGAAATGATACAGCATAACATAATTTGTCATCACTTAATGAACATTATCTAAAAACACTGATTATTTACTCTCCCATCATGAGTGGCAGATTTTTTTCTAGCTATTTTCAGCTAATTGGCAGATTTTTTTGGTATCCCTTTGTGTATTTCTCTTTAACCAGATTTTTCAACAAAACTGAGGTAAGCAGGGCACTCAGCAAGTTATATCACTTCTATGAGTCTGTTACCTTGTAAATGAAATAGGCCAAATAATATTATTAAACTTAAGATTATTAGGAACATGAAAGGGGGCAATGCATATTGCATTCATTACATTCCTTAAGTAAAATATGGTAGGTTGATGGTAAGTGATGATAATGATGATCATTAATCTTTTACTGATGTTCATTTATAAAGGGTCATGATAAGCCAGTATGTTGTCTAATATTTAATTAAACTATGGCAGAGATAGGTAACTTAAATGCCTTTTGTAATTTTAAACAGTGTTTAGAGGATATAAGGCATACCAAAAGCATCTTTAGTACAACTATTATAAGAGTGAATATGT
Organism: Antechinus flavipes; assembly: GCF_016432865.1. Classification (NCBI taxonomy): domain Eukaryota; kingdom Metazoa; phylum Chordata; class Mammalia; order Dasyuromorphia; family Dasyuridae; genus Antechinus; species Antechinus flavipes. Next base: position 36,973,221 of record NC_067398.1, read on the forward strand.
GTCTCATTCTTTTCCCACATGATTTAAATTTAATCTCCTGTTCTAGATCTTCATGTTTTGAAAGCTTGTTGTTCTTTTTAGTTTGAAAATTGTATGTAGTTGATACTAAAAATATTGTCCTCAGATTTTAGTGGAACATTGTTATGTCTTGGTAATTGCTGGCATAAATTCTCTCTGGCATTAATCATCTGATACAAATAGTGTATTGATTGACTGTTCAAATATATATGTAGTATTTGTAGTATGGGGAATTATCTAGAAGTATATAAAATAGTTATCTTTTGATGTAAAATTCTAATTACTAGAAATTATTTTGGTAATGTTAAATTTTTATAGCCTAAAACAATTTTTTCTAATTTCAGAATCAATCAATCAATAATTTAGTAATCATTTATTAAGCATTTATTTTAGGGCAGGTAGGTGGAATAGTGAATAGAAGATTAACCGTGCACTGAGAGAGATGTGGGTTCACAACTAGACTCAGACACTAACTAGTTATTTGACCTTAAGCAAGCCACTTAACTTTTTTACCTCAGTTTTCTCATGTATAAAATAAGCTGGAAAAGGGAATGACAAATCATTGCAGTATTTTTGTCAAGAAAATCCCAAATGAGTTCACTTTATTGGTGTACAGATTCTAGGGGAAACATAGAAGTGAGAAGATTTCTGACCTTAGAGGCTTCAGTTCTAACAATCTGTCAATAATTCTAAAGTATTTTGGCTTTAGAATCAGTGATCCTAAGGTCCCCCTGACCTCAGAGTACTATTGTTCTAACAATACGTTCATCAATGATTGTAAAGTCTTTTGGCCTAGGAATATAACAATATTTTTCTCTTTAGACTTTAGGGAAGATCTATTAGTGATCTTGAAGCTTAGAGTGCTTCAGAATTAACAATTTATCTGTCAATGATTCTAAAGTCTCCTGGCCTTAGAATAGTCCTAAAAACATTATTCACTCTCAGATAGATAATCTATTGGTTAGTGATAACCAATTTCCTAAAATAATAGTGAACAGACCACCTCTCAAACCTACCTGTAAGCCAGAAAATTAGCAAATAAGTAACATGAAGCTCTGATCTAATTTTGTCCTATAAATCTATCTATTTTCTCTTGGTTCCTTGCTAATCCCTTTTGGAACTTAGCCCACAGCTGTCGTCATAATAAAATTTTACCCCTTAACTTAGAGGCAAACTCAATTTGCAAATTCTTTCTTATCCCATATCTGTGATACCAACCTGGGGACTCCTAACATGGATGAGGTGCTTTTTCCCTCAACAATTTGATATAGGTTATATATGTTCCATCACTTTTTTTCCAAAGAAGATTTATTTCCTTCATTATATTCATCAAAAAAAAATGCATTCTGTTTATATAGCCTTATAAGTTATTTATTGTCAATATTCTCCATAGATTTAAAACTTCTAGGATGATGATTTTAGGTTTTTTCTTCTTAACTATTATTGTGTTAATATTTTATTGTGTTCCAGTATTAGAAATGCCAATTCTTGCTGGTGGTAGAAAGAAGTTTGTTCCATGGTAACAATTTTCCTGGATCTCTAAATCTCTAATTCTATAGTTCCTTGTTGATTGTTATCCTTTTCTTTTTTTCTTTTCTTTTTTTTCTATTTGTCTCAACATTTCTTCCATGAATCTATGCCTCTCAATTCTTTTTTTTTTTTTTGGCATTGGTTGTTACAGGAGTCAATTCCCCTTCTCCTAAGGGTAAAAGAATAGTTTCTCTAATATATCACAAGAGATTACACAATAGAGTATATTCAATCATGATCCCTATCTCCATTTATAAAATATCTCTCTTCTCTCATGGGAAGAAATTCAACATATTAAGAATTTATGTTGCTTTGGACATAGTTCTAAACATATTAAAATTATTCTCTCATTTGATTCTCCCTATGATCCACTGAGGTAATTGCTATTATTATTCCCATTTTACAGCTGTGGAAATTAGCAAACAGTGGTTAAGTGACTTGCCTAGTATCATATAACTAGTATGTGTCAAAGGCCAAATTGAATTCAGTTCTATTCAATTCTAGGCCCAGTACTATAATCACTGTGGTAACCTTTCCTAAAATTAAAACAATATTTCTTCATTACTGTCCAAATTTTTCCCATATCTCTTCACCATTTTCTCTATTCTCTTGAAATACTACAGGAAACTTTTTTTTTCCCTTTCCTCCTCACCCCTTCCCTTTATTGTCATACTTGCCCTTCATTAGGGAATATAACCTATTTTCTTTTCTTTATTTCTTATTCTTTCTAGGCATCTTCACATCCAGAAGTTTTATCTGATAACAAAAATAACAACAACAATAATTCACTTTAAGAGGGGTATTGTGAGTTTTAGACTATACAGCGTTAGGCCTGTTTCTTCATCTTCACTTCTGTTTTCACCCCCCTTATCTTGTATGCACTTGGAAAGAAATCTCTTAATACTCCCTTTGGTGTACTTTATTTTTGTTTTTCTTGGTTGATTTATTTGCTTAATTTTCATTGTTACTGTTGGAGTTGTTATTCCTGTCTGTGTTATTTCAAAAGCAATTGATTGCTTAAAGTTTGTTTTTCTTTCTAAAAATGTTTCAAACATCTCTTTTCATTAAATATCTATTTTTTTGTGAATGAGCAAAGTCATATTTGAAAGATAAGTCACTCTGAATTGAATTTTATACTTTATTCTTTGGGAAAACATTCATTTTTATGGTTTCTGGTGAGAGTGGAATAGATTTGCATATAATCAATTTCATTTGTTTTTTAATTGAAGGTCTTTGTTCTGGTTACTTTACAGAATTTGCTGTTCATGGGTGTAATTGTTAAATTTTATCATTACATTTCTTGGAGTTTGCAACATTGTTTTTGTTTGATTTTTTCTTTGTTTTATAGAGGCATTCTGTTTATTTTTTCATTTGACATTCTACTTTCTATGTTCAGAAATTCTAGGAAGTTTGTACTATTGTTGTTAGTCCTTTAGTCTCAATGATGATCATGACATGTGGGAGGTGATGCTATGGAATGCAAGTGAATTGTATTTAAATGAGGGAGGACTGTACGAAGTCATCTGCCTCACTTTCCCTTCCTCAGCCATCTGGATTCAGTGGCCAGATATAGAGAAAGATGACTTGAGATGATCCTGGATGCAGTGGCACACGTTGGCCTTTTAAAGCTACGGTCTTCAATAGGTCTCAGTTTTTGCTTGCATTATGATCAGGTTTTGACTGGCTGTGTTATTCTGGGATTCCTATAAACCTGAAGTTGTTTCTTTGAATCATGTCTTTAAGATCAATGTCTTTTGCTTATATGGAGATCATAATTTCTTTTAATATTGTATTGTTATTATTAATATAAAATTTACTATATTCTTCCAGTTTGTCCTATATTTTCATAAACTTCATTCATTATCAGTTGCTTTTATTTCTTTAATAAGACTTGCTACCATGGATTCAAGTTTTTTTCTCTTCTGCCAATTATGTCTTATTGTTCAGGTCATTAACTCTGTTTTTAATATTCTTGTTTCCCTTTTAAACCATTTAGGAATGTTCTACTGGGTTCCTGTGTTCTTTTCAGAATCCATGTGGTTTTAGCAATCATTATATTTTATCCATTATTCCTTTTTCTTGAAATGTTTATCCAAGGATGACTGATTTTTTAAAAAACTTTTTTAGTAGGATATATTCTCTTCTCTTTCTCATTTTCACACATGTGTATGTACATATATCAATATATAAAACTATATGGATATGCATGTATGCACATATATGGTCATATGGGCACATATATGAAGGTAACTAGCCTGAATATTCACCCACACATACATACATACGTATATGTGTGTATATGACCTGTGTTCAAATGTGGTCTCAGATACACTGACTGGCCAAGTCACTTAACCCTGTTTGCCTCAGTTCTAGATCTGCAAAATGAGCTGGAGAAGGAAATGGCAAACCACCTTGGTATTCTTGCCAAGAAAATCCCAAATAAAGTCATGAAGAATCAGACATGAGTGAAACAACTAATTGTCAACAAATACGTATACATATTGCATATATGTGAGTATGTATATGTACATATATATGCATACATGTGTATACACACACATTCACATACCCTGTGGTTCAATCTGCTTTTGCTCCAAGTCTTTAAGTGAATTTCTTCTTTCTGAAATTTTTGGATAATTCCATTCCTTTTTATTCCTGTCTTTTTCCCCATATTGCTTATTTTCTGACACCCTTCCCTTTCAGAATATCCCTGGGGGTTGAATTTCCAAGCTGTCTCAGCCTTCTTCCTAGCTGGGCAAGTCAAGATTTACAGTCTTGGTTTCTGCCAGAAAAGAAGTGAGTGTCATGACTTTGGTGGGGAAATGAGGGGGCAGAGAATATTCCTATTTGAAGTATAAACTCTCTTCATCAGGCTTAGTCACATATCTCCACTTCACACGGATATCAAGCCTTAGTTCCTACTTTTGCAGTTCTCTGAGTTCTATTGAGGTATAAGTGCTCCCATTCCAATCTGCTATAGAGTTCTTCACTATTGTAACAGCCTGAGCAAATTTCTGCTTTTTGAATCTCTACTGTGAGCCTGTGAGTAGACATTTTCTGCCCTTTTACCACAATTGAAACTTACTGGGTAGTGGGGAAAAGGGTGCTGGATGAGTGTTATGGATTATCATTTTTTTTTTTTTTTTGGTGACATAGACCACCAAGATATCTGAAATTGCTCTATCTCTTGTTCATAATTCCTACTGGGGAGGTTATAAGGATCAGAGAAAATGCTAAATCCAAAAGTGAAATCAAAAGACTTTTTATGCATGTTCACCACATGAAATTTACAAAAAATTGTGTAAAAAAGAGCTTAGTCAATTGGTTTTGTTTTGTGATGGCTGAGTGGAGAATCAATTGGAACTAGGAGATTACCCAGTAAGCTAATGCAGTAATTTTGGTTTGAGATGGTGAAGGCCTGCACCAGGAAGGTGGAAATTACAGAGGAAAGAGGGCAATGGATGTGGGAGATTGAGAAGGTTAAAAAAAAAAAAAGGATTTAGCAACTGATTGGATATTGGGAATGAGAAAGAATCATGAATTTGTAATGACACTTATATTGCAAATCTCTGTGATTGAGGTTAGTGGAATCGGCCATGGTAATAGGAAAGCTAGGGGAAAAAAAAAAAAAAAACAAAAAAACAGTTTTTGTTTGTTGTTTGTTTGTTTGTTTGTTTGGGGGATGAGTTCAGTTTGGACTCATTTTTGACATATTTTGGGGGAAATGTGCTCATTCCTTATAACTATGATAAATACCTATTCTTTTGTATTTCTGTCATTGTGTAATTGCCCTGGTATTTGAATTCATTTTTAAATTCAAAAAGGGCTTTTTGAAATTGCAATCTAAGCAAGTTCATACTTTTCATCTTTTGCAGCATTTTTATTATTGTAGGTTCTAAGTATAAATCTCTGGAATTTGTGTTGTGACATTTTTCAATTACCTCAAGTTTTTCAACTTTTCTTCAGATTTTAATAGCTCTTTGATTTCATCTGCTTTTATTATAATTACTGATAATTTAAAGCTCTTTTAACTTTATAATTGCAGCAGCTTTATGGCCCGTTTGTATTTTCTTAGCTCTTTCCTCTCAATATCTTTTGAGATGGGTGGTAGAGTATAATTATCCCCATTTTCCATAGAAAGAAACTGCTTTATTCATGGTCACATATATATTATCAAAGCATCACTGAGGCAAAAAGTTCTTAATTTGGTTGTGTCATACTGGTTCTTTTTGGTGTTAAAGTTCAGAGTGTAATATGAAATATATTTCACAAAATTGACCTTTATCACTTTCTTCTTATCAAAGGGATATTAGGTGACTTACAGTTTGAACATAATATATAATGACAACTTGAGGGACAAAAGCAAAATAGATATATCTAAATAAATAAAGAGAATTGCCAATGCTCGAGATAAGTTCACTATTAAAAGTGAGTGTAATATATTTTTCTCAGAATTTCCTGGAATCTGAGACAACAGCAGCAGCAATAGTAGTTGTAATTTTAAGTAGATACTGATGCTGGTGGTGATAAGAATGATAATGTCAGCAACAACAAAAGAAACAACACCTTCTGATGGATAGTTGCTTTTTTCTTCTTATTGAAAACAAAGCACAAAAACTACTGCAGGGAAATGTATTTATTTTTCTTGATTTTAATTCAAGAAGAATTGAACATATGGGTCTCTTATCTGCTTTTTTTCTTTATTTTTCTTTCTTAATATCTTAAGACAGCCATCACTCATTTAAATTCTGCCTATTTCTTGAGAAACCAATCTGGCGACCAGTATATCTGATATGACTCTGAGAACTTTCATTGCCCTTAAGAAGGAAGTTGGAGACTTTTATTATTTCTACAGAAGGATAGCAGGAGGCAGACCATTTATTTACTTATTGCTAGCTTTCACAGACAGTTAATTAAAACCTCAACTGCTCTAGGGCTATATTGACAACCACTTGGGATTTGAGTTAAATGCCCTTAACATTGCCAAGAGGGAGAGCTACTAATTTTGGCTATGTCCAAGAACCTTATTTTTATTTCATTTCAGACTGAGTTTTTCATCAGTTCCATTGGTTGCTATTTCACTGAATTCTAGACAGTGTGATGTAAAAATCATTCATTACCCAGGAAAAACAAATTGAGATTTAAAATTGCGTTAATCTTATGCTACAAAATATATATAGTCTATAGGCAGATCTTTTCCATATTCTGCATGATGAAATGACAAAAAGCTATTCTATAATCTGAAAGCTATTTCTGTGTTCTCTTTTGTCATCTTTTAATGCAACTTGCCCTGCAGGCGGTCAATTTCTCATTACTAGTGGCTTTTAAGTAATACCCTCTTAACATGCATGTCTCTCGTAAATGAAATCAGAATCTTATAAAAAGATAAGGTCACATGTGGAATTAACCATTAAATAGCCCCAGAAGACTGGTAGCTTTGTTGATGTTGACTCTCTGCTATACAGTCGTGTTCTGATTACATGAACTGGACTCATCATTTCATTTTTATAAGATCACTTGACAAGAATGGTTTGGTTAAATGAACAGAGCAGTGAGTTCAGAGCAAGGGAGACATTGGTTGAAATTTCAATGCTGAAACCAGAGATTAAGAGAGACAGAAAAAAAGATAGAAAAAGAAGAGAGATGAAAGGGAGAGAGAAAAAGAGAAAGGGAAAGGCAAAGAAAGGGAGAGAGACACACAGAGAGAGACAGAGACAGAGAGAAATGAATGAGTAGTAGAAAAAGACATAGAAATGTGGTCTGGGAAGTCTTAAGATTGTATGTTATTGACAAGATGCTGATGTCTATATCAGTAGATGGAGATACCAAAATCATTGAATTGACAGATCTAATCTCTTTTTTTCTATCTCTTTTTCTAACTTTCTGCCTGTCTCTGTTTCTGGCTATTTCTCTATCTTTATTCTATTTACCTTCATATTTGTCTCTCATGCCTTTCTTCATGTATTTATATAACACACCCACACACACACACACACACACATAACACACACACACACATATATATATATATTCAACAAAATAATCAAATAAAATATAGTTTGTCTACGTGTACAAAATCTCATTGAATATTGAATGAAGAAAAAGTTTACTACCAAAAAGAAATAGTGCTGGCCCATTTTTACTTGAACATTATTTAAAAAAGAAAAAAATATAAGAATGAGATAACAAACATAACATTGTACCCTAAAACTTAAAAAAAATATAGAAATCTCTAGAGCTTAATTATCAAATCTTTATTGAGTTTCCTCTGGTGGAAAAATTATAGAAGTATTTCTATATGAGTTATCTGAGATAGAAGCTGTCTTAAAACCATTAAAATTCCCACACTTAGATCATCACCGTTGAGCAATTAGTCTATGGGCTATTTTGATATAATAATTGAGTACTTAAGGATGCTAACCTACTTTGGGAGATTAATGGGAATTTAACATTTTCTCACTTACTTGAATGACTAATATTTTTATTCCCTGCTTCAGAAAGGGATAATTTATGGTATATGAATTTGAAATACATAGTTCCTTAATAGCATCAAGGTTTTGAACAATTTGGTCTTCACAAATAAAGGGCAGCTCATTAAACAAAGAAATGAGCTGCCCCTAAAACAATTAACATCAACTTTTAAAGGAACTAGATAGTAAATAATGGTCATTAGAAGTTATCATACAATTATAAGAAGTTACATCAGCTTCCTGCTCTCAATCATCTTTCACAAAAGAAAAAGAGAAATTAAAATGAGAAGGAAATAAAAATTTCCCACTACATTCATTCTTTCTTAAACAAATGTGAATCACAGCCTTGCAACAAGCTACCTTGTTTTATGACAGCCAGCGATGTGGATGATAAAATTAGATAACTTTGTTAGTTCTTAAATGTGAAAACATCTGAGAATATTGAAAGTAGAAGTGATATCATTTACCAAAGCCATTAGTATAAGAACATTTAAAGATAGAAGTGTCCCAATACTGAAAAAAAGCTATAATTGAATAAAGACTTAACTTTTTAAGGGATAGAGATCTGATGTATTGGGAGAAGTATTGTGTTGACAGGTAAAAGACTTGTACTTAAGTCCTTGTTCTCTGGTTTACTAATAATCTCAGGTTGGATACTTAATCTCTTCATAGTTTAATGTGCTTGCTCATTTGAAAAATAGAGACCATAGAAAAAGAAGGAAGAGGAGGAGGAGGAGAAATAGAGAAGGAGCACAAACAAAGCAGGGGAGAACAGGGAGGGCAAGAGTGAGCTGAAAAAGTAAAAAAGACCTCTTATTTTTCCATCACATATTTCTTAACTCTTTGCAATCTGATTTCTATTCAATTGAAATTCCTCACTACAGAGTTATTCAGAATAATTGCCAAATCAGATGATATTTATTAAATTCTTGTCCTGGCACTCTCATCCTGAATATTCTATACTGTTTACTCCCAAAACCCGAACCAGCTCTACCTTGTTCAGCCTATTTGTTGGCTTATTATTTATTTAGACTCCTTTGCCGGATTATCTATATTATTCTTTTCAAAAGTATATGTGCTTCAAGTTTAGTCTTAGGACCTTTTCCTTTCCTCTCTATTTTCTGTCACTGGATGGATTCATTAAATCCTAAAGATTATTTCACAGTCAAGTCCAATATTTATTTTCATCTTCCATGCCACATCAACGATGCTTATTGGACATTTTGATGGTCTATAGGCATCTAAAACTCAACTTGTCAGAAAAGCTCTCCATTTCAAAATGCTAATTCAAAATGGCTGGCCCAATGCCATTTTCATCTCTGCTTCTTCACTTTTCTGTATTCCTTTAAGGAACAGTTAAAACCAAACTTTCTACAAGAAGCCTTTCTCAATCTCCCTTAAATCTAATGATTTCTCTCCCTTAATTATTTCTAATTAATCCTGAATAGGTTGGTTGTAAATGATTAAATATTTTCTCCCCCATTAGACTGTAAGCACTTTAAAAGCAGTGATTCTCTT